>NC_137007.1:24583731-24676231 GCF_032717465.1 Coenobita brevimanus | reverse complement strand
TTTTTACACACACTCCTGCACCCCCTCTCCTCCCCACACCCTCTCCAAGACCTTTCCTCCTTACACCCTCCCCTCTCCCTCCTCCCACACCTTTCCCTTTTTCTCTTCCTCTCCCTCTTATCGCTGTTTGTTGTTGTTGTTGTTTTGCTCGACGTTTATGTTTTTCTTTGTGTGTGTGTGTGTGTGTGTGTGTGTGTGTGTGTGTGTGTGTGTGTGTGTGTGTGTGTGTGTGTGTGTGTGTGTGTGTGTGTGTGTGTGTGTGTGTGTGTGTGTGTGTGTGTGTGTGTGTGTGTGTGTGAGTGAAGAAAGTAGCTCAATCAGTTTTTAATCCGATTTTAGCCAAACTTTGTTGAAGGGCAGAGTCATATCCAGGGTTGGTCTATTGATTTTAAGAATAATCGGCCAAATGTCAAAGTCACAGCGCTTGATCGAAGCTGTCCTAGCGAGATCAATATAAAAAGCTTCTATCCAATTTAAAATAAACTTGGAAGAACAACTAAGGATAATGTAAAAATGAAAAGATTCCATCTTGAGAGAGAGAGAGAGAGAGAGAGAGAGAGAGAGAGAGAGAGAAAGGTGCAGGTCACCAGGCAAGGACAAAGTTCGACTTGTGTGGCTGTGTGTGAACAAAGTAAAAGTATTTTGATCTGC
Source organism: Coenobita brevimanus (assembly GCF_032717465.1). NCBI lineage: Eukaryota > Metazoa > Arthropoda > Malacostraca > Decapoda > Coenobitidae > Coenobita > Coenobita brevimanus. Next base: position 24,675,580 of record NC_137007.1, on the reverse strand, counting down.
TCTGACCCGAGTTTGGTGGAAGTGTTGAGGAGGAGCCGAGAGTTGAGTAACTGTTTTGAGACCTGTAAATCTTTGAGACGATAGGTCAAAGGTGAAGGTCAGATGGCAAGGCCAAATTAAACATTTTTCATCCGATTTGCACCAAACTTTGCGGGACGATTCAAAATGAGGGAAGAATGTAAGTATGTGATTTTGAAATAATCAGTCAAAGGCCAAGATCACAGGGGAAGGTTGAAAGTCAGGGTCGCAGGACAGTGTCAATGGGAGCGTTCACAAACTCCCAAAAGTTGCCATTTTTCACCAGATAACTTAATTTGAAAACTAGTAATGCGGTCAAGTAATCTACTGTTTTGTATGTGATTTCTTTATGACTTTGATCACAAATATAATTTTATGAACATAGTTACCCAATAAAAAGAGGATAACAAGCTTCAGTATGATAAATTTAAAGGGAATCACTAAACCCAACCTAATATATTGTCTAAACCTCGGAACAAATATTGTTCTTAGCTTAAAAACCATTATTCACACTCTCAGTCATATCTTATAATTTTGATAAAATAATTTTTTTTAGACATATATGACTATATGTAAAATACTAACACAAAGTCGTTTGGCTGTACAATAGGGTTCAGATGAAGCGTATATGAACACGCCTGCGTCAAGTTTTGTTGTCTTCCTGGAAACATCGATACCTGCGACTTCGGTCGGTGACTTCGTCTTAGCTTGATTTTGGCTTCATAAATTATGCCTTTTTTTTTTTTTTAATAACTTATAGTCGATACATCCTTTTCAGTACTTTCCAGATGAAACATTAATCTGTTTGAAAACTAAATGGTAGGCATTTCAAATTAAACATGCAGCGAGACTTCTAATATTATAAGAATGCCGACGGACCACTGGTTTCATGCACTCTAGTAACAGTTCTGCAGTATTGTACTTAGTACATCTTTTATAGAAAACTGGTATAATAACCATTAATTGCAGTGCTGAAGGTTTTTCGTACTAGTCATCACTAAATGTCATGAAGGAGATTTTAGAAAATGTGCGGCTGTGTGGTCCACAGGTTGTGGACGCTCCCATTCAGAAAGTTTTGAGCTGAAGTGGATTATCTTGGTGGGGATGTTAAGGGTCTGACAAGAATTATGTAATTCTATTTTGAGAACAATCGGTCATGGGTCAAGGTTAGAGAGTAAAGTCAAATTTTTGGCCTTAGACCAATTGGGGGACGCGGGTGTTGCACTCTCTGTGTTCCTTCTTGTTGGTGGTAGTGATGTTCTGTTTCATCTCGATCCTAATCCTCCTCCTCCTCCTCCTTTTCCGTCCTCCTCCTCCTCCTCCTCCAGTTGGTTAGAGTTCAGTTCATTACGTAAGACCTCTAATCATCACTTTCTGCCATCACTGTTATCGGTGTAGGAGAGTGGTAGAAGATATGAAGCGGGAAAACACTATGACCAAACACTATACCATTACTCTGAAATGGAAAGCTGTCAGCGAAATTATTGTCTACGTCAGCGTTTATGAAATCGTGGGTTGCGAGTTACATTTGGTTGTTCACGGGGAGAGAATTCCTAATTATCACAAAAATAAGTAAAGCAGATTTTTTTTTTAATGCAAGGAAGAAGGAACCAAAGACCACAAGCCTGTAAGACTGTTCCCTCAAAAAAAAAAAATAAATAAATAAATAAATAAAAAATAACAGAGCCAATTTCAAGATATGTTCATTTCGAGATGCCTAGACATACTGCATTTGAAAGACTGGAGGTTATAGGCAGTAGGAAGTGCAGACAGAGGAAGACAGTTCCAGAGCTGACCTGCTGCATACATGAAGGACAGGGAGTATCGATTAACTTTTGCAATAGAGAGTTGGACAGAAAAGGGATGAGAGTTTGCTACTAGACAAGTGTTACGCTCCCGCCGTAATGGTGGAGGAATGCAAGCAGACAGTTCAGAGGAGCAGTGACCGTTGAAGTAGCGACAGAAATAAAGATGCAACAGTGCGGCGAAGAGACAGAGGCTGAAGGAAGCCAGCAAAAGGAGGAGAGTTAATTAGACGAAAAGCCTTTGACTCCGCCTTGTTGAGCAGAGTTGTATGTAATAAGTCTCCCCACACATGAGAGGTCTACTCTACACAGGGGCGTATAAAACTCGTGTATAAAGTCAACAACTGTGCAGGGGTAAAGAACTCACGGAGTCGACTTAGCACACCTAGTCTCTTGGAAGTAGCTTTTACAAGAAAGGTACTGTGATCTTTCCAAGATAAATCCCGAGAGAATGAAACCAAGTATGTTTAAAGATGATGCACGATTGAGTTCGATATTGTTAAAAATTAGAGGTTACTCCTGTGGAAGATTCTGACGGATTGAAAGATGTAAGAACTGAGTTTTTGATGCATTAAAAACAAGAAGATTACTGTGACTTCAATCAAAGATATGAGCCTAGTCAGACATCAGGTGTGCCATAGTCTCACCCCTTGTTTGTTGAAGTAACTGTTGCAATGGATGTTGCGGGAAGCAAATGGAAAGATGAAGGGTGGAGTCATCAGCGTATGAGTGGATAGGGTTAGCACTGATGAATAGAAGGAAAAGCGTTGGCGATAGGACAGAACCTTGAGGAACACCATTATTGATAGCTCTAGGAGAGGAACGGAGGCCGTCAACAACGGCAGAATGACAAGAAAGGAAGCTATAGATGAAGGCACTGATAGGACAGAAGCCGTTAGAGGGCAGTTTGGAAAATGAAGATTTATACCAGACTTTCTTCCTCTGCATTCACAGAAAATGTGGAAACAGCATACCAAGTCCTGCGATATACATGCGGATCTGAACGAATTTACAAAATAATATTACTGTGCCATAAAAGAATTTAGTGTTTCGATGTAAAAGCCATAATATCGCAGTGGCGGCATATGTGGAGAGGTGATATCCCAGGATGCACTCACTGAGTAGTAGTAGTAGTAGTATTTTGCGGATGGCATCCCAGTCCACCTTGTACATTATGTACGTATGTCAAAGCGATATCTGCCCTCCTTTCCGTTTTGTATTACAGTATTTATAAGCTTTGGTGGGGGCTGACCTCCCTAAAAATAATGGTAGTAATTTTGATGTAATGGAAAACATTATCAAGGAACCAGACGCACTGACCTCAGAGGTGTCATTGAAATCCATGTGCTCATTCCCCCCTCCCCCAGGTTTCGAGAGTTTTAAGTTTTACGAGGGAGGCTAATCCCCCAGGAATAGTGGGGGGATTTCCCTCCCCAAATATTGCATTACTGATGACAGTCAAATCTACAACGTGTACAAAGATATCAAAGTCATACCTGTTCTCTGTTCAATATTCTGAGCATTTTTAATTTCAAGAAGGGGCTGAACTCTCTAAAATTCATGGCTAGAATATTGTACATAGTCGAAGATCTTCGAAAGAACCAAGCGAACTCACCTGGTAAGTTTCATTCAAATCCATCAGATAGCCTAAGGGTTAAGGCACACACACACACACACACACACACACACACACACAGGCTGAGTCTCACTCAACTGCGTAGGAAGAGTTGACGAAAATTATACCATCGATATATATATATATATCTATATATATATATATATATATATATAGATATATATATATATATACGGAGCCTCTGTGGTACAGTGGTAGAGTGTGCGTTTCGTACACAGGTGAACCGGAGTTCGCGCCCCGAAAGGGTAACAAACTTTGGGATTGTTCACCCGGCCACGTACTGCTTTGGCGGACACAAGGGGTGCTGTGGTTGAACTACAGTAGTGTCGCTTTCTATAAAGTATGCTTGCACCCAATCGCCTTGCGCGGGCGGATTACACTTGGTTCACAGACTACACACACATCTAAAGCCACTCCAACACTACAATTACACTTACAAGCACTTCTCACCCTACATACAATCTCTACCAGACAGCCTAAGCCACTTGGTAGAGATACATTGGCCGTATCGTCCCGATTTCGGTCGGGATAGGCCGGTCCTGCAGTGGATACTCAAACGGCTGATGACGATATATATATATATATATATATATATATATATATATATATATATATATATATATATACAAAGGTTGCGATTATATTTAACTCCTCCTAAAAAGGCTGGGATTATATTTAACTCCTGTCAGAGTTCGTCTTTCTTTCGTCCACCCCCAACTTTAAAATCTCACAAAAATATATTCACATAATTCAACAAGCCTACTTTTTTTTTTCTATTTCTTTCCTCATAGAATATCTCCCCATAAGTAAAACGCTGCATATTTTAAGTGCTCCAAGTACTTTTCCATTTTACGGCACTCTCTATTTCTCTTTGCGTTTTAGCTTTATCCGTTTTTTATGATAACATGTTAGTGTGTATAATAATTAAAAAAAAAAATAAATCGATACTGAAACTGCCCAAATTTCGAATAAAGCTACATACGTGAAACAATAACATTAGTTTTCCAATCACCTATTTCGCACATGAAGAAGCGCTCAATAAACGCAGCATCCGTGCCCTACATTTGTTATAAGAACCGAACTTTTGACTCAGCCCTGTGACATTTTATCTTCGACTGAATGTTATCAAAATCGAAATACTCCATTCTTACCTGAACCAACTTTGGTCCTAATAGTATCAATTAATGTTAAGTTTACCTTTTGTAGGGACGCTGACGCTGCCTTGCGGATGAGTTCAGAAACTCTGAAGTGACAAAGGATAGTCACTGAACTTATAACCTAACACTTTGTGCTTTCAAAATGGAACCTCTTCATCCTTTGCTCTCTTTAATTCCTCCTACTAAATTTGGTCTAATCGAATCAAAGTTGTTAAAGTAAGAAGGTCGAACTTTTGACTGTCCTGTGACCCTGAATTCTGATGGACTGTTCTTAAAATCGAGTTCTTTTGTCTTTCTCTTCCCCTTAGCTCCACTACAGAAAATAGTCTAAGTCGATTCAACACTGTTTTGGTTGACGTTGTCATGTGACTTTGATCTTTGACCTTTTTTGGTGACCTTAATCTTTAAATGACATCAAAATCAAATCTCTTAATCCTTATTTTACACTAAATTGTTCCACAAAGTTGGGTCTAAATCAAATATAAGTTGACCTTGTCATATGACCTTGCCCTCTGACCTATTGTTCCCAGGAACAGTAGTTCAACACCTTGGCTGACCCTGAACCCCTCCACCAAGTTTGATCCAAATAAGATGCAAACTGTTTTAGTTATTTTGTTGACATACATGGGTCCAATTTTCATCTACCCTGACCTTAGCCTTTCACTAATTTTATTTCAAACAAAATCTCGCCGTTCTTTCCTTATCCTCAATATTTCCACATGCTTGATTTAAAGACGATCGAAACTGTTTAAACTAACCTTGCGTGTGACCATGATCTTGGACTTAATGTTCCAAGGAAAAAAATAATAATAGATCAAGGCCTTGTCTATGATCCTCAGTCCTACTAAATTCATTTAACATGAGATGAAATTGTTCAAGTTATTTTGTTTACACACACACACACACACACACACACACACACACACACACACACACACACACGAGCGCGCGCGAGCGCCGAGAAAAACAACACCCTCCTGGCTTTCAGGAGCGCGAGTGTAATGACATTTGCAGCCAGCCTTTGACTTTTAGACAAGCGCAAGTGAGCCCCGAGTTGCTACTGTTTTCTCCCTCCGGAAACTTATCCCCCCCCCCTTCTCCATCACCACCACCATCACCACCACCACCTTACGTCCCACAGGGTCGTATGCCCATCTTCTACTCACAGAATATTAGATACCAGTGCCATAATCCTCTCCTTTACAGCGTTGGAAGGACTGTTGCTGTTTGCTCTCTCTTTATTGTACTATCCTATTACATTTTCTCCCACGGCCACCTCGCCCTATTTTAAGGGGAGGATTTCAGAGTGTTAGTCCACGGGTGCTACAGAACCTTATTTTGGTTAACGTTTTTTTTTTTTTTTTAACCGAGAGAGGCCCCAGGTACCCAGATGAATTACGTCGACTTCTGATCATCTAAACCCCTCAACGGAAACTATGGAAGGACCTGGAAGGAAATTAACTGAGTAGATAAACAAAAATAGGAATCAAGTCAAGTTTATGGTAACTGAGTAATTTTCTGCGAACATAAAGATCAATTAATGTGTCGTATATATATCCGTTTCTATGCCCGTTACCTGACCCAATATTTCCTATTTCATACACGAAGGTCGTCTTATTAACACCTGTAATGCAATAGGAATTTTATAAAGTTATCCAAGTAGTATTAGCCAAAGAAAATGGACGGGTACAATGGGAAGCTGAATTTTGAGGAGGCACTACACTAGATTACACAAGCGAGAGTAAGCGTCGGAAGGTTCGTTTTTCAAGCCATGTTTGTTTTGCCTCCTTGTGTAACTTTGGTAGCCTTGTTTGTTTGACGTTCATATTTCCGTGCTTCTAGGCTGTTTTCAAGTATGTGGTGAGTAGGAGAATTGTGTGTGTGTGTGTGTGTGTGTGTGTGTGTGTGTGTGTGTGTGTGTGTGTGTGTGTGTGTGTGTGTGTGTGTGTGTGTGTGTGAGAGAGAGAGAGAGAGAGAGAGAGAGAGAGAGAGAGAGAGAGAGAGAGAGAGAGAATAAAGTACCAAGGAAAGACCGGATATGCTATAATTAAAAAACTCAGATCAGTCTCAACAATAAAGTAAACCCGTGGGCATTACGCTTAGGGGGATGGTGCGTAGAGGATGTGGTGTAATGGGGCTGGCGAGGCGATATTTATGGTGGGTGGTGGGTGGTTTACAGAGGAGGGAGACCGGGAGTGAAGGGTGGCACCACACATTACTAACACATGCATTCACGCCCACCGACTCACCCAGCCACCTCCCCCCCTACACACACACCTGGTGCTTGGTGAATATCAAGGAGAGAGAGAGAGAGAGAGAGAGAGAGAGAGAGAGAGAGAGAGAGAGAGAGTATGGAAGCTATGCAGTGTGAGGGAGTGCTAAGGATACAGTGCTGGTGCGGGTGTCGTGGTATGTAAACACTAATAAACCAAGGCAGTGATGGGGTAGACAGCTTCCTATGGGGTGACTGGTGCAAATGTTTAGTCTGTGGGAATGGCTTTACCTCATTCACGACTCATGATTTACTGAGGTACTTTTATATATATATATATATATATATATATATATATATATATATATATATATATATATATATATATATAGCTAGGGCCGCATCATCTCAGTTAGGCCAAGGAAACAGGAAAAACATGGTGAAAATAAGTGACTGAATTTACCATCATCACTAACCCAGTAGAAGCTACACAGAAAAGCAAACACAATATTTTATATAGAGATGATCCTTTGCCTCTTCAGCACTAAAGGCTTTTCGTAAATGAATATGAATATCTAGAAGCAGCAAGTATTAAAAAAAAGAAAGTCATCAAATTGAAGAGCTTGAATATGACGTGAAGGCTTCGATACTCTCAAAAATACCCAATATCTGTACACATTTTATTATAACGTAAGTGATAGTGGAGGTAGCAGCTTTGGGGTGGGGTATGAGCAGCAAATTTCAACATCTCTTACTGATTCAGCAGTTTTAACCATCCAGCCGCTATCCACACCCGCCCCTCACAGAATGCGGTGTTGAGGAATAAACACTTTTGTTTCCATCTCTTTTATTTTTCTTGTTTTTTTTTTTCTTCGTTCTCTCTTTTTCTCTATACAGAGCGAAGGAAGTAGGGAGAGGGTAGGACTATGAGTGGGGATAAGAAAAGGAAAAAGGTAATGTTTGAACTGCATGAGGAAGGGAAGGGGGCAAGTTAGATGCTAAGAATGAGGAAGAGCAGGAAACGGAGAGGTAGAGAACGGAACTGTGTACTCGTGAGTATGGGGGATATACAGTGGCTAGAACTGACAGTGAGAAAGGGGTAGGGATAGGAAAACTATATTAAAAGGGGGTGGGGGGGAAGTGCAGGAAACGGGGGAATATAGGCAGAGGTAATGATGTAAAGCAGGGAAAAGGAAGAGACGAAAAATGAGAACGAGGAAGGAATAGGGAGAGGATTATAGTGAAAATGAGGAATGCAGAGTAGGGAAATATAGGTCATGGGAATGAAGAATTACAGGGAGTATGGAGAGGTTAAAAGTGGGAATGAAGGTATAGGGAAAGGGTATGGTTGGGACTGATAATGGTAATGGGGGGGGGGACCACTGAGCTCTGTAACAGCTGGGGCAACACAGGTGTAGGGATGAGGAGATGAAGGATAAAGAAAGCAAACAATGGCTTCCTGTTCATATTTCTGGATGTCTCCCACCACATGTATGAAGCAGGAAAGAGGAGCATGATGATGATATTGGTTTTTATGAAATGCAGAGATTAGGCAGACGCTACGAATAGCAATAACGACACTGTAGAGAACAGGAAAAAGAAAACAGCAATGTGATGTGGCAGCGTACAGAGTTGGGTAAGGCAGAAAATAATGTTGAAATACAGGGCAGAGCGAGCGAGGCTAAAAATGTGAGTGAGGAAGTGTGGGAGCTGCAGTACCGTTTGTTTTCATTAGTGACGTCACAGAGAGATACAACCAACACCTCCCGCCTGACTAAATAAAACATTCATTTCGTGCATTCCCATTCACCGCCACTATTCACACCTCTCATACTGGAAAATGTGTCAAGTCTATTAAATAAATCAAAGTCAATTCCAGTTTGTTAGTAAATCCATTTTCAGGCTCGTGCGATCCGACAGTATTTAAAAAATTTTCGCACTCTCTTGTCTGTGTGTTTGTCCGTCTCTACCTGCCTCTCTGTCTCTGCCTGTCTGCCTCTGATTTGTGTCCGTTTGTCTGTGTATGTAAGAATGTATGTATGTATGTCTTGGCCCCGTTCTGTGTGTCTGCCTCTGCTTGTTATTGTCTCTACCTCCCCCCCCCCCTTCTGTCTCTCTCCGGAAACCCGTCGATCGTGTTGGTCCCATTCCCATCTATTTTTACCCGCCAATATTTCGGGCGCGGATTTGAGTGGCTTTAGCGTTGGAACAGGCGAGATCTCTGTTTAATCCCGATAATAACTCGAGTCGCCCGCACGCCAAAATGAAGATTGGATCGAGCTGGCCCCCCTGAGCACAAAGTAATTAGTTAAGTATTGTGGCATCTGGCAGTAATAATAGTGTTGCCCATTAACCCGACTCTGACTGCCTCGATTATTAGGAGCCCCAAACGTATGCTTACCACCTATTTCGTTAATTATAGGCCAAGAGTTGACTTTGATAATATTCCATTGTTGAAGTCAACTGGTACTTAATTCTGTACTGTCTGTCTAAGTGTTTGTTTGTCTACCTACATCAACCTGTCGACAGCACAATCTACTTACCTGTAATGATGAGACAGATGTTAATGTTGGTGTTATTTGCGCTGCACCCTCCCATCCACCCATCCTCTAATATACAATGTATGTATGTATAAATGTATCTATATCTGTCTATCTAACTCTCCATCTAATTATGCATCTGTGTACGTATTAACATCTATATATGTCTATCTGACATCTCCAGCTATGTATCTATGTACGGTATATGTTTATATTTGTCTTCGTCAGTTTGTTTACGATATGTAAATCGACTCACCTATCTGTATTTTGTATCAATTTCCCCGTCTATCCAATTATCTCTTTTGTATTCAGCAGGCAACTGATAATATTCGTATACCGCATAAACTAGTGTGTATTCCTTATATCTGTTTATCTCTGCCTGTCTGTGTATCTCTATCAGTCATTCATTCAGTTTCTTTCTCACTTTCCCTGCTGTCTGTCTTGCTGCCATCTTTCCAGCAATCAACTGGCTTCAGTGATAATATTCAGATGTCAGAGTTAGTACTTGCGTCATATTCGTCTGTCTATCTGTCTGTCTGTCTGCATGTGTCTATCTGCCCATCCATACAAATCCTGCAATTGCATTCGCACGACAAATATTTACTCCCCCTAATGACTCCACTGCTATATTACCTAACACTTTCTGTTACCTCCTCTCTCTCTCTCTCTCTCTAATCCCAGCAAATAGACGAGTGGGTGATAAGCGAAGTAACGTAATTCATGAGATTAGCTGTGTGTCAGGCAGGGTGGGACTGATGATGATGATGATGATGGCGATGGAAGGAAGACACAATGGCTGTTATTATATCGCTGTAATGAGGATGGCGGGATGGGAGAGGGTGGTGAATGATGGGAAAAGGGGCAAAGAATGAGGATGGGAAGATGGGGGGGGGGAGGAAGTAAAGAGGGAGAGGAGAACGAGTGAGGGTGATAGAAGGGAGAATGATTGGAGAGGAGGGATTAGAATGGGGACAAAATGAGAGAGAGAGAGAGAGAGAGAGAGAGAGAGAGAGAGAGAGAGAGAGAGAGAGAGAGAGAGAGAGAGAGAGAGAGAGAGAGAGAGAGCATGTGTGTGTGTGTGTAGGGGGAATGTCGTATCTAAAGGGAAGAGGGCAGGGGAAGGTGAGATGGGTAGGGGAAGAGGGCGAGGAGGGAGGGGAGGGGATTTCAAAGGGAAATCGAACCCCGCTTAAAGTGGAGTGAGAGGCGGGAATTGTTGGTAGGAATTGAGGCTATGGTGGTAGGAAATTGGAACTGGGAATTATTATTAGTGGGAGGATATCAGAGGCTGCCGGAATCAATACCTGGTAGCAATGATTGGTAGGAATTGAAGGTATGTTGCTGCAGTACTGAATTATTAATAGAAATTGATGGGAGTACGATTTTGAGACGCCTGGTAGTAATTATTGGAAGGAACTAATGATATGTTTGTAAAAAGAATTGAAGTTCGGAATTATTAGTAGGAATTGGTGGATGGATGTTACGAGTCTGTTGTTATGAATTACTGGTAAGAATGATAATTGATAGGAATGACTGATAGGAAATAAGGGCAGGAAATTGAGTTCGGAATTATTTGTTGAAATTTATGGGATAAGATAACGATTACGCAGGGGGGACCAGGTTTGTGAATGGTTAAAAATGAGTAGTAGGATGTTATGTTACAAAAGTGCACTTTCAAATTATTAAGAGTAACTGGAAGGATGGGTATATGGGGCTGGTCGAAGGAAAATGGCTTGAGAATAACCGGTTGGCATAATTAATAGGAACAAAGGGCATGATGGTCGGAAACTGAATTATAAACAGAAACCGATGGAGGGATATTTCGTGCTTGCTGGCAGGAAATGGCCTTGGGGAGTATTGGCAGGATTTATTGGGCAGAAATATTGGTAGGAATGATTGGTAGGATCTGAGGGGACGGTGGCAGGATATAGGAGTTGGGAATTTTTAACTGGAATTGGTAGGAGGATATGAGTTTGCTGGTGGGAAATGCATCTGAGAAAAATTGGTACGAAGTGAGGGTGTGGTCCGGAAACTGACGGTCTGGTGGCAGGAAATGGTGTAGGAAGGTTTAGGTAGGAATATTTCGTTACTGGTATGAATTGATTGTGGTATGTGGTGGTAGGAACTGATGGTGGTATGTGGTGGTAGGAACTGATGGTGGTATGTGGTGGTGGGAACTGATGGTGGTATGTGGTGGTAGGAACTGATGGTGGTATGTGGTGGTGGGAACTGATGGTGGTATATGGTGGTAGGAACTGATGGTGGTATGTGGTGGTGGGAGCTGATGGTGGTATGTAGTGGTGGGAACTGATGGTGGTATGTGGTGGTGGGAACTGATGGTGGAATGTGGTGGTGGGAACTGATGGTGGTATGTGGTGGTAGGAACTGATGATGGTATATGGTGGTAGGAACTAAGTGTGGTATGTGGCGGCATGAAAATCGTATAGGTACTGGAGAGGAATGATGAGATAAATGCCAATATTAAATTAGAGACACTTATGGAATTACGCGTTTATACCTTCATAGGCTTTTTAGTTAGATGTATAATTAATGAAAACGAGAGAGAGAGAGAGAGAGAGAGAGAGAGAGAGAGAGAGAGAGAGAGAGAGAGAGAGAGAGTTATGTGACAGAGAGGGCAGCAAATACTGTAGGTAAAAGAGACAGAGGGGGGAGGAGATAAAGAGTGGGAGAGATTACAAAAAGTAAAGTAGATATAGAAAAAGAAAAATGTAAAGGGAGAGAAAGAATAAGCAAGAGCGCTAAACCTTGCAGGTAGGAAACGGCTAAAGGAATAGAAGAGGACGCAGGGGAAAAGAGGTTAAAAGGGAATGAGAGACAGAAAGAGAGAGAGAGAGAGAGAGAGAGAGAGAGAGAGAGAGAATCCTATCGGCTATCTCTATTATCCTGCTCAGACTCGTTGTTCCATTTGGTGTTTTACTCCAACTACCTCCAGGCGATTACATGCAGCTTTAGTTGAGAGGCACGCGCGCGCGCGCACACGCACACGCACACGCACACGCACACACACACACACACATATATATGTATATATATATATACATATATATATATATATATATATATATATATATATATATATATATATATATATACATATATATATATATATATATATATATATATATATATATATATATATATATATATATATATATGTATGTACGAGAGTGCAGGAACCTCTTGATTAAAAAAGCCATTGTTTGTTGCTCAGAGAGAGAGAGAGAGAGAGAGAGAGAGAGATAGCAACTGTCCAGTGTGGGGAGAGAGAAGGATGGCTATTGTAGTCAGGCTATTGTTAGTCTTGTTGCCTTTCTTATTGTTCCAGCCACTGCTACCCGTATTAAGGCCTTGGCAGATATTATTATTATTATCATTTTCGGTGGCGGCGCCCATCATCCACCCACTCAGTGCAACGGTGCTCTATTTCGGGGTGGCTCTTCACTGAATGACAAGCCAAATGTTTTCCTGTAAACCAGGTAATCAGTTAAGACGCTGGGTGGTAAGCTTATAACCAACCAACACGCGTTCCCTACGTGTCAACAAATGGGTTGGCGGAGGGTTAGTGCCCCTCCCCAGAAAACAACTAAAAACACAAACAAGAAGCCTCGGACAAGGACAGACAAAAAGGTGACGACCAAGGACCGGACAAAGGACATGGTTCGGATTGCAACATGGAATGTAAGGGGTGCAAATGATGAGGTGAAAGAGAGAAAGATTGTCCTGGTGCTTGAGGATGCAAAAGTGGACATATGTGGATTAAATGACTCTACAGTACATGGTGAGGTGAGGGCGTGAGAGAGTGGGAATATGGATGGGGTATATGCGTAGGAGTCGGTGGGAATGAGAGGACAAAAGAAACTGTATGTATTGTTGTGTGCAAGAGATGGCAGGAGAATATAAGAGAGTATGGATCAGTTGGTTCAGGAACTGTGTGGATAAGACTGAAAATGAATTACAAACGTGGACGATTGCGTGAGTGTATGCGCCAACGCAAGATCGTGCAAGCAGAGTGAAAGATGAGTTCTGGGCAAATGTGGAAGCATGCATGGAAAAGTTAGAGAGGAATGAGAGTGTGCTTTATTGGAGATATGAATGCAAAAGTAGGGAATGTGAAGGTGGATAGAGTAGTTGGTGAGTGGGGTGTGCCTGCAGAGGTGGATGAGAATGGCAGTGCTTTAGTGGACATCTGTGTGGGGAGGGGGTTACTGATTGATAATACCCTCTCTAGGCACAAAATGATTCACAGGTATACATGGCGAGTGATGAGAAGGGTGGGTGGCAAACTGAATGAACAGAAGGCAATGACTGACTATGTGTGAGTGGATGAGAGAATGAGAACGTGTGTAACAGATGCAAGAGCATACAGAGGTTGGGGGAGTGGACTTTCGGACCACCACTTGGTGGTGTTGAAAGTCAAGGTCCAAGTCTATCTATCTATCTATATACCTAGGCTGCTTCCCCCAAGGAAAGGGAGGTAGCCGAGACAGGATGACTCACTCTCCATTTACTCATCCATTCAAACACATTCATTCGCATCTTAGCCCCAAAGGGGAGAGAACGGACAGATCCTCACCGCACCACACCGCACAAGGGTCAACTGGGCAATGCAATCAGTGACATCCGCAGCAGGGCCCGACAGCAGAACTGGTTTACCCCTGCCACATCATAACAGACCCATCCCCTTACCCGCACCTGACCTGACTAGCTGATCAGACCAAATGCGGGAGAATATCCCTTCAGGGCTGCGTCATCACTTATTCATTCACAATTTCTCTCCATTTATTTCTGTCACGCACAGCCACTCTTCCTTGCTCAACAGACATCCCTCTCGCATCCAGTGCTCTCTTCACACTGTCCATCCATCCTATTCGTGGTCTTCCTCTCAGCCTTACACCTCTCACATCAGATCTAGTTATCTTTTTCACCAATCGCTCATTATCCATTCTCTCCATATGCCCAAACCATTGCAACACCCTCTGCTCAACTCTGCCAGCCATCTCCCGAACAACTCCAGTTCTCCTTCGCACTTCATCATTTCGCACCCGATCCATACGCGTCACTCCACACATACTCCTCAGACATCTCATCTCCATTACATTCAAACTTTTCCTCTCTGCTACACCCATATTCCATGTTTCAGCCCCATATAATGCAGTCGGTACCACAACACCCTCATACAGCCTTCTCTTTACATCCATTCTAAGCGAACGACATTTAAACACTTTTTTCATTCCTCCCAGCACCTTTCCTACTTCATTTATTCTAAACTTCACTTCTGCATCTATTCTTCCATCCACAGCAACATGTGACCCTAGATATTTAAAACAATCTACCTCCTCAAGCAACTCACCATTCAAAACTATATTCATCCCCCTACCATCTATCAACCTCGTACACTTCATCACTTTACTCTTATTCTCATTTACTTTCAATTTCCTCCTTTCACACACCCTTCCAAACTCCTCTACCAACTGTCTCAATCTCTCCTCTGAATCAGTCACCAGTGCAGTATCATCTGCAAACAGCAGCTGCTTCAGATTCCACTCTCCTCCATCAACATTTACCAGACTCAGACCACCTAAAACTCTTGCATTCACCTCCCTTACAACACCATCCATGTAAATATTAAACAACCAAGGCGACATCACACATCCCTGTCGCAGCCCCACTCTCACGGGAAACCAATCACTCACAGCATTTCCCACTCTTACACACACTCTACTATTTACATAAAAACTTTTCACCCCTTTTAGTAACCTACCATCAAGTCCATACAATCTTAAAACAGTCCACAAAGCCTCCCTATCAATTCTATCATACGCTTTCTCTAAATCCATAAATGCCCAAAACACATCCTTGCCTTTCGCTAAATACTTTTCACACACTTGTCTCACAGCAAACACCTGATCAACGCATCCCCTCCCTCTCCTAAAGCCACACTGCTCATCACTAATCACTCCCTCTGTACCCTCTCTAACTCTCATAATTAACACTCTACCATACACCTTACCTACAACACTCAACAGACTTATACCCCTAAAGCTAGTACATTCATACTTATCACCCTTGCCTTTATACAACGGGACCACACAAGCACTTGCCCAGTCAATTGGCACCATACCTTTCTCAAAGCACACATTCAACAATCTTACTAACCAGTCAACAATAGTCACTCCACCACCCTTCAGGCATTCCACAGCACACCCATCCATACCTGCAGCTTTCCCTGTTTTCATCTCCTTTACTGCCTTCTCCACTTCCTCCTTCGTGATCAAGGAATCATTCAACTCTCCCAACACATTTATACCTTGCACCCTTCCATCCGCCACAATCTCAGCCACCCTTTCCTCCTCTACATTTAACAATCTTTCAAAATACTCTGCCCATCTCTTCCTTACTGCATCCATCTCAATTAACATCCTTCCATCCTCTGATTTTACTCGTTCTTCCTTCCCAGACTCTCCTTTTCGCACCCTTTTCACCTCCTTCCAAAACATTTTCTTATTCTGCTGAAAATTCTCTGTCAGCCGCCTACCCCACCTCTCATCTGCTGCCACTTTAGCATCACGCACAGCCCTTCTCGCTCTATTCCTCTTCTCCTTATACCTTTCATATGACATCTCATCCTTCCTCTGCAGCCACACTTCATATGCACGTCTCTTCTCAGCCACAGCCATACTTACTTCCTCGCACCACCATTCACTTCCTTTTCTTACACCACCACCCACACGTCTCACACCACACACCTCTTCTGCATGCCCCACCACAGCACTCTTAAACAACTGCCATTCCTCCTCCACGCTGCCATTTTCCCGATCTTTCACTGCGTTCCACTCATCTTTCAATTTCTCCTGATACTCTATCTTTTTCTCACTTTTATCCAACTCACTCACTTTCAAAACCTCCCTGCCACACCTAACCCTCCTAGCTCTCATCCATCTCTTTCCTACTTTTAACTTTCCCTCCACCAGGTAGTGGTCAGACATACCTCCACCCTCCCCTCTCAGAACTCTCACATCCAACAATCTTCCTATTACATTCCTAGACACAACCACATAGTCCATCAAGGCTCTATCAACAACCCTTCCACCCTCCTGTCTCACCCATGTATACTTATAAATATCTTTCTTCTCAAACAGCGTATTCCCAATCACCATCTCTCGCTCAACACACATCGCTATCATTCGTTCCCCATTTTCATTTCTTCCAGGCACACCATGCATACCAACTACACCTTCAACTGCTACATTTCCCACTCTAGCATTCAGATCTCCCATCATTACCACATTCACATTCGCTTCAAAACTCTGCAGACACTCATCAACATCATTCCAGAAAGACTCCCTCTCTTATTCATCCCTTTCACTACCAGGCCCATATGCACTCACAAACACCCACAACTCACGTTCAAATTTCGCTTTCACCCACATCAGTCTCGATGACACCTCCTTCCATTCAATCACACATTGCTGAACTTCCGGACTCACTAACAAGGCCACACCTTCTCTTGCCCTTCCTCTATCAACACCTGACAATCTTCCATTCACACTTCCAAACATAGATTCCCCCTTCCCTTTCATCTTCGTTTCACTCAAAGCTAACACATCCAACTTTCTTCTCACAAACATTCTCCCAATCTCCTCCCTTTTAGCCTCAATCGTACTACATCCACGCACATTCATAGACCCAATCTTCAGGGTACGAGGATAACTCCATCCCCCATCCCTTTCTCTGGCCTGTCTCTTTTTAGGAACTACAAAACAGAGGAGGGGGTCCCTAGTCCCCTCACCCCGCCCCTTTTAGTCGCCTTTTACGACACGCAGGGAATACGGTGGCAGTATTCTTCCTAACACAACCTGGCCGCAGAGTAGTAGTACCACCCCATAGTGCGGCCAGGTTGTGTCCCCCCCGCCACAGGGGGGGGTCCAAGTGCAATGAAGAAATAGAAGGAAGGAAGAACAGTAGGAAGTAGTTCATACAAGAAGAGTTGAAAGGTTGCAAGAGGATGACAAAAAGGCAGAATATAAGAGAGAAGTGGAGGAGAGATTGGGTAAATATGATCTGGAGCAGATGGGAGACGTGGAAGGTGTGTGCAAGATCTTCACAAAAGAAATCTGCGCAGCATGTGAGGTGGTGCGTGGGGTGAGGAGATGACGTAAGGTGGTGCAAGGAACAGCATAGTGGAAAGGTGGTGCAAGGAACAGCATAGTGGAATCAAGAGGTAAGACAAGTTGTGGCACAAATGAAGAAAGTATATAGTGAGTAGATAGGAAGCAGAGTCATGGAGGAAGTTCAAAGACAGAAGACAGAGTTATATGTAGAGAGGAAGAGAGAGGTGAAAAAGTCAGTAAGAGAAAGTAAGAAGAGAGTGGATGAGGAATTTGGAAGGAATTTGAGTGTAAAGTGGAGGGAATGTAAGAAAATGCTCAGGAGGTAAATAGAGTTAGACAGGTGATAAAGAAGTTAGTGGGGAAGTGAAAGATAAAAATGGTAGATTGATAATGGAGATGGGAGAAAAAGTGAGCAGATGGGGAGAACACTTTAAGGAATTGTTAAACATAGAGAATGAAAATAATGTGAGTATAAGTGAGCGGGGAATGGCTGGGAGATGGAGGGAGGCGAGAAGGGAGGAAGAGATCAGAAGGATGAAAGTAGTGGAAGCAATGAAGAAATTCAAAATGGGGAAAGCCCCAGGAACTTATGGAGGGTGTGGTGAAATGCTGAAACATGATGGAGAGATAGCAGTAGAATGGATATGGCAGATGTGCATGTTTGCCTAGGAGGAAGGTAGAGTCCCGGAGGATTGGAAGTCAGGTATAACTATTCCTCTGTACAAAGGAAAAAGGAAAAAAGAAGTGCATGGTAATCACAGGGGTATTGTTCTTCTTAGTGTAATAGGAAAAGTATATGGTAGGAAACTTATTGACAGAGTTAGGGAAATAACAGAGGAATTAGTTGGGAATGAACAGGGAGGTTTTAGGAAGGGAAGAGGTTGTGTAGATCAGATATTCATCCTAGGGTCTTTAGTGGAAAAGTTTCTAGAGAAGGGAAAGAGGTTGTATGCGGCCTTCATGGATTTGAAGAAAGCATATGTAAAAGTAGATAGACATTGAATGTGGAAAATATTAAGATTATATGAATTAAATGGGAAGTTGTTGAATACCATGAAAAGTGTGTATGAGGGTGCTAAGGCTGCAGTGTATGTGGACGGTGAACTGAGTGAATGTTTCTTTCTGAATGTTGGATTGAAACAGGGATGTGTCATGCCTCCATGGTTGCTCAATCTGTGTATGGATGTGGTTATAAAAGAGATACAAGGCAGGGCAGTGGATGTTGGAGCGGCCCTAATGAGAGAGGACAGCGTTTGGAAACTTCTTGTACTGTTGTTTGCAGATGATACTGCACTGTTAAGTGAAGACGATGGTGAACTGCAAGGCTTAGTGAATGGGTTTGGGAGTGTGTATAAGAAACGGAATCTACAGGCGAATTTAGGGAAGAGTAAAGTTATGGTCTTTGAGAGAAATGAAATCACTGAATCAACTGATGGGGAAATGTTAAATGTGAGTGCATTTAAGTACTTGAATAGTGTGATGTGTAAGGATGGAAGTTTGGAGGGTGAAGTGCTTGAAAGGGTACAACAAGGAAACAAGGTTGCTGGTTCTTTGAAAGTAGAGATAATAAATAGGGAAGTGAGCATGGAAGTAAAAAAGTCGCTGCATGATAGTATTGTGATACCAACTCTAACGTAAAGATGTGAAGCTTGGACCTTGTTGGAAGGACACAAATCAAGAGTGAGAGCAGTGGAAGTAAGTTATTTGATGGGAGCATGTGGAGTTACATGGAAAGACAGATTGACAAATGAGGAAGTGAAGGAGCGTTGTGATGTGGATGTGAGTGTGACAGAAAGCGTTAGAAGAAATACACTGAGGTGGTATGGCCATATGGAGAGGATGAAGAGCGAGAGACTAATGAAGAGAGTGTATATGAGTGAGGTGGAGGGGGGGAAGAGGGGAGGGGAAGGCCGAGGATGAGATGAAGGGATGGAATGGAGAGGTATATGAGAGAGGAGTGTTTGAGCTTGGGGTAGGACAGTGAAATGGCGGGGGACAGGGCGATATGGATGCGATTTGTTTGTGGCCATTCCGTACGGGACTGAGGCGTCCGGCAATGGACAGATTATTATTAGTAGTAGTATTAGTATTATCGATTTTGTCATTATTAGCCTATTATTTTTATTTTTTAAAAATGGTGTTAATATTCATATTATCATAATTGCTACTGCTCTTTTTAGGCAGGAAGTACTGCTACTATTTCTACTATGTGTAATAGTAGTAGCAGTACATGGGCACACGAGACAATAAACTATGGGGGAGAGGATGGCTTATAACTGAATGAGGGTTATAACTCGGAAACTGTCGGCTGTTTCAGAACCATGGTGTTAAAAACACGATAATAGTTGCAGTATCACTGGCAGTTGCAGTAGCAGTGGCAGCAGTATCTATTAGTGTTTGTAAAGCTGGCCTTCGTAGTAGTATTGGCAGTTATTGTTAATAATGGTGTTGCTGTTGTTTGTGTTCATCATCATCATCATCATTCTAATAATAATAATAATAATTATTATTATTATTAACATTATTATCATGACATGTAGTGGAAATGGATGAGAACTGCAGGTGTTATCATAATCACATTTACCCATTCAGCACGGGGATGTCTTTGTCATTTCCTCATTACCATCTCATGATGACTTTACTGATCTTAGAATCGACTTTTAGACCTAGATGGGTGTGATATAGCATTGATAAACCCCTTTAAAAGCATCTGGTAACAGCAAAAATATATACATATTAAAAAAAAAATGCGATGTGTTGTCAGCAGCAAAGGTGTTATAACGGCATGGTGGTGGGCTGATGGAAGAGTACTGCTGCTGTTACAGTATCACGTTCTTGCATCCCGATACCATCATAAAACACCTCCCCGCTAATACCATACCACCGGTCCTGAATAAGACACCGTTGACCTATGTCTGGCATGGACGATGGGTATGGGTGCCGAAATGGTGACGTGAAGGGATGTCATGTAGGAGTACATATGGGACTCAGGGAACGGGCAAGCATGTCCACGTCTCAAGTCGCGCGCGCGCGCGCGCACGCACACACACACACACACACACACACACACACACACACACACACACACACACACACACACACACACACACACACACACACACACACACACACACACACACACACAATGTATTCGAACATGTGTTGACCACTCGATAATTTTTAAATTATTTTCGCTTACAACCAGCCGATTTTCTTGAACTTGGAGGAAGACTTCTTAGAGTGGGGGGATTACTGAATGGGTTATCTAACCTCTCCAGGTAGAAAATCCATCCAAAGCTGACTATAATCATCTGATAGTAGCAGCAAGAATAAAATCAAAAGTACCGAACACCTCTCTCTCTCTCTCTCTCTCTCTCTCACTCACTTTCGCGATGCCATTTTCCGACTACTGGTGTATGGGCAGCAAGTCACGTGTGTACATGTACGTAGTGTGTACTCCGTCTACGTGCTGGCCACCATCCACACACCGTAACTTCTACACTTTTGACCGGCTGGCGTATTCATAGACTCGTTTAGCCTAAGATGTGTATAAGTCTGATTGTTTAGGCTGTATTTTGTCTTCACTCACACAGCTACCAAACAATTCACAACCAAACTAGAGTCAACACTGAAGTGAAAAAATAAGAAAAACAAAATGCTCTCTGATTACAGTTCATTGGTACGGAGACTTAATTATCCTTGAGACAGGTTAAGATCCTTTATAAATACGGCTCCTGATGCTCTGAAATCTGGACACAGCAGCGTTTAAGAGCATTGCTACGTCCGTCTACCCAAGGATTTTTTTTTTCCTAGTTGTACATGGGTGATTACATCTATTCTAGAAAAAAAAAAATCGAAGTGGATGGGTTTGATAAAGCCTTCACTAACCCCTTCTCTACTCGAGGTCATTTCTATACCGACTGAAACCGTTTGGAATTAACAAGGAAATACTACAAAGGGACGCCACCTGGCCCAAGTGGTTAAAGAGGGTTTCCTTAGATTTTGATACTTTGCCTGGTTATCAATGTGTCCACTCATGTATATGTTACTCATTTTATGTTACTGAACTATAATGAGCCAGATCTCAACGATATCATGCAAAACTTGATATAAAGAATGCAGATCAGAAGTGCTATTCCTGCAAGTACTGCAAACTTCTTGATGCATTTAGATCACTGGTTTTACCCACGCGCGCTGGAAGCTCGGCTGGGTATTTTAAGACTGTGTGTGTGTGTGTGTGTGTGTGTGTGTGTGTGTGTGTGTGTGTGTGTGTGTGTGTGTGTGTGTGTGTGTGTGTGTGTGTGTGTGTGTGTGTTTCAGTAAATAAAAAAAAAAGCGGTAACAAATGATATTCGATTTGTACCAAACTTGGTGAAGGGGGTGAGGGTCAACCCAGAAGTTTATTTATTGTTTTTGAGAACAGTTGGGCAAAGGTCAACGTTACACGAATAGGTCAACTAAAGTAGTTTTCATCCGACTTTGAGGAAACGTGGTGGAAAGATTAATGTCAAGCAAAAATGAATTATTCTATTTTGAGAACAATCAATCAGACGTCAAAGTAATGAGTCAAAGTCTGAGGTTTGACACTATAACCCAAACTGTTTAAATTCGGTTTGGACCAAGCGATGTGGAAATGCTGAAGATCAGCTAAGGATGAAGAACTTCAATTCTGATAACAATAGGTCAAAGAAAAGATCACAGAGCAAGGTTAGCTAGGACAGTTTTGATCTGATTTGGACCAGTCAATCTGGAAGGGTTGAGGGTCAGGCAGGGATGAAGTGATTTGAGATGATCTGTCTAATATCACGTCATGTCAAATGTTCGGCCAGTAGAGCAATTGCTGGGCGCGGGTTATACACTCAGTGCTCCTACTTCTGTTTAGTAGTAGTAGTAGTAGTAGTAGTGGTAGTAGTAGTAGTGGTAGTAGTAGTAGTGGTAGTGGTAGTAGTCGTCGTCGTCGTCGTCGTCGTCGTCGTCGTCGTCGTCATCGTAGTAGTAGTAGTAGTAGTAGCTGTTGTTGCTGTATCAATAGTAATACTAATACTAATAATATTACTGGTACTGCTGCTACTGCTACTATTTCTACTACTACTACAACTGCTGCTACTGCAACTACTACTACTACTACTACTACTACTATTACTAATTTCATTATTATTATTATTATTATTAGAGTGTAACAGACAGCGTACATTATCTGCCAGGTAGAGCTAGGGTTGCTTATGGTCCACTGCATGATTCCTTGATTCAGTGTTATCATGACATGGCATTGGTTGTGCTGGTCATCTCCCATGTGTTACTGCCTTCTCTTCCTTACTGACGCCTTCCCTCCACCAGATCAATGTATCCAGCTTAGAAACGGATGGCTGGTGTGAAGAGCTCATGAAGGCTGTATCTCTGTCCAAAAAATTGTCTCCCGAAATGAATTACTTTACCTTCTTAAAGTACTGGGATCCGAGGCTAGGCTACTGTGGTCCAGAAATTTCAGGACAGATGACCAGCCAACGCCCCTGCTGGTGTCAGCAAAATGTGGTCAAAAGAAATCCGGCCGCCTCATTGTAAGTTGAACTCCTGGATGCCGAGCAAGGCCGTCACGCCGACTGGTGCCGTAATTAACGATCGACAATAATATAAACCCTGGCTGCCATGATTTTCTTTGCTTCATTTGGCTGAGATTTGGTTTAAAATGTATATTTTAGTTTGTCATGTAAAATTCCGCTTTCTCTTAAGCTTGGTAGGTATGCTTAACGTTATCAACAATGAACTGAACAGTACAGTGCAATACAGAATTACATTATATACGATGATCATTCATTTACTTTTAATGGCAGTGTTGGTGTCTGATATTGTTGTTAATGTAAATGAATATAAATATAAATAAAATATATATATATATATATATATATATATATATATATATATATATATATATATATATATATATATATATATGTAAATGAATGCATGTGTTTAGAAATATACGTCAATATATATGTAAATATATAGATATAGTTATACAGACAGATACCCAGATATATAAAGATATAGATATACAGATGAATATTAATATGTATCTATAAATATGCGGTAAATTGCCTTACCATGAACATAATCATAGTAAATTCTTTCTGGTTTTAAAATCGGAGCTCTTTCCCTTTTACTTGTAATGCACAATGGAGTTAATGCAGTTTACAGTTTTTGTGATACGCAGGTAGAGAGTGTAAAGGAGGGAGGGGGAGGATACGAAGGAAGAAGAGAGGAGGGGAAAAGAAAGAAAGAATCTGGCGAAGGGAAGAAAATATAGTGTTTGAGAGAGAGAGAGAGAGAGAGAGAGAGAGAGAGAGAGAGAGAGAGAGAGAGAGAGAGAGAAGCTAATATAGAACAAATACCAGAGAGAGAAACTCGTTAACGAACTGGAAATAAAAGGTTATTGGCTTGTGTGTGTGTGTGTGTGTGTGTGTGTGTGTGTGTGTGTGTGTGTGTGTACTTTAATTTTTTGCCTGTCTCTGTGTACACTCCTCTGTTATCGCCGTCCCTCCTTTTATCTCATTCTTTTCCTTTCAACTTTTTTTTATACTTGATCTTCATCTTTCTTTTTATCTTCACTCCGTCCATTTATGATTCTATTCTCTCTCTCTCTCTCTCTCTCTCTCTCTCTCTCTCTCTCTCTCTCTCTCTCGTAATAAGTTTTTTTCCTGTTATTCTTCTTCTTTCGTTGTTTTGTTGTTGTTGCTGCTGTTATTGTTGTAGTTGTAGTTGTAGTAGTTGTTGTTGTTGTTCTGCTAAATTACACACCTTCCTACCTACACATCTACCTGTTGATCTCATTACCCATTTCCTTGTCTAGTTAATTATAGAATATTAACAACTTTTTATCTCTGCCCCCTCCGACTCCCTCTCAGCTAACAGAACCACCTGGCGTTACCTAGAATAGAATACTAGAGTTATCCGGCCGTGAGAGGGTTATTGGTGACCGTATTAACACTCTCAGGTACAGCTACACTCTCAGCAGCATCAGTGTGAAGCGGAGGTTAAAGTGTTAGACCTGACTGTATATCAAAATTCTCGATATCTATTTCATATCAATTGCCTACCTACCTTCCTACCTACTTAACTACTTGCATGCCTACCTAATGAATTACTACCTGCTTCTCTACCTACAGAACTTCCAACCTGCGAGCCTACCTACCTATTGTACTATCAACTTGCCTACCTACCTATTGTACTATCAACTTGCCTACCTACCTATTGTACTATCAACTTGCCTACCTACCTATTGTACTATCAACTTGCCTACCTACCTATTGTACTATCAACTTGCCTACCTACCTATTGTACTATCAACTTGCCTACCTACCTATTGTACTATCAACTTGCCTACCTACCTATTGTACTATCAACTTGCCTACCTACCTATTGTACTATCAACTTGCCTACCTACCTATTGTACTATCAACTTGCCTACCTACCTATTGTACTATCAACTTGCCTACCTACCTATTGTACTATCAACTTGCCTACCTACCTATTGTACTATCAACCTGCCTACCTACCTATTGTACTATCAACTTGCCTACCTACCTATTGTACTATCAACTTGCCTACCTACCTATTGTACTATCAACTTGCCTACCTACCTATTGTACTATCAACTTGCCTACCTACCTATTGTACTATCAACTTGCCTACCTACCTATTGTACTATCAACTTGCCTACCTACCTATTGTACTATCAACTTGCCTACCTACCTACCTCCTTATCTGCGAATCTCTCAAGTTTCTGTACTTTTCTTCTTACTTAACTCTGTCCGTCGACTCCGTCTGTCTGTCTGTCTGTCTGTCCCCCGCCCCCCTCTCTCCCAATTAATATTCACGAAAAAACTGATAATTGTCCAGACCGGAAGTTAACGTAACCCCAGGCCCCTCTGTTCCCTTCCTCTCTCTCTCTCTCTCTCTCCTTTTATCATTTCCACACCTCTTAGTTTTCCTGTCATTTATAAGTACCCCCCCCCCTCTCTCTCTCTGTCGTCTTTTTCCACATTCCAGAGCTCTCACTTTGTTTTTCGTGTAATTTATAATCCCCCCCCTCTCTCTCTCTCTCACACACACACACACACACACACACACACACACACACACACACACACACACACATACTCGTTCTACCTTTTACCTGTCAACTTCATTCATTTCACTTTCATCCCTCCCAAGCAGTTCCTTCTTCATTTCCTCTGTTGCCTTTTATTTTTCCTTCATTATTCTCCGCTTTATTACTCTCTGCTTCATCTCCTTCATTAGGAATCACACATTAAATTTCGGACACCGCTGTTTGGTTTCTCAGGCCATATTTTGATGTACTGTGATGTATTAATATATTTTGTAGCTGTCTTTTGTGTCGCTGAGTGGGTTAGACGAAGAGCTGGAATTTCATCTCTGCTACAGGTTTATCGTCTATAAGCGGGTACTGTTTATATATCCACTCGGTTATGCCAGTTGAATATACAGACTCTCATACATTGACACACGGCCACTAGAACACATACTTTCTCGTGCATAACTCTTCCTGCAGACACCCTTTCCCCGTCTGCAGTTCGCCAGTACGGGTCAGGTTTAATTCTGGCTATCACTCTTCCACTGAGGGGATGATCCTTTCCAGCAGTGGACTTTAAGTGGGTTGGTACAGAGATGGATACTGGGAGTCTGTCAGGTCAAGTGGACTTTTGATGTACTGTGATATATTAATTTATTTTGCAGTTGCCGTTCGTGTTGCTGAATGTGTTTGGTACGAAGAGATGGAATTTTTGCCTCACGAAGGGGGCGGGGCTGGATCCAGAGAGTATATAAACCCCTGGGCCATGTCGGCGGGGTTCAGTGTATCTCAGACTGTGCGAGGACGAGGGTGTGTTCGCGGTGTCCTCCCCTCCCGTGTGTATACGTGCGTGTGTAGCTTTGTGTCGCCGGTCTGACAGCTCGGTATATGTGGTGTCCTTTTGCGTAGAAATTACGATGTTAATTACCTTGTTCGTCTCTGCCACCGGAAGTGATTACCGTTGCAAGTGATTTTAATACTACGATCTATTTTTTTTTTTTTAATTCTTTTCCAGTGACCAGCAGGTATGTATGAATGTATACGAATATCTGTATGTAACATGGTGGGAAGCGAATGGAAGGAAAACAAAGTGCCTAAGTTCTTTATATCTTTAAGAACTGAAGCTGTTTCCTGTATGTCCATCTTACCCATCATTTCTGTGTGCCATGTATACATATCAGTGAATATAAACCTCCAAAAAACTAAGGAAAAAAAAATCAGCCAGAGAACTGAAGGCCAACTTGTGACTGTATTCTTTGTACTGTTTGATGAGCCGGTCTAAAAAAAAAAAAAAAAAAAAAAAAAAAAAAAGTAATGTATGTATAAATCACTGTACAGTATGTGTTCAGTTCCTGTCAAAGACGTAAAAACTACACATGAAAAGCAGCCTTGTGTTTACTAATATAGAAATACAGCACAGGATTTGAAGTGCGTAATGGCTGGGTTTTAACACTTAGGACTATGGTCAGTGTGTGGATGTACAGTAGGCTATGTATGCACGCAAGCATATATTATATATGGATGTATGTATGCATGTATGTACGTATGTATGTATACAAGTACGTATGTACCGTATGTGTGTATGTAACCCAAAAATACAGTATTGTATAGTAAATAAATAAACAAATGGACCCAAAACCAGGAAGGAAACTCAGGAATACCTCGTGGTTTGAACAGGGTAAAGGTCGAGTTTGACCTACGAGGCACTGCAGAATTATTGCAGGTGTATGCTTCTGTGTGATGCAAAACTTGCTGGGAAAATGAAAGTGGAATGTCGAACTTTCGTCTCTTTCTCTTGAGCAATATACTGTATATATATATATATATATATATATATATATATATATATATATATATATATATATATATATATATACTAGGTATGTTGCTGCTTGTATTTCATGTATATCAATATATGTAAAAAATATTCAATAACTAAAAATTAATGCACGGAGACAGTGAGAATATCGAATTAAATACAGTTACTCAGTTTGTAATTGGAGATTAACAGATAAGAGACGACAGTATGTAAGCAGGGTGGTGTGTCGTGGTAAGAGGGGTCGTTGATGATTAGGGAGTGTCACGCCTGGAGGGTCTTCAGTGTAGGCCACTGCTCACAGGATGCGGCATGAGGCAATAAGTGAACAGAAAGATACTTATATTCTAATTAGCAAGGCACAGCTGCTGCCATTAGTTTTTCCCTCTCGATCTGGTGTCTTCTCTGCTACAAATAGCCTCCCAGGAACCATCAGGTCTGCTGTTGTTTGTTGGCCTTTGTGCTCTCTTGTAAAACCCTGTGGCATCTTGAACTCATTCAGCCAAGGGATTTTTCTTTTTCCCTTTCATTCGTGTTATGACTATTTTACTCAGTTTAGGATAGACTTGAGAGGCCGTTCCCAGGCTGGATAAAATAAACTAAAATGGACGTCATTTGTATTCAAGTAGTTAATGCACCATAGTCACTGGGTAGCAATATCGCTCCTTTAGTTAGTAACCTCACGTGTTCAGTGCTAATTTACCAAAGCTACGCCAGTAGGCAGATGCAGACAAGGGAAAAGTGCTCCTGGATTTTAAGCTCCAATGCGAAGACGTACTGTTATGTTATTTTTTTATTTTTTGTCTTACCACCAAACTATTTCTTCAGCTAAAGAGAGATTTTCGTACCGGGGTGACTGGAGGGGTTAGGAATAGCATCATTAATTCCCCCGCTATTTGGTCTCTCTCCAGTGGTTAATGAAATCACCTGACAGTAAGCAAGAGTAAAACAACATTATGTCTACAAACTAGACGCATAAAAGAAGGAAGACCCGCAGAGAAGCCCGCGACTACAACTATATAATTTGGACCCGAATGATGGCTTTTCTGAAATCTGCTGGGTAAGCTGAGGTATGCCAACACTGTAAGGTGTCTAGGCCATGCATTTAGTCTTTTAAACACGATGGAGTATGTTTTCATTAGTTCTGGTATCTTCAGACGATTATATTCAGCACACGGGAAACTTATTAGCAGGTGTTTGGGTTTCTGTGAGTCGTCCAGGTGAGGAGGTTATGTAATTAAACTGCGTTTATTTTAGCCACGAAGACCCCCAACCCCTTTCAACTTGGCTAATGAAAAAAAAAAAAAAAAAGTGTAATCAGAATGGAGGGTCGATATTATGACTTGTAACCAAAGCGACTCATTCTACCTCATAACTATAGCTCATCTAAATTAATGCAACCACTGCATATGTTCATTTTGTGGGAGTAATCCAGTTCTGTGAGCAAAAAGTCCGGCGACTGTGACTGACCTCTTGCTTGGGGAGTAGCTTTCATTTCACTTCAGAGACTTTAATCCATCATTTATGACCTTCATATTACAACCTGCTCAAGTGAAACAACAGTACTCCGTTGACGTGTTTATATTTTTGTTCATTCTGTTTCCAGACGATTACACTCAGCCTTGGAAGTGTACCTGAGTAGCGAGTGAGTTAAGCAGGACAACATTAACCACTTCAGCACGCAAAGTTTGTCCTGAACAAAATAGCATCATCAGATGAGAGAGAGAGAAAAAAAATGCAGTACATCATTGGTTTCAAGGAATGAATGTGCACAAGAAAAAAAATTAAGGTCAAAACTTAACCCCTTGTCCAATTACAATATATTTCATTTTATCCAACTCTGGCGACCACCGGGTGACTCATGTGGAATGTGTAAGGACTACTAATAATGAGGGGAGTAATAAAGACTATATGTAACTCGCTGAAAACCTTCTTTTGAACCGAATAAAGTTATCTGCAGGTAACAAGAACAAGAAGCATATACTTTGAGGGTGCAACATCTGCTCCCACCACTCAGTCCAAGGACCCTACAATTGTTTTCAATATCGACTTTCCATGAATTGTTTTCAATATCGACCTTCCAGCAATTGTTTTCAATATCGAATTGCGTCGTTTTAGTCTCACCCTTAACACTCCCTCCAAATCTGGTCCAAATCTTTTGAAAACTGACCTTGCTCTGTGATCGTGACTTTTATCTTCATCTCTGACCCTGACCTTTGATTGTTCTCGAAATCGAATCGTTCTGTCCTTGCCTTACCGGGAACTCTCCCACAAAGTTGGATCTTAATCGACTAAAAACTGTTTACGCTGACCTTGCAATACAGCCTTGACCTTTGATCTATTGTTATCAAACACAACAGGTCAACCCTTTGGTCATGGGCACAGATCCTGCGGGGACAAGAGAATAAATTACCCTACGGCTTTGGTCATGGAGGGATGTCCTTTATAATACCCCGCCACTACACCTCAGGCAATTCCGACAAAATGCAAAGTAAAACCTACTGTTACACTTAGAATACTTATATTCATTATAGTAAATACTAGTCTTAAAAAGAAAAGTGAAACTGTTGTAAATATTATAAAATCAGAAAATACAAGCTGATTCGATGCATCATGCAAATCTTTTAAACCGAGCACCGGAGTGATAATGCAATGGTTCCAGATGTGCTCCCCCCTCCACCTTTTTTTTTTTGTTGTTGTTGTCCTCGTGCTACCTAATTTGACATTTTCCCTACTTCAACAAAGCGTATTTACAAGAAGTTGTATTAGCTCACTTCACTCTGCAGTTGCCCTCTTCTCTCTTTACGTCTAAGCACTCTTTAGCCTTGGAAGTCATACCTTCATTACTCAGACAAAGCCTATGCCAGTGCCCATAGTCCCAAGTGTGCTTCAAATCAGACCAAAACTCTAGACAAACGCGTCGAAATTTGATCTTGTTCTTTGGCCTCGATCTTTTATGTACTGATTCGTCTCAAAATTGAGTCCCTTCCTTCATGCCTTACCCTCAGTCCTTCTACCCAGTTTGGTTTAAATCTGATAAAAACTGTTTAAGTTGATCTTGCTAGGTCAGACTTTAACCCAACCCTGTGACTTAATTTTTCTTAAAAACTATACGTCAACATCTCGGCCGTCCGTTAACTCTTCCACTAAGTTTGGTAAAAATCGGACACACACACACACACACACACACACACACACACACACACACACACACACACACCAGTACGAGAACTGGAAGGGACACACGTAGCTGCTTGCATGCTTATGGTCTCCACACCATGGTGATGACGATATTGTATTTGCTCAGTTTCTTCTTGCTTCTCCTTTCTTTCTTCCAGACAGTCTCCATCTTTTGTGCCATTCTTTCATTTCCCCTGAGCAAATATCATCAGGTGCCTTAGTTAGTTTTTTGGATTTAGCTCATTAAAAAGTTATATGGGGTCAGAGGTCAAATCATACAAAGACACATAGTGAGCTAACACGAATTCATAGAGCTTGCCATCATTTGGAAGGAGGGGTGCTTCTCAACTTTACGTAGAGTCGTAGGCCATCCTGTATTGCCCTGGGAATGTGGCTCTCCTTTTGTTAGATACTGGTCAGGTCTGCATATGTCAAGTTGTAATATAAACCTTAAAAGAAGTGATAATAAAAGGTTGTGGTTATTAAAGTAAATGTACAAGAACCAAAAGAGAAATTGTTAAATGTTACTAGCCCTTGTGGTTTGCAGTAGGGGATGGCTGGGTTTGAATTACTAAAGGACGTTAAAGGAAAAGAGGCTAGTGGACATTAAAGTAAAAATGAAAGAGAAAATAGTACGAGAACCAGGAGGTCAACTGGTAACTGGAACTAGGCGATTTGAATTGGATGATGGCCATGTTTGAAATGCACGGCTCGTTAAACTGTTACACCCGCCAGCCCGCCCACACGCCAGTCTTTTCCAACGACTTTACTTTGAATTGGCGGCCTTCCGGGACTTTCATACCCCCACCCACCATCCAGCCCCTCCACCCCTGTTTTATGACCGCCTTGCAGCACAGTTCAGTAATTGCCTGCACTACGGAGAGCCTTTCCTAAGCTGAATGAAAGTGTCAGTCAGCAGCAAAGGATAAAGTAGTGAAAGCCGTCATTGTACTGAAACAGACCTAGATGGACAGTATTCATAGTATGGTCCATGACATCTTTCCCAGTTTGCATAAAACTGCCTAAAAGTTTGAGGAATGAGTATGAAAATGACGTTGGTTTATTGAAGGAATAGATGGTAAGTAACGTATTCATTTATTACATAAGACCTTCCTAAGAAGAATAAAACAGTATGCAGACAGCTGAGATTAAAAAAGAAAAAAGGAAAAAAAAGATGCTATGTTCCTGAAGGGGACAAACGACTGTGCTTTGACGCTGGATCCTCAGTGACTTTGATACCCTCGTCTCCAGGTCCTGTTTTCTGAGGGTCTTGTCGGAGAGTTCTGTACCTGGCTTGCGTTTAACTCCTGCACTACGAGAACCCTTTACTATGCTGAAGAGACTCCTCCGAAGACAGCGTGACAGAATTAGTAAAGGATATCTACGCAGAATTCTGTAGGCTAATAGACCTTCGTTTAAAACTCGCAAAGGAAAGGTCTACCATACTGGAGAAAATAGCTTTACGGCAGGATGAATGAATTGCCTGTAATTAATGACGTCACTGTACTGAAGGGGTTATGCTGGCCTTGTAATTGTCGGGATCTTCACTAAGCTGAATAAAATCGTCGAAAGGCAGGAAGAATGAACTATGTAGTTACACATCAATGGAGGCTACTGAATCGTTAAACAACTGTGCTAGAACTGAACTGAAAGCCTTCAGGACTTTCATCAATCCCCACCTCTGCCTTTGTGGCCGCCCTGTCTTTTAGGGTTTCATACTAAGCTGAATAACACTGGCATCAAGGCAATAAGAACAGATTAGTAATGGGCGTCATCGTACTGAAAGACTTCTTGTAGATTGCTTCTAACATCCTCAATGCAGAGGACCTGCCTAGCTGAACATCGTACTATCACCTGGAGATAGCGTTTTTTTTTTTTTTTTTTTTTTTTTAAACACAAAAAGGAGCACTAGGTGCAGCGCCCGCTTAATACAATTTTGACTCTGTCTTGTGACTTTGACCTCTGTTCCCAAAAGTTAATCACGACATTCGTGTCTGACCCACATCCCTTACGCCAACTTTCACCCAAAGCGGGCAAAAACTGAGTTTTGCTGATCTCCACACACACACACACACACACACACACACACACACACACACACACACACACACACACACACACACACACACACACACACACGACCGAAAACAACAGACCCACGCTATCGCACATGGGTTATTAAATGACGTCACTGTACTGATAGGGATGATACAGGTTGTTTGTAAATCCTTCACTGATGGTCTCCCCTAAAATTAATAACATCGTCCAGCGGAAAGAGAACATTAACTCCTTCAGATCGATGACTTCTTTCATTATATCCCGGCATCCTGTGATGACTTTATTTAGCTCGAGAGGCTTATCGAGCTGGAAGAGCTACTTTCAAGGTTGCATTCTTTAACTCCTTCAAACGAGCGGCTGTGGCGAGTTAAATACAACTGTTTGGAAGAAGCAAGAATAAGGAAAAAAGACGCTCTTTTACTGAAGTAGCTGCGGGGCTGTTTTGGTTGACGGCATTTTGGTGGCTGATCAAGATCACCTGGAAGGCTCCTTATGATAGCATCCAGTGATTTATTTTGCGGCTTTTTTTTATGCAAGAAAGAAGGAACCAAAGGCCAGGATCCCGCAAAACCGTTCCTTCTAAGAAACAAAAACAATACATAAAAGAACCAAATTCAAGATCCATTCATTTCGAGATGCCTGGACACTGCGTTTGAAAGACTGGAGATCACAGGAAGTAGGAAGTACAGACAGAGGGAGACAGTTCCAGAGTTGACCTGTTGCATAAATGAAGGACAGTAACGGTTAACTCTTGCATAAGAGAGTTGGACAGAAAAGGGATGAGAGTTTGTTGCTAGACGGGTGATACGCGCCCGTCGCAGAGGTGGAGGGATGCAAGCAGACATTTCAGAGGAGCAGCGACCACTGAAGTAGCGAAAGAAAAGAGATAATGATGCAACAGTGCGGCGATGAGACAGAGATTGAAGGGAGCCAGTAAGAGGAGGAACGTTAATGAGATGAAAAGCCTATTGAGGAAAGCTGTTTGTGGGGAGCCTCCCCACACATGAGAGTTGTACTCCATACTGAGATGAATAAAACCCATGTATAAAGTCAACAACTGTGCAGGAGTAAAGAAGGTAAGGAGTCGGCTTAGCATACCTGATCTCTTGGATGCAGATTTCACAAGAGATGTAATATGATCTTTCCAAGA
Source organism: Coenobita brevimanus (assembly GCF_032717465.1). NCBI lineage: Eukaryota > Metazoa > Arthropoda > Malacostraca > Decapoda > Coenobitidae > Coenobita > Coenobita brevimanus. The sequence continues at coordinate 24,641,787 of NC_137007.1, read as the reverse complement.
TAAATCCTGAGAGAACGAAACCCCAGGTATGTTCAAGGATGATGCAGGATTGAGCTGGCTATCATTAAACATTAGTGTGTACTACTGTGAACGATTTTGTCGGGTTGATAGTTGTAAGAACTAAGTCTCTGATGCATTAAAAACAACAAGGTTACTTTTACCCCAGTCAGAGATACATGCCAAGTCAGACATTAGGTGTGCCATAGCCTCATCCCTTGTTTGTTGAAGTAACTGCTAAGATGGACATTGCGAGAACTGAATGGAAAGGTGAAGGGTGGAATCATCAGCGTATGAGTGGACAGGATTAGATGTACAGCGTAGAAGATCATTGATGAATAAAAAGAAGAGAGTTGGTGATTGGACAGAGCCCTGGGGAACACCACTTTTAATTGATCTAGGAAAAGAACGGTGGCCGTCTACAACAGCAGCTACAGATCACATATCACTATTCTGTTAAATGTTATTTGTGTTATTCCTAGTCGTTATAATTTGCTCAAGTATCATAGACGCGAATACTGACGTACAGTGCCGTCTTCAAAAATCAGGTATGAAAATACGGGTGTTAGGAATCTTAATAGCTAGTGATTTTCCAGTGATGGGCGGGATGTATATCTTGCCAACTTCAACTCACCCCACAAGGACCGTCTTCAGCTCTCACCACGGTAATAGCTGTGAGTGGCGAGACAGCACTGATGGCCAATTGCACGGTGCTTGGTTGGTTTAGTCCAGACAATTGCCAGCTATTTGGAAACTCTTCTAAAATAGAATGGAGGTGCTCAAAATAAAATATATAAGTTAAGTGGCTGGGGCAATTCTAACAATTTTCATTACGATGGATCACTCCCAAAGGCAAACTGAATAATTTGATATCTAACCTCCCCATCACATACGCACATTTCTGCCCACCTCCATTTGTTGTTATAGTTTCTATAATGTCTTTGCTTTTAGTATGCTCTCTCACCGAAGTTAATCGTTTCCTGTCTCTTAAAAGATATTCTCAACATTGACCTTTCCTGCTCTTTGAGAACGGGTTAGTTGATTTCCCATCGATATTTTTCAGTTTCCAAGTCTCACGACCGTAAGTCATAGCTGGAATTATACTTTCTTTATACACTTTGCGTTCCATACATATTGGCAAGCTACATTTCGTGATCTATCTACGTTTACCGAAAGCTTTCCATCCAGCTGTAATGTGTCTTTTTATTTCTCTTTCATGGACATTCGTTAGTTTTAGTAATTGCCCCAAGTAAATGTACTCCTCGACTTATTCAAGAATTTCTTCGCTTATTCTGATGACGCTCTTTGGTGTATTTGGATGAAACATTAGTTTTACTCCGGTTCATCTTTAGCCCTATTTTGAGACTTTCTTTGTTCAGGTCATTTAACATTTCTTACAATGTCTCAGACGTTTGAGATTAAGATAATGTGATCTGCAAATCTTAAATGGTTTAGCTTTACTCCGTCTATGTTCACTCCTTTGTTTTCCCAGTCTAGCTTTCTGAAAATACTTTCTAGGCATGCTGTAGGTAATTCTGGTGAAACTGTATCTCCCTGACGCACGCCCTTCGCATTCTTAATTTTTTCCGAGTCCTTATGTAAAATAACTGTTGCAGTTCCCTCTTTATATATGTTTTCGAGCAGTTTACAATATTCTCGTTTACTCCTTGTTCTCGTAATGAATTTATAATGTCCATGTGCTCCACTGAGTCAAAAGCCTTTTCGTAATCAACAAAATCTAAGCACAGTGGTTTATTATATTCTGTAGTTTTCTTAATTAACTGATTCATTGTGGGGGAGGCGGTGGCTCAATCGGTAGAGAGTTGGCCTGCAGTCCTGACGGACCCGGGTTCAAATCCCGCTGAGGCAGGGAACAGTTTAAGGATTTGAATTTCAGAAAAATCAGACTTTACTGATCTACCAGAAGGCCTGCCAACATGTCGTAAAAATACCCTCGCTAATACCAATACACCAGTCCTGTATGAGACAGCCCTAGCATGTATTCAGTATGGACAGTGGGTGTTAGCGCCGAAGTGGTGACATGTAGAGGTGTGCGGTACGTAGGAGGACTACTGGGCCTTGAAAGCAGGCTGTGAAGCCTATGCCCAGAGTCGGTCACATAAAAAAAAAAAAAAAAAAAAAAAAATGATCAGTAGTCGAATACCCGCTTCGCAATCCTGCCTGTTCACGATTCTGTTCGTAAGGACTTTAGTGAAGAGGTTGTAAATAACTGATAAGAAAGCTAAAGCGGTCGATAGTTACTAAGATCTTTTGAGTCGCCTTTTTTGTAAAGTAAAATGACTAGTGCATTACACCGTGTTTTGGGAATTTTCTTCTTTTTAATACACAGCAAAAAAAAAAAAAAATCTCAAAACATGGCGTGTGCGTGTACAGTATATATATATATATATATATATATATATATATATATATATATATATATATATATATACACCGGTATGTATGTATGTATGTATACATGTATATTAACGTAATGTGGTTAAGTAATATTCATGATTTCAACTCACTGATGTCATATATTATTTATGCTGCGACCTGATGATGTTGCTAAACTTAAGCAAAGGCGTTTGTAATGAATGGGCAAATGAAAACTATAACCCATTCATTTTGAACAGTCTGTCCTAAACTGAATAATCCTGACTGATGGCAGTAATGGTCGTATGTAAAATACGTCATCGGGAACTTAAAATATTGACCTATTTGTCGCGGGGATTGGTGAAGTTGGCAATTTCCATTTGTGTGTGGCAAGGGTTCCCTGGCGGAGGTATTGTACATAGACACTGCCTGGCGATAAATAATGAGACACTGAACAACAACTTTCGAAACCCAGTAACTGAATCGTCAACAACTCCAGAATATCATGTAAGGTTTTCATAACTGTTCGACGAGGGTGAAGTGATATTAGTGTTCACAACTGCACATTTTAGAAAATCCGATCAGTAATCAGCTGTTTTTTGCGGCAGTCAGCCTATTGTCCCACAGAACGGTGTGTAGGCTGCCCGGGAGGTAATATTTAGCGGGGCCGGGTATTGTTTTCACTCGGTTTGTCTGTTTGTTTGTTTGTCTTCCCGTCCGTTAATAACTTTACGTGAAAACTACCAGTGCGATTTTGACTAAAATTACAGGAAGAATGGGCTATGACCTTCTGATCACCTGATTAAATTTTGGGCCAAATTAGGCCAAGGCCCAGGCTGTAGGCCCAGAAAATGTAAAAAAAAAAAAAAAAAAAAAAAAAAACGTTTTCTCGCCATAACGCCTTTCAAATTCATCATATCAACATGAAACCAAAACCTAAAGGTGCATCTTTCAAATCTGCATCCTATGTCTCATTACATCAGTGGGGTCACCCCTCAGTTAGCGGTAGGGAGGGTCTATCAGGTGGGTCGGGCTAAAATTTCAAATGGGCATAAAATCGGAAATTTCCACCTGATTTTCTCTAAATCTGATGTGACATCTTTGACTAATTATCCTGCTGTTTATACGTCAGCACTAAAATGACTGCCGGGGACGGGTTTGCTGTTCCTTGGCACCGCTTCCTGTTTAGTCTTTATTTATTTTCTCACGGTCGGAACCACTCAAGTATCTGTTCCTGCTAACTCCAGACGATTTTATTCAGCTTAAAGTGAGTCATAGAAGCCTGGAAGAGTTACTACTGTCCCCATTAACCCTCTGATTCTCGAGAAAATTCAAGTATTCTATTCCTGGTGACGACAAAGTGTTTCAGTCAAGTGAGGGTGAGTGCCAGGAGCCAGAGTGAGGTGATTAGCAAAGATGAAGAGAGAAATAATACCCAGCAACAGCAAGATCAGCAACCATCCCAGCCCTGGTGTAATATCAACAGGTATTGCGTACTTAGGTAATACAGGTGGTAATATCTGTGAGAAGGGCAAGTCGGGGAGGGCGGGGTTGCCTTGCCACAAAATTAGTGAAATTGCTTGTCTGAGCAGAATCCAATATAGCTTTTAGTTGTTATTTCCTTCACCCCATCCTGAGACGCGGAAAGAAATCGTGGTGATGATGATGATGATGATGATGATGACGATGATGCAGGATATTCTCGAGCTACTAACAACGTTTAGTAGAGTAATAATATACAGAAATAATAGCCCAGCATCACCTTCAGTAATAAGGTAATACAAGTAGCAGTGTCCCTGAGAATAGGAGGTAAAAGAGGATTGGATTACAAAATCAATGAATAATAATAATAATAATAATAATAAAAATAATCATCATCATCACCACCACCATCATCATCATCATCAGTGTGCCCAAAATCTCACTTAAGAATGGGAATAATAAAGAGATAATACCCAACACCAAGAGTCTAGCATCAGGTGTAATATCCGGCATCGTGTGGTATAATGTAATAAGGTAATACAGATGGTAATATTGGTGAGAGGCCAGGGAAGGGAGGGCGGCCAAGCTAGGAAATTAGGGATATGCGTTGTCGGGGTGTTGTTAATAGCACACCGCAGAAAACATCCTCCTCTTCCTCCTCATCTTCTTTCTTCTTCTTCTCCTTCCTTCCTTCCTTCCTTCCTTCCTCCCTCCTCCTCCTCCACCTCCTCTACTGCATCACATGAACACAAGGGATGGGACACAATGAACACATAAGTATAAACCCATCACTAACAACGCTAAAAATAGTAAAAACCGAAATAATGTCCAAAAACATGAGCAAAACAACCACCTCTTCTACCACACTAAACAACCACCTCTTCTACCACAGAACACAACCACCTCTTCTACTACACAAAATAACCGCCTCTTATACCACACAACACAACCACCTCTTCTACCACACCAAACAACCACCTCTTCTACCATACAAAATAACCACCTCTTATACCACACAACACAACCACCTCTTCTACCACACCAAACAACCACCTCTTCTACCACACAAAACAACCACCTCTTCTACCACACAAAACAACCACCTCTTCTACCACACTAAACAACCACCTCTTCTACCACACAAAACAACCACCTCTTCTACCACACAAAACAACCACCACTTCTACCACACAACACAACCACCTCTTCTACCACACCAAACAACCACCTCTTGTACCACACATAACAACCACCTCTTCCACTACACGAACCACCTCTACTACTACACAAAACAACCACCTCTTCTACCACACAAAGCAAACACCTCTGCTACCACACATCTCCCCCTGAAAAGAAGAAAATCGCCAGTTGTCAGCAAGAATAAAGGCTGAACTCGGTAAATAACTCAGCACAGTTCCTCACCCGCAACACAGACGTAACAGTGAAGCAATAACTAGCGACGAGGGAATAACAACCATCCAAACACAAGCGTAATAATATCCCGCGTGATCAGGTAGAGGGTAATAAGGTAATACAGGTGGTAATATTGGCGGAAATGGCAGGTAAGGGAGGAGGGGGTAAGTACAAAATGAGGGATATTCGTTGTGGGGGCAGTTTAATATTAGCCTGGCTATTCCCGTAAGATGGCGCTGGAGTGGGTTACCGGTATTAGATATTTATTGTGTGAGGGATTCTGCCTCTCACACCGATATTAACTTGCCTGGGTTGTTAGGTTTGTACTGTTATTATTACTGTTATTATTACCGTTATTATTATTATTATTATTATTATTATTATCATCATTATTACTACTACCACCACTACTACTACTGCTACTACTACTAGCACCATCACCACGACTACCATCACCACCTCCACCAACCACCAACACCACTACTGCTACTACTACTACAATTATTATATTTACTGGTACAGCAATGAAGCAGTAGTTGTAGTTGTAGTAGTAGATTACGGGCTTGCAGTTTCGTTTTCACGAGAATTTATGCGTTTTACTTTGAACACACACACACACACACACACACACACACACACACACACACACACACACACACACACACACACACACACACACACCTCTAAGTCGACACCTTTCCACTCAGCTTCTCACATTCCCTCCTCCTCTTCCACCTCAAATATTTTACCTCCCTTCTCACCACCTTTCTTTCCGCTCTGTCTCCTCTCCATTTATCATCTAAGCTACTTCTTTCTCCTCTTCCTTCACCTTTTCTCCTTCTCCTCCTCCTCCTTCTTCTTCTTCTTCTTCCTCTTCTTCTTCTTCTTCTCCTCCTCCTCCTCCTCCTCCTCCTCCTATTCCTCCTCGACTAAACTTCCTCCAAATTTCGTTGTTGAACTTCGTCTCTCCAACTCTCTCCTTCCTACCTCCCTTCTCTATCTGCGTCTCTCCCCTTCCACTTCATCACAGACTCTTCCTTTCTTCGTTTTTTCCTTCTCATTCTGTTTTCATTTCCCTTCTGCCTCTGCTTTTATACCCAAAATAATCATCCCCTTCTTTTTTCTTCTCTCCTATCTTCCAGTCGTGCTTGCCCCCCCCCCCTTTTTTTTTTCTTCTTTGACCCTTTCTCCATACTTCCCTCTCCTGGACTTCATCCGTCTTCTCCTTTCCTCACTATGCTGCCATCTTTCCCATCCCTCTTCCTCCAGCTCTCGTCCTTCTCAATATGTTCTCTTCCTCCTTCCCTCCACTTCTATCGCCTCACTTCTTTACTGCTACTATCATCCCTCCCTCACCCCCTGTCACATTTCGTGTACTGCCCGCTGCTTCCATCTCTCCTATCCTTTCTTTGTTATTTCGCTGTCTTTCCTATTCCTTGCCCCTCCTTTTTCCTCCATTTTATTTTCCGTTTCGTATATCTTTCCTCCTTTTCCATCCCCCCATCCCTTCCTACAGCTTCCACAGGAGTAACCTCTAATTTTTAACAATATCCAGCTCAATCCTGCGTCATCTTTCAACTTACTTGGGGTTTCATTCTCTCGGGATTTATCTTGGAAAGAACGTATTACCTCTCTTGTAATATCTGCTTCCAGGAGATTGGGTGTGCTAAGCCGACTCCATACCTTCTTTACTCCTGCACAGTTGTTGATTTTATACACAGGTTTTATTCGCCCCTGTGTAGAGTATAACTCTCGTGTGTGGGTAGGCTCCCCACACCCAGCTCTTCTTAAGAGGGTGGAGTCAAAGGTTTTTCATCTCATTAACTCTCCTCCTCTTACTGGCTCCCTTTAACCTCTGTCTCTTTGCCGCACTGCTGCTTCTTTATCACTTGCTTCTATCGCTACTTCAATGGTCACTGCTTCTCTGAGCTGTCTGCTTGTATCCCTCCACAACTACGGCGGGCACGTAGCACCCGTCTAGCAGCACACTCTCATCCCTTTTCTGTCCAACTCTCTAATGCAAAAGTTAACCGCTGCTCCCAGTCCTTCATGTATGCAACAGGTCAACTCTGGAACTGTCTTCCTCTGTCTGTTCTTCCTACTGCCTACGATCTCCAGTCTTTCAAACGCAGTGTGTCCAGGCATTTCGAAATGAATGGATCTTGAATTTGGCTCTCTGTTATCTTGGTTTTTACTTTTTTTCTTGGAGGGAGCAATGTGCAGGCTCCTGGCCTTTGGTTCCTTCTTTCTTGCATTAAAAATAATCTAATTATCTCCTATCCTTCCTTCCCTTTTTTATCCTCCTAGCCACTAGCATCAAACAAAACACAGCCGCCCCCACATCAGCTGATTCGCTTTGTTTACCTCTGATTCCAACATGGCGGTGACTCTGATAAGCGCCTGATCCAATATTCAAATACACCCTCGCTTGAATATTTATAAGGGCGGCATTTAATCGCCACCCAAATATTTTAATGTGGGTGGGTAGCGTATGGAATGGGCTGGAAAATTATGCAGAGGGTGAGAGTTGTACGTAACGGCGATCAGATAACATGGATGGAGTTGCTTATGGGATGTTTAGCTGAGAGAGAGAGAGAGAGAGAGAGAGAGAGAGGGGGGGGGATAACCATGGAAAAGAAAAACAGTGAAAAGAGCAAGGGAGGGAGTGATGGATGAGAAAGAGAGAAATGGGGAGGGAGGGAAAGGGGGAGGAATTAATTGGATGTGTATAACTGGAGACAAGTTTGTGTGTGTGTGTGTGTGTGTGTGTGTGTGTGTGTGTGTGTGTGTGTGTGTGTGTGTGTGTGTGTGTGTGTCCATCCAGTATCACAGCTAAAGGCAAACGCATCAAAACATCAAAATGCATGAGAGTTTTTTCTAACAAACCAACGATACGCGACCACAATATATATTTTATTATGAATTCACGTGAAAAGAAGGTAATGTAAAAAAAAAAAAAACATACAGAAAATGGAAAAAAAGATAAAAAAGAAATCGGGGAAGTAAGGGAGGGAAAAAAGTAAAATATAAGTACCAGAAAAGAAAAAAAACTGCGAGGAAAGGAAAGCCGTAAAAAGGGAAACAGGGAAACGACGACAGAGGAAATGAACGAGGAAGTGCCAGGCAGAGATGAATACAGATGTTGTGGGAGAGAGAGAGAGAGAGAGAGAGAGAGAGAGAGAGAGAGAGAGAGAATAAATACCTTGCCCAATAACTGACACAACAAGTGGTGCAGTATTATGAGACTGGTGAAAAATGTCCTTATATAAAACGAATTATTTTGAGAAAGTTGGCCAGTTATTGCAAAAGTAAATAAATAAATAAATAAATAAATAAATAAAAATCTGTAAACGTAAAAGTGGGCTGCAGTGACGGTGGTTGTGGTGAGTGGGTGATGATATTGGTTATTTAGTTAGGACAGTGGGGATGATATAGTGGTGGTAGTATGGTAAAGTGTGGTGATGGTGGTTGTGATATTTGTGGCGGTGGTTGTTGTGATGTCCGTGATGTGGTGGGCGGGCGGTGATAGTGGAGGTTTAGTTAGAGGTGTGGTAGTGGTGGTCTTGAGTAGGTGGTCATAATGGTGGTTGAGTTAGGGTTTTGGCAGTTGTTGCTGTTGCTAATGTTGTTGTTAATGGTGTTATGGTTGCTGTTGATGTTTCTGTGATTGCTGCTGTTGTTGTTACTGGTGGTTGTTGTGGTGTGGTGTGGCTGTGGTGAAGTTTGCAGTGTTTTGTGTTATGACAATGTTGGTATGTGGGTTGTGGTTGTAATAATCGGTGTGAGGTGTGGGAATGACAGGCATCTTCTTCTTAGTTTTCAGTGTTGTTGCTGTTCTTGATATTAGTTGTGTTTTGTTGTATTGCTGTGATGTTGGTAGTGGTTTGTTGTGATAATGATACTGTGTGTTATGGGTGTGATAATGGTGGTGGTGTGGAGGTAACAGAAGCGACAGGGCGGGGGTACAGGTGGTGGGGAGCGAGACACCTATCAGCAGTACCATAGTCCACCTTTTTTCTTCAAGCTGGTTGCCTTATAAACCCCTTGACGCTAGCACATTTTTATTTTATTCTGACTCATAAGACGATGTTGTTAAGCTAGATAGACCACTATGGCTGAAGAGGACAGGAACTATATCCTTTAAAGCCCTTCACGCTGCTGCTGACGTGCCTTGGTGTTTTCTTTAGGTTTTGCACTAACCTAATAGTTTTTCACACTGAACACCAAACAGCCAGAGGATAACAACCGCGTACCCTACTTCTAGTGAGTACCTGTGTCGCGGTGCGTGTCAGTCACAAGAACAAGACTGGAAAGGGTCCTTTATATACATACCATACCTGCTTACTGAAAGATGCGTGAATATTTGGCCATACAGACTTAATTGTTAGCGGATTCATGATTGTTCACACAATCCCCAAAGGGGCAAGTACAAGTCTTCGTATACAATAAGATGTTTTGTTTCTAATTTTAGGCGAAAAGTTAAAGAGCTTATTTGTAAAAAAGTGGATGTAAAACACCATGTGTTACTTTCTAGAACCTTGTCCCCGTCCTTGATCCCGCTTCGCAGTGTTATCAGTCAGTGGTAAATATGGCTATGAAACATGTGTTGTGGATTCCACAGAATTATCTCGCCCGTGTAATTGAAGTTGGCGTGATGCGGGGATGTGCCGCCCCCAGTGCCTTAAGATGCAGGTTGAGGCTGCATCTGTGTTGGAGTTGTTATCTTTCATCGCACTGCCCTTTCGCTGGGCACCTTTGTGCTTTGATTAATAGAGGGAATTTTTCGCAAGTAAACTGCTCAACCCGAGGACGTAACTTTTCTTGTTGCTGCTACCAGACGATGGTATTTAGCTTAGGAAAGATCCATCGTAGTGTAGGGGTTAATGAAGGTTTATCTATTACATCCAGATCGAAATATCTATCCTGAGCTGAAAAGTATCGTCAGGAGATAGCAAGAATAAAATATGATATACATCATCTTAATGAATAGATCAACAGGAATGTAGAATCGACCACTGGTGATAAGCTTCATATGTACCGGTCACTGTTGTTTGTTAAGACTTTTAGGCTATGCTGGCCCGGACAAGTATCACAGTGACTTTTTTTGTGTGTGTGTGTGTGTGCTATTTGCCTTCAAGAAGTAATTCTGGCGTGGATATACTCTCAGAATGCAGTTGTCTAATTAGCGGTTACAGTGTCCACTTGCTGAGCCTGCAGGTGTGGCCTCAGGTGCTGTCAAATATTGTACCACATTTATCATCTGTCTGTTACCTGCCGCCTGACACCACACCTGCCAAGACTCTTAGAATTCCGACACTGAAACGCCTCCTGTATTATCATGACACATATGTCATGTATGATGCCTCAGGATGAGTTTTGTTAACTTACTTTGTCAGTAGGTGTTGTCTTTTCATAAATTCTTGTTATCACCATGCACTCTCTTGAGTTTATGCTTCAAGCAGGTGACTTAATTCGTACAATTATTGATACAGCCAAATAGTTTCCCGTAGTTAACCCAGGAAACTGTTGACCGTCGTTTTGTTAGTAGCCACATAATCAAGAATGGACGTCTGATGGTGTAGTGGGTTAACGCACTCTAACTAGATGTGGCTCAAAATGGTTTTCGTCCCGAGGGGTGGTTGGGGTGGACAGTATTGTTAACATACTGCCGCTTAGGGAAGTAACTGTTTGAAATAACAAGTGCCGAGACTCTCTGCTCTTGATGGGACAATAAAGGATTGAGTATCTGATGATGGATGGATGGATGATTACCACCAGATTATTTCTGACCGGTTACTGAAGACCAAGGATGAGGTGGAGAGATGTGTGAAGGAGGTTGCTGTGAGTTGGAGGGATGGCAGCCATTTGGTGCAGGACAAATTGGCATGGAGACGTATTATATATATATATATATATATATATATATACACACGAGTATGGTATATAACCTATACAGTATATATATGTATATGTATATTTATGTATATATCTATATACAGTATCTGTATCTATATCTATCTGTCTCTGTCTATCTATCTATCTATCTATCTATATATATATATATATATTTTTTAGCCATCTCCTCCGGGAGACCTATGATAGTGAAATGGTCTGTACTGCTGCTGTATCAGTTAGGCTAGTGAGAGGCCAGCACTTGTACGCGTGTACGTGTTTCCTGGAAGTGATCAGCTGTTCTGGCGAGAGGCCGACCAAAAATAGTTCCACCTGCTCCCAGAAAGCTTACCTTCTTAGACTTTAAGCCGCTCCTGCCATCATTAAAGGCCTCAGCTTCCCACCGAAAACTTTAATATCCTAACTTAGTCTGGCTCAGCAGTTTCGCATGTGTTCAGCGAGCGGTCATCAAATTTCCTTGATTCTTATGCATATTTGTTTGCAAGATATTAGATGCATTTTTTTTTTTTCTGTTAGCTGCTAATTTAGGTTCGAAGTAGAAAAAAAACAGAAAATAGTTACTGAACCTGAAATGAAGCCATGCAGCTCGAGAATGTACCGGTATTTTTTAAGAGTATTCTTACTGTTATCGGACGATATTATTCAGGTCAGCAGATTCCCCTTTTGGCGGAGGAGGTAAAGGTGGCCGTGTCCTACTACTGCCCAGTCTGAAAACTCTCTCAAACCTAATTAAACCGTTGGCAGCTAGCACAAGTACTGAAATTTGAAATACTTGGACTGAAGGAATTAATGCATCAGATGTATTTCCCAACCATGATATACGTGTCAAGTGGGGTTGGTGGAGGATTAGTGCCCCTCCCTGTAAAACAATTAACTCTAAGCCCTTGGCCACCTCGTTTGGGATACATGGCGTCTGGCAATGATACAGTCAATAACGGGAAATAAAACCCCTGTACCCTAGGTTACCCCTTCATTACGGTGACGTGTTTTTTCTGTACATCTTCGCTGCCTTCAATCGATTCTGAAAGCTTCCGGGGAGATATCTTGTCATCAGAGGACTTACGAAGGCTGTATCAAACGCCCTGAGATCGAAAAGCCCCTCTTAAGCTGAGTAAAATCATGTGGCGACAGCGAAAATGGAGTAAAAATGACGTGACACAGATTAGCAGCTACTGAGTTGGCGGTGTTCTGGATGATCTTATGCTGAGAATGAATTAATCTCTGCACTTGTTGAATCTCTAATAAGTTGAATAAAATCGTCTGGCTGTAGCAAGAAGGAAACACGAAAACTCTCATGTCACTGAAGGGGGCACTACAAGGGCTCGTTCCTATACTGAATGAAATCGTCTAGCAGTAGTGAGAACAGAGTGCATAGATTGTCAGCGGTCTCAAAGGGTTAAACACACACACACACACACACACACACACACACACACACACACACACACACACACACACACACACACACAGAGAGAGAGAGAGAGAGAGAGAGAGAGAGAAGCCGGAGTATAGATAGATGCTGCATACTTATAAGAGTAGGACGATGAATCTGAAGAGTATATGAGTGAGAGCTGCTTGGAGTGGCGGGAGGGAGTGAGGACAGACTTTCAGGCATATTAGGCCAACACCTTCAATTCCATGACGTCATGTGGTAATTTAATCAAGCTACAACCAGACGATTTTATTCATCGATCTGATTCACCTGTAGTAATATAGATAATACCTGAGGCTACATCCAACCCCTTCAGATCCAGAAGTGTCCCCTAAGCTGAACACTATCGTCTGCAGACAGTACACACAAAAAGTACTTTAGAGGAGTTCTTGGTACCGCGTTAACTGAGATTTTTTTTTTTTCATACTCTAGGCCCAGCTGTTCTTTTATATGCCACACATCTCATGTCACCACATCGGCACTAATACCCAGTGTCCATAGCCAGTTAGAGATATTAGCGGTGTCTCATTTAGGAGCATTTCTGAAACGCGTCGATAGGTTTTGTAGGTCAGCAAAGTTGGTTTTCAGGAAACTAAGATCGTTCATTTGTTCCCCGCCCCAGTCTGGATTAAACTAAGATCCTTTCGGACAGCAGATCATCACGTCTAGTTAGAGATGAGTGGAAACAGGTAGAGGACAGAAAGCTCGCAGATAGATTGCTGCGGCAGGCTACCGTACTTCACCTGCCTGCAGTACTTGTTACACACTGCAGTCTGTATCTCTATTTGCCTCACTTTTAAAACATTTCCGAATCACATTTCCTCGGAGAATATTTCACTCCCAGGCCTCACAGTCTCTCTCTCTCTCTCTCTCTCTCTCTCTCTCTCTCTCTCTCTCTCTCTCTCTCTCTATATATATATATATATATATATATATATATATATATATATATTTTATGCCGAGTTTTCTCTTCGATATTAAACTATTTTCCCGTCTCTCTGCCTGAGCGAAAGCGTTGCCTCCCAGGGAAGTGTTTTATTTCGTGGACCGGGCTTGTTTTGCCGATATTGCTGCCCTTTTTTTCTTTTTTGTGAGGGGGGGAGGGGGAGGAGGTGCTGTCACTTTCGTTTTCTTTTCATTCAACTTTTACTTATTTCTCTGTCTGTCGGTTTGTATTTCTGTTTTCCTGTTTCTTTCAGTGTCTCTGTCATTATCTGTCAGTCTAGCTCTGTCCCTGTCTGTCTGATCTCTCTCTCTCTCTCTCTCTCTCTCTCTCTAATTAGTGTGAGATGGGTTCCTTTCCTTTTTTCTCCTTTATCCAATTAACTCTAAGAGCTATTCGGTTGGCATCTTGAACCAATAAGGAACCGTTTTCTCTCTCCCTCTGTGTGTGTGTGTGTGTGTGTGTGTGTGTGTGTGTGTGTGTGTGTGTGTAAAACATTCTTTGAGGTAAATGTGAAATTTTTAAAAATCTTATTGTGTTTCAGGAAAAGGAAAATTGTTCACAGAGGGCCTCGCTTATCAATTTCTGAGAAAGAATATGGAAAAATTGGCTCAGAGATAATACTTCCGTTCCAATAATATTGCAGAGGAATAGAAGAAGATCCCGGAATATATTGTCGATATTTCTGCTCTTGGTATTTTCAGAAATTAGTTAAAATTTCTGTACGTACACACTGGCGTAATGCCTCGAGGAAGAATATTGACTGAACTATCGTCTTTTGATGTATGTTCAAATCCTTCTAAAAATAAAGATCTACTGTATCTGTCTATCTATAGCCAGACGCCATAATTCCGCACGGGGTGGCCGTTTGTCTTTGAGTTGGTTGCTTTACGGGGAGGGCCACTTGTTGACACGTGAGGGAACAGGTATGGGTTGGTTATATGGTTACCACCCAGCGTTCTAAATGGTTTCCTGGCTTACAGAATACCACTGGGATTGCCACTCAGTGCAAAGGCACCTGAAAAGGAAAGAAGAGTAGTAATGACGACAAGCTATATGGGATAAACAGAGAAAGAGGGGGCAGGCATAGAAAAAAGAATGATAAAGGTGGAGGAAGACTTAGGCAGCAGTACATCGAGTGAGTGGATGAAGGTCGCCACCACCTACCACCAATAAAGCAGGTAATACATAAAAATTACAAAGAGTAGTAGGTTAATTTCTTTTCCACTGGTGACCCCATCATGTTTTTCATCCCCTACGGTGTTGCTTTAAACACGACAGTTCATTGCCGATGGGATTGGAGGGCTGAGGGGAGAGGCGGCTGCTGTACTGTTTTACCCTTATAGAACCTGACAAAAGCCGTTTAAGCTCATGGAATCAGTGCGTTTTTTTTTTTTTTTTAATCTATGAACAAAAACATAGTCTCTCTAAGATATATGAATACAAAATTAATATGGTACAGTCTCTCTCTCTCTCTCTCTCTCTCTCTCTCTCTCTCTCTCTCTCTCTCTCTCTCTCTTCCCTGCGTGGCGTGGGACTGAAGATAACTTGGGTCGGGCTGCCGCTCCACAACACTCCCTTGGGGTTCGCCGCTCCCTGGGGCAGAGTTCGCTTGTGTAAAAGGGGAGGAGTGGAGGGGAGAGGAGGGAGATTGGTGGTGATGGGCAGGATGGAGGGAAGCAAGTGGAGGGACAAATAGGATGGAGGGAGGAACGAGAGTGAAAGGAACAAAATGGATGAAAGGATAGGGAAGGAAGGTGGTAGTGAAATGGAGGGAGAGGAAACTGGAGGGACCAAACCGGATGGAGGGTTGGGGAGAGAAAGGGGAGAGAAGGGGAAGTGGCGATGGGCGAAAGGGAGGAATGAAACTGGGGGAACAAATAGGGGAGAAGGGAGGGTAGGGGGGGTGAGAGGCATTGGAATGGTGGTGATGGGTAGGAGGGAAGAGAGTGTGGACTAAAGGTGGATGGGAGGTGTAGAATGGGTGGACAAGGGTTGGCAGGAAAGACGAGGATGGTACAGTTGTCCCCTTGGGGAGCTGTGTGGTGGTGGTGGCCGGGGATATAGGGAGATTAGGCCAGCGGTGGAAAAAATGGGAGGGATGGGTGCAGGAAGGGAGAATAGAGGCAAGGGGTGGGGAGAGGAAAGGGAGAGAAAAAGAAAGGAGTGAGAGAAGGAAAAAGGGTGTAAAGATACGCGCAGGAATAGGGAGCAAAAAGACTGGGTATGAATAGAGAAAAAAGACACACACACAAAAAAAAGAAAGGTTAGAAGGGTATAAATAGGAAGGAGGAGTAGAGGCAGGGGGGCAAGGAGAGGTGAGAAAAATGAAAATGAAAAAGGAAATGAGGGCGTAGGTGCAGCTAAGGAGAACAGAAGGAAGTGGTTGGGGAGGAGAGGAGGAAAGGAATGATAAAGGAATGAAAATAAAAGAAGAGCAAACAGGCCGGAGAAGAGTGGAGAAGGAAAAGGGAGGAAATAAAAAAGGAAAAGAGGAAAGGGAGAAAAGTCGAAGATAATACAAAAGAGAAGACATTATGTTAAAGAAATAAAAGAGGAGGAGGGAGGAAGAGAGGAAGAGTGAGATGCAAGTATGACAGAGAGAAAGACAGAAAAGAACATCGATGCAAAACGAGAGAGAGAGAGAGAGAGAGAGAGAGAGAGAGAGAGAGAGAGAGAGAGAGAGGAGGGGGGAGCGAAGCGTTTGATGCAGATAAGGCACGATATGGGAGGGAAAGAGGAGGGAGGAGGGAAAAGATTTGGAGAAAGTCAGAGGGCAGGGAAAAATGGAGGGAGAGGGGAGAGAGGAGGTAAAATATATGGAGAAAAGTGAAATGGGAGGAAAAGAGAGAGGAAGATGAGGGAGAAAAGAGAGGGAAATAAGGGAGGAAACAGAGGGAGATAAGAGGAAAATAGTGGGAGGAGGGGTACCGATAGGGGGAAGTGAAAGGAAGGGAAATAAGAGAAAGGAAGGAAGATGGGGAAGGTGAAAAAAGTAACAGAGGAGGGGACGCGGGAGGGAGAGGGGAGAGAGAAATTGAGCGAGAGGGGAGAGAGGAGAGAAAAACTGAGGGAGAGGGGAGAGTGAGAGGAGGGGGAAAATATGGAGGAAAGAAAAATGGAAGGGATAAGGGAGGGAGAGGAAAGACTGGAGGGGAAGGGATACAGAAAGGGATAATGCGGGGGAGGGGGAGGAAGATATGATGAGGAGAGAAATATGCGGTGAGAAGGAATAAAAGTGGGTAATGTATTGAAGGCGACAATGGGAGAGGAAATAGAGAAGGGAGGGAAGGAGAGAGGAAGGTCCGCATGACTGTAGCGGAGAGGACAAGAATTGTGTGTGTGTGTGTGTGTGTGTGTGTGTGTGTGTGTGTGTGTGTGTGTGTGTTAAATAAGAGGGTTATGCCATGAACAAGCGTGGTTAAAGATGTAGAGAACAGAGCAGAGGGGAAGAACGAGAAGAATAAAAGAAATGAAAATACGAGTGAGGGGATTGAGAGACATACGAGTAAATGTAAAATACGATAAGGAGGAAGAAGATGGGAAATAAGAAGGGTTCCGAAGCTAGGCGGATAGATAAAGAAAGAGACAGATGTAGAGACAGAGTGAGACAGCTAGATTTAAAAAGGGGTAAGGGGAGTAAAGGGAGCGATGGTCAGGAGTCTCCCAGGGCAAGTTGGTGTCAGATAAGGGGCAGTATATGGGAGAGGGAGGGAAGACGAGAGGGGGGGAGAGTGAAGGAGAGAGGGAATGAGGGAGAGGGAGGAGAGGACGGGAAGGGGAGGGGAGAGAGGGAGGAAGAGAAAAAAGAACAGAAGATGCAAGTTGGATGATGGGTACCGTATTAGGAAAAGGAAGGAAGGAAGGAACTAGAGGGGTTGGGAGGTGAGGGAGAGACGGGGATAAGAGAGAAGGATGGAAGGAGGTGGGAGAACTAAGGGAGAGAGGGAGAATATGGGGAGAAAGAAAGAAAGAGGAAAAACAAGGAGGGGTAAGAAGGGTGAAGGAATCGTAGCCCGGGGTCTCCCAGGGCAAGTTCACGTCAGATAAGGGGCAGTGTATAGGCGTGGAGAGGGGCAGGAGGAAGGGGGAAGGAGGGGAGAGAAGGTCCTACCCTCCTTGAAACCCGCCTATAACTATCCTTTTTTAGAGAGGAACTGAATGGAGAGAAACAGAAGGGAGGGAGAGAGGAAGGGAGGAGGTGAGGAGGAAAAACAGGGGATAGGGGCTGGGAGAGTAGAGGAAGGGGGAGGAGAGAAAAATGGAATGGAAGGTTAGAGAGGGGGATGGGTGAGAAAAAGGGAGGGAGGAAGAGGATTAAATAAGGAAGGGGGAGGGGAGAGAAGAGGAAGGAGCCAGGGAAAAGAGAGAGAAAAAGAAAGCAGAGGGAGAGGAGTGAGATGGGGGGAGAGGGACGAGTTAGAAAAGAAAATAAGGAAAAGGGAGGGGAGAGAGCAAGGACAAGGAAAAAGAAGAGGGGAAAGCGGGGAGAGGGAGGGAGGAGGATGAGAAAGAAGATGGAGGGAGGAAAGGAGGGAGGGGGTAGAGGAAGATAGGGGAGACAGAGAGGACGGTGAGGGGTATGCAGAAGATGCTGGGGGAAATGTCACTTTACATACTCTTACCACAGCACTCGTAGCACCACACTCTCACACACTCCTTCAAATTCACACCCTACTCACAAACCCTCTCTCGCACACACTCAGGCTCCTGCTCCTCTCCTCGACTCACTCTCTGTTCACATTCTAACAACGTCCCCCACACTTTTGCAGTCTCATCTTTCACACATTTACAATCCCACCCCCACGCTCGTCCACTTTCACACCCATTCCCATCTTGTACCATTACCTCCACCCACTTTTCCACCTAACCACAAGAAGCCAATCTACAGGTACTGCCTCCCATCTTCTAACACACATAATCAACGCTAAGTTCTCTGCTCTACTGAACTGTCCATCCATTCCACACTCATACTTTTATAATCCATCCAGCCACCCACACCGGCCCCACTTTTCCACATACACACCCCGATGTTCCACCCGTCCACCCACTTTAACCCCACCTTCTCCCAGACACACCCTCACTCTCCGCCCAACAACCCACACTAACCCACCTTCTCACATAAACTCTCTCCAAGCTTCATCCACATAATCTCTACCACACTCCACATAAATTGAAGAAAATCCACCCACATAAACTGAAGCACCCATGTACCTACCTCTGCTCCCCCCGGCACAAACTGGAACACACACACACACACACACACACACACACACACACACACACATTCAGTCTAGCTTTGTGTCTGTGTGCTGGTCTCAATATAGCAAACCGGGTACAATCTCATGTGTGGAGTGGTGTTGTGATGCTGCACTGGTCCTGACACTGCTGCAGTGCTGTGAGAGAGAGGCTTGTGGCGGTGGTGGTGGTTGTGCCGTTTGTAATGTTGGTTGTGGTACTGGCGGCGGTGGTGAGGTTGTTGATGTGGTGGTGGTGGCTGTGAAGAAGTTGAGAACTGTTGTCGTGGTGTTGATGGTGATGGTGAGGGTTGTTGTGGTGGTGGTCGTGATGGTTATAGTGGTAGTGGTAATGGTGGTGGCGGTAGTGGAGTTTTTACATCTTTGCCGCTGCCTTGGTCGTAATGATGCTCTTACTGTTTAAAGTTTTGTTTTGGTGATGCTAGTCATGGTGTGGTGGTGACAGGCTTGGTGTAGCTGTTGTTGTTGCGGTTGTTGTATGGGTTTAGTGATGACAGGGGATTTAGTGATGATGGTGGTCATTATGGTTGTGTTGTAGTAATGGTGTCGCGGTTGTAGTTGTGTTGTGATAATGGTGTCGTGGTTATGGTTGTGTTGTGGTATTGACGGTGTTGGCAGTGGCTGTGTTGTGGTAATGGTGATGGCAGTGTTTGTGGTGTGATATTGGTGGTGGCAGTGGCTGTGCTGTGGGTAATGATGATGGTGATGATTTGGATGGTTGTGATGTGGTGCTAATGGCGGTGATGGTGTTAAAATTTGTGTTATGGTCGTGATGATCCTGTTGGCTTGATCACAACCTAAGATGACTGGTGAAAGGCGGTGACAGCACAAGAAGTGGTGATACGGAGAGACAGACAGATAGATAGATAGACAGACAGCGCGACTCTGTTCCCCAGGGTTCTTTATTGGTGATGAAAGGGTAATTGTCAATGTTAATGTGTTGGTAAAGGTTGGTAGGAGAGTGTTACGGCGAGGGAAGGTAACAAACAATAGCAGCTTGGTAGGACGGTGTTACAGTGAGTGTCTGATTATACTGGTGTTGGGGAGGAAAGGTAACAATACGAGGCTGTGTGGTGGATGACAGTAGTAGTAGTAGTAGTAGTAGTAGTAGTAGTAGTACCAGTTGTAGCAGTAGTTTGTCTTAATCTAGATATTAGCTAGTACTACGGAGAAGGAATTTCACTTCAAAATAGAATATATTAACATATTGATACTTTCAAAATAGCAGGTAGTAGCAGTGTTATAGTTTCGCGCTAGTATGGAGAAGCAGTATAATAACTGCAAAGTAGGCTGTACTGTAGTTGCCTTAGTACTTAGAAGTAGTATCCATAAGTATGTAATTATTCTGATTATAAATACAGAAGCGGTAATATAATTTCGATGTATATAACAGATGTATCAT
Source organism: Coenobita brevimanus (assembly GCF_032717465.1). Lineage (NCBI taxonomy): Eukaryota > Metazoa > Arthropoda > Malacostraca > Decapoda > Coenobitidae > Coenobita > Coenobita brevimanus. The sequence goes on along the minus strand of NC_137007.1, from coordinate 24,621,571 downwards.
GCTTTAGAGGCAGTTTGTGGTGCAGCTGCATTGGTGCTGGGCAGCGAGTGGCCGATCAGCAGCTGGGGTTATTGTTTTTGTTGCGCCTTGTTTATTGTGGTGCAAATAATGGTGCTTCTGGTATTACTGGCTTGGTGCGCTGGTTTCTGCTTGCTGTTGTTGTTATTATTATCGTTGTTGTTGTTATAGTTGTAGTTACTGTTGTTGTAGTGGTTGCTATTGTTGTAGTTGTTGTTATTGTTAGTGTTGCTGTTACTGTTGTGGCTGTTGCTGTGTTGTTTGGTTTATTTTGTGATTATAATATTTCTTATATTATTATGTGTTTCTTGTTTCTTTGCTAAATGGGTTTGTTGTGTTTGTCTCTTCCCGACAGCGTTGTATTTGTTTGGCTGGCTTCTTCTTGATTTGTTTCTTGTTCTCGTTGTTTTCTTGTTTGCTTGATTCATTCCTTATATGTTCTGTTTAGTTTGTTGTGCTTTTCTTGTACCGGTAAAGTTGGTATTGGGTGTAATTTTTTTTTTTTTTCAGTTTATTTCTTTTTCGGTTTGCCATTGTTTTGCTTTGGTTGTTATTTTTTATTAAATTTCGTATTTGTTGCCGTTTTGTTCACTCGTTATGTTTACCCCCGAACTCTGGATGGGGAAGCGTTGCAGTGAGTCCAGTTTCTCTCTCTCTCTCTCTCTCTCTCTCTCTCTCTCTCTCTCAAAAATTCTGGATACGTGGTTTCCCGAGAAAACTACCTCAGAGCACCTGGAATCATTTTTTTTTTTTTTTATTATTATTCACTTAAATGACATTTTTCATGATATTCTTGTTATCTCCTGACAGTTTTATTCAGACCATTATTATTATTTTTTTTTTTTCACTGGCGGGGTTAGGTGTGGCCATCGGCTAGCCTCTGCACTACAAGAGACCCCACAAAAAATCGTCTGATGGTGGGTTGATTACAATGGAAAATTTGTCATGGTGGGTTATATTAATGTATGGACTTCCAGCTTCGGTCTGATGGCGTATTTTGCATTGATTCTTGGTATCTCCAGACGATTCCTATACTCTTAAGATAGAGTTTTTTAGCTGGAAGGATAGATATAGCCTTCATTAACTTCGCTATTAGAAAGGACTCTTAAGCCCAATAAAATCACCCGGCAGCAGCAAAAAATAAATACAAATACATAAATAAAAATAAAGAAAGATGGGAACACCGTAGTGAATTGGTCAACCCCTTCACCCCGGCGACGTGTTGTTATTTTAATCAAGTTACCACAGGACGAGTTTTTATTGCAGTAATATTATTCACCTGTAGTTATCAAAGGCTACATCATCTAACACCCCAGCTCGAAACTTTATTGCAGTAATATTATTCACCTGTAGTTATCAAAGGCTACATCATCTAACACCCCAGCTCGAAACTTTCTCCAAAACTGGAAAAAAAAAAAATCACCCAAAGATTATCAAGAAATAATGGAAAACACATTATCGTATTGAAGGGCTAAAAGAATGCGGATATTTGTATCGGGTATTCCTTTAATAGACCCCAAAATGCTTTGAATTCGCTTTTTGGTTGGAAACTAATTGCACCGTGGGATATTTCGAAAAAAAAAAAAAAAAAAAAAAAACGTACGCGGCTCCGTCTGCCTGATTTAGGATTCAATGGATAACATTTTAAGGGGCATAGGAGGCCTCGTTGCACCTCTTCCTTGGCGATGTATTTTACTTACTACACCTTACCAGTCTTGTACCTGTTAATATCGACATGATTTGCATCCACATCATACAAGAGGAAACTGTGGTGTTATACGCAGAATATACTGTATGTCTAAGAAGAACGTGTTATTACATCTACAAAGCGGCTTACAGGACATTATATCTGACTTTCTATTACCTAAGGCAGTGCTGTTAAAAAAGGGTGATGGAACTGATATTACCCCCGTCAGTCAGGTGACCTAGTTTATTTCTTCTCGCCACCTCCGCATGATTCTGTTCATTTGCTGGGAGTCCTTCTATTGTGTGTGTGGGGGGGGGGGGTCAGGTCGTCTCTAGACCGAAAACTCTCCTCTATATATTGAAATGTAGTACCTGTCATCTTACACCAAGGATGATGTAAAGAATACGTCACTGGACTGAATAGGTTAACGAAAGGATATTGAAAAGCTTAGCCTTGGTTTCATCCTCAGTTGCAATCAAACTTGTCATGTTTTGGTGAAATATATCAATCTGTGGGATTCATGGAGCGAGGAAGCAACGCAGAGATGGGGGGAGGGTAGGCCACGCCTGGTGATGCTGGTTTGTTGAAGCAGTTAACCCATTCCAGTCGTCACCAGCAAGGGAAGGGGACTGATCTGGTGGTGGTTTTATTTTTTATTTCTATTTTATTTTATTTATTTAATTATTTTTTTTACTGTAGCTCACCATTTTTAACCTTGTTTCCTTGTTGTCTCGGTTCACATAACAGGAGAGCTGGGATTTGAATACGACACGGCCTGCTGCGGACGTGTTAAAGGGGACCATTGAAACTTTGCAAAATTAATTGTCTGCCTCGTAACCCACGTGCGTCGATGACCATTAATCCTACGCATAATTCATCCTTCACCACGATGACTCCCGGTTTTATTATTTTTTTATTTTATTTTTTTTTTTTTTAGCTTGAGGAAACCCTTATTCAGCTCCTTCAATATGATGACGACTTTTTTCATTTTATTTTTGCTCTCTGCCGAACGACCTTTATTCAGGTTGGAAAATAAAAATCTCCTAGTGATTGAGTTAAGTCATTCCAGCCTCCAGTAACAAGGGTGATAGGGAGGTCTTGGCCTTGTTGTTTTTTCTTCTGTCTTTTTTGTTTCAGTTTACGTTTTAGCTGGAAAAAGTTGTCTTCAGTTAGCCGCGATAAGGTGAAGACTTGGTATATCACAGCCGGTGGCACTAGTGAAATGGGCTCAGGCATTGTTGTTGTTGTTGTTGTTCAGGGTGTGTTCAGAGTTTCACTGTTATTGTTGTTCCACTTCCTGATGGTAGTGGGGTTAGCTGAAGTCCTCGTGGTTGGTGGTGGTGCTGAAGGTTGGTTTTAAGTGTCAGGGCAGGTGATTTCATCGCAAATGATGCTGCACTTAAACCTTTCAGCCAGAGGACGCTTTATGTTGTTTTTCTTGCTACTTCAGTGTCATTATATTCATTGTTGGAGACGTTTTTCCTGTTTAAGGGGATATTGAAGGCCGAATCTAAACACTCCATTAAGAAAAGCTTCTCTTATGCTGAATGAAATCGCCTGGAAGCAGCAAGAAGTAATTCACAATGTAATCGTCGTGAAGGAGTTAATGACAGAAGTGGTATTGCCTGCAGTCGTTACTATTGTTGTTGCTGAGTGCTTGTCAGACCTTACCAAAGCCCGCCTACTCTAATAGCTTTGTCCAAGTCACTCAGATTTACCGGAAGTGTGTCACTTGGTCGAATTTGCGGCCGTCAGCCCTGTGCTGCACCACCAGTGCAGTTTACACTTGTACATTAATACTTGATCTCTCATATGAACATTGTGTTTTGAGCCACCTGATACATAAAATATATAAAATATTTATTGTATACATATTACAAAAAATACTGCTAAAAAGATAAGTAAATGAACAAAGAAAATGCGAATAATTTTTCAACTTGTTGACCTCTGGCATCTCACAGCAAGAACGTCTCTCTCTCTCTCTCTCTTTGAGGTTTTGAAGCAAGTGGGGACACCTTAACTGCTCTTTACCATCTCTCTCTCCTTCTAATTTCACATAATTAACGACATACAACTATATGATACAGATATTTCTACGTGGTTTATAGTAGGACTCGCGCGCGCTCGCGGCCGTGGCGCGGCTCGCACCTGTGTACAGTGTTGCCACGTTTTCTATACCGTTATCTCTCTCTCTCTCTCTCTCTCTCTCTCTCTCTCTCTCTCTCCTGGCGGGAAATGTGAGCCACCTTGAGTACTTTTGATTCTTTTATAAGTTATTTATAATTGTGCTTTCATTTGTTAATTTGGTTTTGTCATATTTAGTAGTAGATGGAGTGTCAAAGTTACTGTCTGCTGAGAGGTTTGTTACGTTACTGATTCATACACCCCGACGTAGTGGTCCAGGGGGGAGGGGAAGTGTGAAGGGGGATTTGACCTGAGACACCCAGGAGGGATTAAGAAGGGAGGAGAGGGGAAGGGGGGGCTGGATTCACCTACCACGTGGTCAGTATTAGAAGAGAGAGAGAGAGAAATTACGTGTATAGATATATGTGCATCAATAGGAACAATGTATATCAGTGTGTGCAGTATGTACAAAGGAACAAATGAATACAAAGGCAGTGACAGACCTCTCTCTCTCTCCCCCCCCTCCCCCCCTCTCTCTCTCTCTCTCTCTCTCTCTCTCCTGGCGGGAAATGTGAGCCACCCTGAGTACTTTTGATTCTTTTATAAGTTATTTATAATTGTGCTTTCATTTGTTAATTTGGTTTTGTTATATTAAGTGATGCCGACAATGCATTCAATGCATGCCTCTCTCTCTCTCTCCCTCTCCCTCTCTCTCTCTCTCTCTCTCTCTTGGGACATTGAATCTCCTCATTCTCCCTTGGGACATTTATTTTAGGCCAGATGGATGTGTAAGTATTGCCACTCACAAGAATTACATGAATTATTTCTTTTACTTTGGATATTGGCATATTTCTTCTTTTTTCAGGCTCATTATCTTATATCCATAACTGTGATATTATTACCCACCCTAAAACTACGCTAAAAACCAATAAAAGTGACTACAATATCTTTTAGCAACACTGTACAATATGTGTGCCATGTTTCTGTGTTACTGTATAAATATTTTATGCATAATAAGATAACTGTTGATTCATCCATCAAAATACACAAGTGTAAGTTTTATTCATCTGAATTTATCGAATTTGTGATGCCTTGTACATAAATAGCTTCCGTTTCACATCGCAAGTTGGGGAAACGTGGCACCATTGCCCACAGGTGCTGGCCACACCCCCGCCGCAAACAGGCGGGAATCCGACTATAGTAGTGTCTTTTGTAGGGTCAGGCTAGTACAGGGAACACTTTTGTAACTGCATAATATCAGGACTGACAGTTTCGTTGTTGCTGGTGTTTCACTTCATGCCAGTGGTGAAAATGGCAGAAGTCCATTAATGTTCGTGCTATTGTTAGTGTGGCAGGGGACCTAGCTGTGGTTCAGTTGGTGCCTATTTATGTATAATTTCAAACACGTCTGAGCAAATAGGGTAAGCTTTGTAAGTGCGGTCCAGTATATGGAAACGTTTAAAGGCTAAGGGAATGAATAATGAATATTATCAGTTAGCCATGAAAAAGTCGATTTCTAGCTAGACGATTTTCGAAGCTGTCATCCTTCACGTAGCAAATTAAGTTGCATATCGAACTAGAAATCACTCCCAAAGCGTATACTTCCGCCAATGCCGGATCCAGATCCAGATCCGTCCCCAAATTTAATCAATTTTTTCCTGGCCCATGGCAAACCCTTCCATAAAATTTCATTGAAATTCACTGAGAACTTATTTTGTGAGGAATACATAGGATCTAGATCTGTCCCAAAATTTAATTAATTCTTTCTTGACCCATGGCCCACCTTTGCACAAAATTACATTAAAATTCATCCAGAACTTTTGGAGACATCGTGTGAACAAACAGACAAACATAAGTGAATACATACCTTCCTCCAGCTTCATTGGCGGAGATAATAAAGATGATCCATTTTGTTCTATCTCTGAAGTAAGGTGAATGTTAGGTTGAATATTAATCAAGTAAATTATAAATTAAAGGTACTCGGCGAGATTATGTCACCAATACACCGACAATAAAAGACGTACTTATAACCAAAGGGCAATTATGCAACCACTGGGACCTGCAATGACAAAAAATAAGGGCTTTTTTTGTGCATGACCTTTGCTATAATATTGTCTGTATTACTGATTTTATTGTTGCTTTGTTTTGTTATAGTTCTTGCTGTTCGTGTTACTGTTGTTGTTACTACTGTCGTGTTCCTGTTGTTTTAGCAGCTTTCCAGTACTGTTGTGTTATTGTTTTAGCAAATGTCTCATATAATAATGTCGTTGCTTTTAACACTAGTGTTGTTTTTTGTAATGATATGTTTTTGCTCTTACTAATCCTGTTCGTGTGGATTTTAGCAGCAGCCTCTACTGTCATCGCTTCTGTCATGGTGTAGCTTCTTTTGATGGTGTTCTTTTTGTTATTACCTCCTCCAAGGAGGTTATGTTTTTGCCGGCGTTGGTTTGTTTGTCTGTTAGCAGGATTACTGAAAAAGTTATGAACATATTTTGCTTTTTTTTTATTTGTTTATTTATTTATTCATGGAGGGGTAGGGTATGGCCCAAGGAACAATCCATTAGATTTTGGTGGTATCTAGGTCATCCTCCGGAGCCAGGAATTTTTTGTTTGTCCACACGATATGTCCAAAAGTTCTCAATGAATTTTAACGGAATTTTGTGGAACGGTGGGCTATGGGCCAAGAAAGATTTGATTAAATTTGGGGGAAGATCCGAATCCGGATCCTGCAATAGCACTACCGGAGGTATTCGCTTTCTAGGTGTTTCCTAGTTGGTAGAGTTATTGTTCTATGCGTTGGTGTTATATGATCGTTGTTGTTATTATTGCTTCTCTTGGCTGCGTTGCTTAATTATTACAATTTCTTTTAAGATTGCTTTTGTTGTTATTTACCTCCTCATGGTCGCGTCATCTTCTATTTTATTCCAGTTAACACCAGACGATTTTATTCAACTGAGACTGAGTCATTGGAGCTTGGGTGTAAATAAGGACATCCATTGGTTTTGCTTTTATTGTTACTTGTCCATATGTTTATTGATGTTATTGTTGTGCTATTGACGTTAGTGCTGGTGTTATTCTTGTTTTTATTGTTAATTTGAGAGTTCAGTTTCACTGACTAGTATTGTCGGTGTTACTGTTCGTTTTCATTGTTGTTGTTAACGCTATCGCTCCTTATATTGTTGAACTGTGTTACTGCTTCTCTTATTGGTATAGTTGGTGTTATAGTTCCTGTTCGTGTTATGGCTGGTGTTATTGCTTATTCTACTGTTATTATTCATGTTATTGCTTATTGTTATTATTGGTGTTATTGCCACTTTTGTTATTGCTGGTGTTATAGCTGCTTTCATTGGTATGGTTTCTGTTGTTGGTGTGTTGTCTACTATTATGGTTGTTGTTTGTTTTATGGCGGTGGTGTGAATTTGCATAGAGGGTGTGGTGGGCGGCGGGATGGTCCAACTTCGAGGGGTTATGGTGCAGAGAGAGAGAGAGAGAGAGAGAGAGAGAGAGAGAGAGAGGGGGGGGAGTGTAAAGTATTGGAAGCGTTTGAGTGCGTTTGTGTCTTGAGGGGGGTATTGGAAGTGTGTGTGTGTGTGTGTGTGTGTGTGTGTGTGTGTGTGTGTGTGTGTGTGTGTGTGTGTGTGTGTGTGTGTGTGTGTGATTCAGCCATACTTCCACATATACTGATACAAAGTTGTGTTAATGGATACAGAACTTGTGAACACTGCATAGTTTGCTCATACGTTCAGTTCCTATGGTTTTAATTAAGCCTCGAGACTGTTCTGAAATATTAACTCTCATGTAGGTCTGGAAGTCGCTCCTTGATTGAATAAAATCGTGTTGTGGTTGCCAAAATAAAATATGCTTGTTGATATTTCTCACTTTCTGTACTGGTTACGGCACTGAATACTGCTTATAGTGATAAGTATTGCCATAACGTGTTTAATTTATTCTTACTGCCGCCACATCATTTCATTTTTAGCTCAGGAGGAACTTTTCGGGTCTAAGTGGTTAAATATATACATCATTAAAACGCTTACTGCAAGGTCTTAAAAAATAAATGAACAAACAAAAATAGATCATCAGCTTCTAGGAACAATGAAAAAAAAAAAAGTTTCCTCGTGCTGGAGAGGTTAAAGCTGGGTATTCTCTTTTCACTTTAACTTGGTTTAAAGTTGCCATCTTAACAACAAATCAACACAGGAAGAACTGCCATGGGGAGGATGTAGGGACGTAGCACTGTCTTTTCTGCCACTGAGCTACGTAGTGTAAAGCCCCAGTCACACTGCAGGTACGACTTGTCGCAAACCTGAAAATCATGAAACCAGTCCCCGACCACGGAGGTCTCCGAGCAGCCGTGCCACCGATCGGCTACCGGTGGTCGGCCAGTGTCCGTCCAGCGTCCGTCCAGTGGGCTGCCGAACGGCGACCATGGCCAGGTACAGACAGGTCAAGACACCGACGGGTGGCCGGCCGGTCATCGGCAGGCCGCCGACAAACGGCGGCTGGTCCGTGTCCTGTCGCAGTTTAGACCGCGAACACCAGCCGCGGATTGGTCGGCGGCTGGTCTCGGTCCAGCCCACCACCTGTCGCTCGACCAATCGCCGGCTGGACGGCGGCCGGATTTCAACCACCACCCCGGACAGGGTGCTTGTGGACGGTGGCCACCGCAGTCCAGTCGTCGCCTTGACGGAGTGCAGACGGCCACCGCACGGAGCGGGCGGCGACCACCCTCCGTCTGAATGGCAACCACCTCTTAAAAATCAGGTGTCGCCGACCAGTCGCAGTCCGTAAGCCGGCCAGACGCAGTCCAGCCGCCCACCGGGCGGCTTCCGTGCCACGACATCGGCGGTCGCGGGGAGGTTTTTCGTGCAGCACGGAAAACCTCGCGACCATTTTTTGGTCGCCATGGTGGCCTGCGGCTAGACCGAGACATATGAAGACTGGTCGTAAACCTCACCAAAACCACCCACGACTTGCAGGTCGCGGGTGGTTTGCGATAAGTCGTACCTGCAGTGTGACTGGGGCCTAAGGCACTGAAAAACCTGAGTCAAGATCAAAGAACTATAGACATAATTTTGGAAGTAGTAGTAAGGTAGATAAAGCGAGGGCCGTGAATTTCCAAATTTACTGCGAGTAACGTCAAATGGAATTATCCAGGCCAGAGAATACCGCCGCAGGGAAACTGTCAAATACAGTCTCGAGTAACGCCTTCCCCCTGAACTTGTGTTATACTGCAGCCAACGTCAGGCGAGGTTTATCAGCTACAGAAACTTACCACAGCTGTGTGTGTGTGTGTGTGTGTGTGTGTGTGTGTGTGTGTGTGTGTGTGTGTGTGTGTGCAGTGATGGTAACCGCAGTGTGGAATTGAGATATCACATTACTCGCCAGGTGACTCCCACACCGCTAATCGGCTTACAGGATTACCAGCCCTCACCACTCCCCCCAGCCCTCACCACTCCCCCCAACCCTCACCATTCACCTCAACCCTGACTATTCACCCCAACTCTCACCACTCACCCAAGCCTTCACCACTCATCCCAACCCTCACCACTCATCCCAGCCCTCACCACTCACCCCAGCCCTCATCACTCACCTCAACCCTCACCAATCACTATCTACCCTCACCACTCACCCAACCCCTCACCATTCACCCCACCTCTCACCACTCACCCCAACCCTCACCACTTACCCCAGCCCTCACCAATCACCCAACTCCTCACCACTCACCCAACCCCTCACCACTTACTCTCCACCTCACCATCCGCCTATATGAAGCACGTACCCTCGTCACTATCTCTTAATCCCTCTCCGTTTGTCACCACCTCCTATCAGCTTATCAACCACCTGTTCTAAACATTCACCTCTTCTCCCTTTCGCACCAAACGCCCTCAGGCTCCTATGACTCACTCTCAGCTGCGTGACATCATCTGGCGTTAACGAGAGTAGAATTATCCCTACCATGAGAGGGCTAATTCTCTTTCATCAACCCATTCCAATCCCTTATCCGTGGCTATGGTCCTTCCATTTTATCCAGATCGTTTGAGCGTTGTCCCTCACGGGAGTTCCCCTTCGAGCGACTCTGCCGAATCTGTACTAAAACACACCTCTCTGTCTCATGTCAGCTATTTGCTACTTCTAAATTAAATTTATATATATATATATATATATATATATATATATATATATATAATTCTCTAATATGGCTATATAGTGTAAGAAAATGCCTATTGTTTTTAATAATAACAATGACTTTTTATAAATACCTCAACACTTGGCAACGTTGCTTTCCAACGTTGTCGCGCTTGTAGGTGAGTCAGTGAGGGTAGGTCAAGTGTCAATCCGCGGGTCACTTTCTCTGACCGCCATTAAAAGATAAGCTCCTACCCCTACTATGGTCTGACAAATCTAAACTGGCGGCTAGGGTGTGGCGCGAACCTCTGTACAGTGTTGCATGTTTCCCAAACCCGCGATGTGAAACGGCTGTTATGTATGTAAAAGGCATCACAAATAAGATAAACACATATGAAGACAATGTTAACGTGTGTAATTTAATATACGAAAGAACAGTAAACTCATCACGCATAAAATATTTATACGGCAATACAGAAACGTGGCATAAATATTTTAGTTTTCTTTAAAAAAAATGTAGTCACTTTTATTGGCTTTTACCGTATTTCTGGGGTGGGTAATAATGTCACAATTATGATTATAAGATAATGTGCAGGAACATAAGTAAAAATATGCCAATTTCTTAGGAAAAGAAAAAAATAATACATTCAACCCTCGTAAGCGGCAACACTTACACAGACCCAGACTAACCCAGCCAAAGCCTCCTCGTGTACCATTCCTTTGTGTCCTTATCTCCTTGATGGTGTGGAAATAAAGTCAAATTTACAATATGTACAATATAATGTAATAGAAAATAACCAAAATGTATCCTAAAACATCATAGATGAGAGAGAGAGAGAGAGAGAGAGAGGGAAGGTAGGCCAGGGTAGGTGTTGAGGGAGAGATGGAGGGGGGGGGGAAGATAGGCCAGGGGAGGTGTTGAGGGAGAGATGGAGGAAGGGAGGGAAGGAAGGAGGGAGAGAGTGATTGAATGAAAACAAATCATGGCGCTGCACCAGCGAGGTCATCTGGCGACAAATGTAAAACAAAAATAAATTTATTTAAATGTAATTAGATACGGTATAATAAAAACATAAAGAAATGAAAGCATAAGTTTATAAGTCACTCATAAAAGAAACAAAATTCCCCAAGGTGATGCACATCTCCCCCAGGAGAGAGAGAGAGAGAGAGAGGGGGGGGGGAGGGCATCGCGCGTATGGAAAACGTGGCAACACTGTAGAGAGCTTCGTGCCCCACCCTAGCCGCCAGTTTAGATTTGTCCTACCATACTCGCCCTCGTTTGCTCCACAGTCGAGAAAAAGAACTTATTTACAGCGTAAATGAGTATTTTTTTAGAAGAGAAGGCAAACAGGGGACCTATAATTGATCCCTCAAAAGCTGTTGCTCGAACAGCAAAGGCCACCAACGTGAATGAAGTGACAGTCAGACGAATTTGCTCTTCCTTCAGTCAAGCCTGCATTACACAAAAGTCACCAGAACAAACTATAAAACCGTATAGACTTTTTATAGAAATAAATCACCATAAACTGTAGATTTTATATGCAGAGAGAGAGAGAGGGACAGACAGACAGACAGACAGACGAAGTCAGGAGGCTTTTCCTCAAATTCTAATAATTCATAAAACCGTATAGACTTTTTATAGAAATAAATCTCCATAAAGTGTTGATTTTATATGCAGAGAGAGAGAGAGAGCTGGGAGTGAGGGTTAATCCTACCTCTATGGGGTTAACCCTTGTCTCTAAACCGATAATTGTCCCAGTAGAAACTGTGGCAACGTCCCACGTAGGGGAAGTCCCGTGAGGGACAACGCCCAAACGATCTGGATAAAATGGAAGGACCATAGTCTTTACAACTTTTCCGTTTTTCTCTCGTTCTTCCCAGTCCCTTACCACTGGCATGCCCTCACCACTTTAAACCTGATTTATTTTTTCTTTTTACTCCTCTCACCACTCATTAAATTACTTCGGTCATTCCTCACTATTCTTATCCCTCTCGCCAGCCCTTTATCTATAGCCAGCCCACACCACCTCGCCCAGTTCACCTCACCTACAGCCCCTTCTCCTTAGCTCACCTTCACTACTTCATTCTTTTCACTATCACTTGCAGTCCCCTTATCATCATGCAGCCTTTATCAGTTTTATCCTATTTACCCGTCCTCTCCTTTCCCCCTCTCCACTTTCATTCTTTTCACCAGCCCATTATCCTTTGATGTCCCTTACCAGACCCCTACAGCCCTCACCCTTCTCCCCTCCTCCCAGCCCTCATCCTTTCTCACTTTCATTAGTCGTGTCTTCCATATCTCTCTTATTTCTTATGTCTCTCTCTCTTTACCTCCCTCTTCTCTTTTCATCTTTTGTCCTCCTCCTTCTCCTCCTTTCATCAGTCGTTTCTCCCTTATCTCTCTCGTTTCTTCTTCTTCTTCTCTCTCTCTCTGTATCTATCTATCTCTTTTTAATTGTCTGTCTCCTCCTCCATATCTTTCTTTCCCTTCTTATCTTTTTACCCTCCACCTGACAAAGTCAGAGGACGGTGTTGTTATCACTGGGATCAATAAGTGTCCGTCCGTAGAGTTGGGCGGCAAGGCAGCTGGTCGGGCGTAGAGATTTCGTTTTGGGCCAGAACTCGGAAAGTATTCACTATAGAGTCATGAAATTTCACAGTTGTGTGTCTTATAGTGAACTGGTGCCTTCTGATAGGTAGAATGCTGTGTCGTATGTAGTTTTTTTTTTTTTTTTTCTTATAATGAAAGTGCAAAAATAATTTTTCCGGAGATTTCAATACGGCCGACGCAAGGAATCTGAAGGGCCCAGGTCATGTGCTTCAAGGCGTCCTCCTGACGCCCACCTTTGAAATGATTGGGGGGGGGGGTGAGCCGTTATGTGCTTGGTTAGGTGTGCAGGGAGGTGGGGAGTATGTACTTGGTCTGTCTGAGGGAGGGTTGCAACAGTGTAGCGTTGCCTGTTTCTTCTTCCTGTTTATCCCTCTTTTTCCTTCCATTATTCTGCCTCCTCTTCCTCCTCCTTACATGTATCTTTCTCCATGTCCTTTATTGTCTTTCTTCTTCCTCGTCTTCCACACTCTCTTATGGTCCTTCCATTTTATCCAGATCGTTTGGGCGTTGTCCCTCACGGGACTTCCCCTACGTGCGACGTTGCCACAGTTTCTACTGGGCCAATTATCGGATTAGACACAAGGGATAACCCTCACTCCCAGCTCTCTCTCTCTCTCTCTCATAAGAACATAAGAACATAAGAAGAGAGGATAACTGCAGTAGGCCGGTTGGCCCATGCTAGGCAGCTCCTAGAAGAGTAACTGAACTACTAGAATGAGATAAGGATAGCAAAGAAGAAGGCTCTCCCCCGCCCTCCAAACCCTCCAGCCGAAGCCGGCAGGAAAAAGTCAGAAAGAACACCACGCCGTATAGAAAAACTGGCGTGGACATTTTACAGGAAAGTGTGAAAGGAGAATAGAGACTATCATAGTGTAACCTGAAAAGAAAATTTATTTTTTAGTTAGTATTGGTTATAATATTTTCTTTATTCTATATCCACCCCTTATTTGTCATATGCTTATCTAGCCTATGCTTGAAACTCTCAATGGAAGAGGCAGCAACTACTTTACTAGGTAGCTTATTCCATTCGTCTACTACTCTATTACCAAACCAATTTCTACCGATTTCCTTTCTGAAACGGAATTTTTCTAGTTTGAAACCATTATTTCTAGTTCTATCCTGTATGCTCACTTTAAGTACCTTGCTAATATCTCCCTTATTTATACCATTCATCCACTTAAAAACCTCAATTAAGTCTCCCTTTACTCTACGCCTCTTCTAGCGAATGCAGACTTAGTCTTTTCAGTCTGTCTTCATATGACAGGTTCCGGACGTCATGTATCATTTTAGTCATTCTTCTCTGTACATTTTCTAACGAATTAATATCCATTCTATAGTAAGGACACCAAAATTGTACTGCGTAGTCTAAATGTGGCCTTACTAATGCTAGATAAAGTTTCAGTATTACTTTAGATGATCTATTGCTCACGCTTCTCGAAATAAATCCTAGGACCCTATTTGCTTTATTTCTCGCATTAATGCACTGTTGCCTAGGTTTAAGGTCGTTACTAATCATAACTCCTAGATCTCTCTCGCATTCCAATTTGCCAATTTCTTGTTATCTAAGCTGTATTTAGTATCTCCAATGGTCTTGCCTACGTTAAGTACTTTACATTTTTCAACGTTAAATCTCCATTTGCCAAGTTTTAGACCATTTGGACAATGTATCGAGGTCTTTTGTAAGTAATGGCAATCGTCAGTCGAGTTAATGATACGCCCTATTTTTGTATCGTCGGCAAATTTGCTGATTCTGCTATTGACTCCTAAGTCTAGATCATTTATATATATGATAAATAATAAGGGACCGAGTACTGAACCCTGTGGTACACCGCTAGTTACTAATCCCCAGTCCGACTTAGTTCCATTTATTAATACTTTCTGCTTTCGTCCTTTCAGCCAGGATTCTATCCATTTTAAGATATCGCCGTCTATACCGTGTGCTCGAACCTTTCTAACTAACCTTTCGTGTGGGACTCTATCAAAAGCTTTACTAAAGTCCAGATAAATAACATCGTAAGCTTTATCGCTATCTACTGCCTCATAGACCTCCGAGTAGAATGACAACAAATTTGTGAGGCAGGATCGTCCTTGCCTGAATCCGTGCTGACTTTCGTTTATAAGATTAAATCTTTCTAAGTGTTCTCTAATCTTATTTGCCAAAATTGACTCTAACATTTTTCCTACTATTGACGTTAGACTTATCGGACGATAATTCGACGCAGCTGATTTATCACCCTTTTTAAAGATGGGCACTACGTTTGCGGTTTTCCACGCCTCTGGAACTTCTCCTGAACTTAAAGAGTCATTAAATAACGTTAAAAGTGGCTGACATAATTCTTCTTTTGTTTCTTTTATAATTTTTGCATATATATCGTCCGGACCTGGCGATTTTTGAGGTTTTAACTTGTTAATTTCTTTCAATACGTCCTCCTTACTAATGGTTATTTTACTAAGAATATTTTCCGTATTCTCATGGTAAATATTTGCTGCTTGAGGGACCAGGCTTAGATTTTCCTTGGTGAATACTGATATGAAATAATTATTTAGGATGGAGCACATTTCTTTATCTTCACTGGTAATGTCACCTGATTCTGTTCTGAGTGGTCCTATCCTATCTTTATTTTTTCGTTCGGTACATTTGATAAAAACCCTTGGGGTTTACTTTTGATTCACTTGCAACCTTAATTTCATAACTTCTCTTTGCTTTTTCTTATCTCCCTTTACTTCTCTATTTAAAATTGTGTACCGGTTACGTAAGTGTTCCTCTCCACGTTTTATTTTTCTATATATTCCTTTCCTTTGGCCTATGAGAGATTTTAATCTGTTGTTTAACCATCTTGGTTCTGAATTGTTAGTTCTAAACGGTTTTGAAGGAATATATCTATCTTGGCCTCCGTATATATTATATTTATTAACTCGTTATACTTCTCACTGGTCGAACGTCTGTTTGGTACTGGAGCTGAGTTAATTTCCGTCACCTGGACTACATTCCTATCTACCACCTCCCCTCACAGACACCTGACGGACGTCCCCACGTGCTTCCTGCGCCTGAACTATGACCTGGGGATCCCCACTAACCTGACATTCCCTCAAATAGCTAATCTCCCTGTGGAATACCGTTCGAAAATAAGCTCTTAAGCCATCGAAATCTCCTAGACGAAAATTAGGAACGGTGGAGGTATTTTCAGTGGAACAGACATCCCAAATAAATTTGAACTTAATTTCTTCATGATCGCTATTACCAAGTCGTCCACCAACCTCTATATCACTAATGATATTTTCTTTATTAGCTAAAACCAAATCTAGTATATTATTACCTCTGGTGGGCTCCCTGATATACTGATAAAGGAAATTATCCTGTACTACCTCTAGAAATTCCTCTGACTCTCTCTCTCTCTCTCTCTCTCTCTGCATATAAAATCAACATTTTATGGAGATTTATTTCTATAAAAAGTCTATACGGTTTTATTAATTATTAGAATTTGAGGAAAAGCCTCCTGACTTCGTCTGTCTGCCTGTCTGTCTGTCCCTCTCTCTCCCTCTCTTGTCTTTCTTCTTCCTTGTCTTCCACACTCTCTTAGCTACCTCTTCTCTCTATCCTTTCTTCCTCTTCTCCTCCTCCTCTCCACAATCTCCCTCTCCCTCCCCTTTCACCTGTTCTACCATACTTCCTCCTCCCCCTTCTCTCCTCCATCATGCCTCTCTCCTGCCGCCATAGCCACAAAACTCTGTGTAATACTGATCGCCATGTATTTATGGCTGACTACCTCCCCGGCTAATTTGTCACGGTTCTTGCCCCGGTTTGTGCCTCGCGGGGCTTTGCTTTACCGCCCCTATCACCCCCACGGATGGCCGGGGGAGTAGGGGGAGAGGGGGAGGTGCTGGTGGAGTATGGGAGGAAAAGTGAGGAAAAATCTGACATATTATCTCCTATTCTGAGCTAGGCTACTTGTCGGTGCATATATTTACTCATCTATTTATTTTTTACTTCATCCACGTCTCCCCCTTTTTTTCTCTATATAAGTAATTATGTAAATCTCTCTCTCTCTCTCTCTCTCTCTCTCTCTCTAAAACAGGCTTCCTAGATAATTTCTGGGTTCGATACGCATAAAAAATACGTAATGGCACGGGAAAGGTCATGGGGGTGTTAGGCAGCTATTTATCTTTTTATCAGAGGTCAGGAGTGAAGGGGAAGGCTTTGCGGGGGTGAAGTCAGAGATGGTGGGCATGTTACATCAATCTTATGGATAAAAAACTTTAATTCTGTAATGCTTGAGGTGTTGTGAGCAGCCATCAATGCCACAACCACTACGCCCTTCCCTGAGATTGGTGCATTTGGGTATTATATTCAGGATAACACCAAGATATTTCATTCTACGGAGGGAAAGCCTACTTGCAGTCTTGAAAAACCATCTCAAGTAGGCTAACCCTTCTTTACTACTGGTGCACCTAGGAATACATTCAGGCCAGCACCGGACGATTTTGTTAGGACGAGAGAAATCCTAGCAGTCAGAGGGTTAATGACACCTTAATATCGTTTGGCCCTGCTAGGTCTGTCTCAGGTTAACAAAATCCTCCGATGCTACCTGTAATAAAATACTATGCTCTTTAACACTGCGATTCCTATGGCTCCCCCTCGGCTCAACAAAATAGTCTGGCGTTAGTTGGAACAGAAAAATAGGCTAGTCACTCTTCCCTGAATGCAATCGTTTGCCGTTTCTAAGAATAAAGTACAAGAGAAGAGGGGACAGTGAGAGGGTTGGCTATGTAAGGAGTTAACTATTTTTCCTTCCCTTGTATAAGCGTCCGCAAGCTTTATATCACCAGATCAACATCAATATAAATTGGACGTTCTCACCTGGCCGTCTTGACTTCTGTATCTGTTGGTTTACTGTCTACTGTAACCCCTGACCCGTAAGAGTTATGGGTAGCAAGTGTGATCCTTCTTACACACACACACACACACACACACACACACACACACACACATTCTCTCTCTCTCTCTCTCTCACCAGTAAGCCATAAATATGAGTGTGTGAGGAGAGTGAATGGGCAAATGTGCGTGAGGCCTGATAGTGCCACCATAAATCATGGGTAAAGTCCTCACCGCTTACCTGTTTAGAACTGAAGCCGTGAATTACTGGCGCCATGAAGGTCAAACAGCGTCAGTATTGTCTCACGCGTAATATCGCACTCAAAATTTCCCCGACACTTCCCTACTGGCTGTGGTGATGTAGGTTGTCACAAGAATAAAACTGTATATGAACTAGACTACAATATGAAGCACAAAAAAGCCACCCTGTACGGGAAGGAAGGATGCTCTCTACCATGCAAAGAGGATATTAATAATTCTGACAGGCGCTTGTCGGCGAACTTCTGCTGCTGTCGTTACGATCTTCTAATGCAGGTAGACGCATTGCTGAGGTAAAAGTGAGTGATAAATCTTGGCCTTGTCAGAATTCAGAACACTTGGCTGCAAGTGATGTGGTGAGAGTGCTAATATTATCCCACAAAGAGAGGCCAAGACAACGATGCTTAGAGACGTAGTTCCAGATTCGCTGTGTAGATAACGATGCAGGTGAAGCAAACCCCTTCAGTATGGTGCGTATTTTTCATTTTATTCTTGCAACCTTGAGACGATTTTATTAACTTCGGAGGGATAAATCTGGTAGTGTTGGGTATTAATGAGACTGCATCCCCGCTACTACACACAATGTATGTGTCTCTAAGGCTGAACACTTCGTCGACGATCATATCGACACAAGTTTAATGCGTTGTATATGAAGGTGTGAAGAAAGATTGTCATTTTGATTTTTTTTTTTTCGGCAGAGCATCAGTTCCTGCAGGACATGGGATGTCTCTGAAGCTAAGATAAATCATCCTGAACTGCAGAATTCCTGCTCGTGGCCTTCACGCCTCACAACACCTCCTCTCTAGTGTCCTTGTCAGTGTTGCCAGAAAGAATTTAAGGAAATCTGATGCTGGATGCTTAAAAAAAAAAAAAAAAAATCTGTAGACCTCTCAGTCGCATGATTGATAGCCTGTAAGATTTCAAATGAGTTTTTGTAATTAAAAATAATATTTATTATATATATTTTACAAGATAATAACAGGTACATTAAGCAGAATATACTCTTTCTGAATGGAAAACGCATGAAAAAATACTAACACATAAAGTTTCTTAATAGAATGTGTTGTACTGTAGCAACACAGTATATAATGAAAATGCATAAGAACAAAATGAAAATTATTTTTTTCACATCAGATGCACTATGAGTGGACTGTGTAGCGTGTTGTCGTCCCTGGTAACCCAATGCATCACGGGACCCAAGTCAGATTTTATGTAAATACGATATTAATCCATGTGAGGCTTTGTCGTCCTTAGCTCCCTTCGGTATTCAAAGGTTGAGCTTGATTTGCTGAGTAACTCCAAATATGGCCGGTATTTGGAAGACACAGCATGTACAATTACTAATGAGGAACTTTAAAATAAAAATCTCAAGACACTGAAACAATATCTACAGTGTACTGTTCAGCTTGTTATTCACGATGAAAGAGCTTTATATGAAAATGTTTTTGGATGAAAAACATGGATTAAGCCTTGTTTTTCAAGCAAAGTCTGGCAGTCTGAAATCAACCGCAAATATATAGATTGACACATAAATCTGTAGATGTGGCAACACTGAAACTTCTCGCTTTCAGCTCTCATTATTATATCAGTTTACGATGAACGGTCATGAGGACATAACGTAAACATGATCCACTTCTTATACTGAGACCAAAGTCTTCATTAATCATCAACATGAGACGTACAAAGTTCGCTGCTGTCGCACAAAAATCACTAACATTCACTCGCATCTTTGCATGCATTTGCTTCACCACTGTAAAGACAAGAACACGAAAACTGATAACTGTACCCAACAGGATGCCTGTAACTCTATACCAAGATATGCACAAACACATGGTCATCAGTCATCGAAAATTTTCACCCAGACAGTATCTTTCGTGAACCCCCTCCATAAATTCACCCCACAGAACTGGACTTTCTTCTAGAGAGACACGTTTTCAATTTGCCAGACAGCTGTTTCCATCACCCATATTCACTTTAGCATCAGCATGAAATGCAGCTCACAAACACTCTGTCTTTCCTGCACTGCAATGCCGTCCTTCAGACCACTCCACACTTAGGTTACTCACTTTACTTTCACAACACACACAAACATTCAACTATCTTTCGAACCGGCTGATTTCCACAATCCATAGGGTTCACGTCCACATGAACCACCACCGCCACCACCACCACTACCACTATCAACAACAACAACAAAAACTCCTGTATTGTTAGTCTTGCTCCCTCTCTGATCTTCAGTTTCTGCTAAAGCAACGTACTCTTCCACCTGGTGCTAACGCTCTCCTAAGTTCCTCATCCATGCACACTCGAAGCTTTCCTCTTGTACGCTCAGGACCAGAAAGTCACCTACTATTTCTCTGCGTCAATATCTTACATAGGGTACGTCCGTCACTCTCCTCCCTGACGCATCATATCGAAGAGCATCGTCTTTAGGTAGATAAACATACTAATCCTCAGTTTAGGAATATCAGCCAGCAGAGGAACTGAGAAGAAATGAAACGAGAGATGAACTTTGGTCCCGTCTTTACTTATACACCTTCCTCCTCTTATCTTGTCTCCCAAGCACTCCTTGTATACTTTTCCTCTGCATCCGTTGCTTCTCGCAGCTCCTGTTTCATCAAGCTTTTCCCCTGACTCCATTTCTTCTTTTCCCTCACACTATTCACCTCACGTTTAGTACACAATACATTCTTAGCGTCTTCAATACACTCATATTAATATTGTTAAATTTAAGCTTGCTTCCCCCTGCCACTATTCAGCTTAGGAAATACACCTTCTACTAAAGGGGTCAATGAAGGATATACAGTACAGTCAACCCTTTCAGTTAGAATGATCATCGTAAACACAACAAGAAGCGGTGCTAAGGCACACCAAACCCGCCCCCGGCAGTCATTTTAGTGCTGACGTATAAACACAACAGGATATCTAGTCAAAGATGTCACATATCAAATTTGGAGTAAATCGGGCGAAAATTGGGGATTTTATGCCCATTTGAAATTTTAGGCTCGACCCACCTGACACTGACCCGTAACCGCTAACTGGAGGATGACCCCCCTGATGTAATGAGGCATGTTATAGGATGCAGATTTGAAAAATGCACCTTTAGGTTTTGGTTTCATGTCGATATGACGAATTTGAAAGGAGTTATGGCGAAAAAACGATTTTTACCATTCCCGTTTTTTTTTTTTTACATTTTTTGGGCCTACAGCCTGGGCCTTAGCCCAATTTGGCCCAAAATTTGATCAGGTGATCAGAAGGTCATAGCCAATCATCCTTGTAATTTTAGTCAAATTCGCACCAGTAGTTGTCGCGTAAAGTTGTTAACAGACAAACAGACAGACAGAAAAACCGAGTGAAAACAATACCCGTCCCCGAGCCCCTCCGGGGCGAGGATGGGTAATAAAATAGTTTGGAGGCATATAAACATGTTCTCTGGATCAGTGGGTTAAGAATTCGTCATGTATCTTCCACTTCATTGGCTCCTTCAGTCCTGTTACGTATTATTACGTTACTTCCAGACGAAGATAGACCATACCCTGTATGTAGGGGCGGGGTTACAAACAATCTCCATTAATCCCCTACACAACCGATTCATCCCACCTAAATGAACAGAATCGTTTCAAGGAGGCAAGAATTAACCGAAATGTACGTCACCGGAGTGATGGGGTTGGCTTCATCTGCACTGTATCTACCCAACGTGACTGGAACTGTATCTCTAAGCATCGTTGTCTCGGCTCTCCGTCTAGGGTAGTTACAGCACTCTTAGCACATCACCTGTAGCCCGACAGCTCTCTGTTCTGCCGTTTTTCTGCCCTGACTCACAACTATTATCAACCAGGCTTTACTGCTGCCACAGTTATTACTGCCACCCCTACTGTTACCATTATAATTCTTGTTAACTACGACTACTACCGCTATTCCTCTTAATACATTCCATTATATTACCAACAGTTATTACTGCTGCGATTATTACAAAAATCACTTTTGCTGTTATTATTAACACTACTACAACTATAGCCTCATTAATTTAAACTATTTTCACCATCATTACCACGACCACTACAATTACTGGCACTGGTCAGCATAGTCCTTACTGTCATATCAGTACCATTTCCGCTATTAATATTACAACTACAACTGCAGTGGCGTACCTGAGGGGGGGCGGGGCTGTCTGAAACTGCCCCCCTGGTCCCCAATTGAGGGGGCCCCCCCAAAGCCTTAAAAATGTATAAGCTTTTTTTATATTTAAAAAAAAAATATATATATATATATATATATATATATATATCTATATATATATATATATATATATATCATCCCAACAATCCCGGCTGAGATATTGGATAAGTTTTGAGAATTAGGGGGGCTAGGTTCTTTGCGAAGCCCCCCTCCTTGGAGGGGGGCCCCGCAAAGAACCTAGCCCCCCGGGCCCCCAAATCTCTAGGTACGCCCCTGTACAACCGTTACCACAGTTCACCTCAACCCTTACCTTCACTGTCATGAAATTATTCCTGCTATCTATTCACTCTAATGTAATTTGTCCATCCATCCATCCATCATCCAGTCCTTTTTTAACTCATCAAAAGCATAGTGGCTCGGGGCTAGGCTACTCGGTCCCAACATGTAGAGGTGTATGGTATGTAGGAGGACTGCTGGGCCTTGATAGCAGGCTGTGAAGCCTATGCCCAGAGTCGGACACATAAAAAAAAAAAAAAAAAAAAAAACAGATAGGGTGCCGACGACCAGCCTCACTCTTCCCTGTGTGGCTTTTTGTGTGCAGTAAACCCCAACCTTCCCTCTGAAGTAAACCTCTGTGGGCCCCGCCCGGCTGGAGCGCCTTAACCAACTATACCACCAGGCATCATGTGGCTGTATGTTTACCAACGCAGCGTAGTAAATGGTTTCTTCGGTCACAGCAAACCGTACGGCTTGTCACTCAGTGTAGAGTCAGCTGAAGGCAGCATACAGCAAGTGAGTGGGTGGCGGGCACCTTCACTAACCGCTCTGTTTTCATTGGTACATCGAGCAAGACAGTGAGCAATATCCAAGTGTGTGAGAGTAAATATTTTTGTCTCTCAGCAGCGTGCAGGACAGGAGGGGGAGCAATAGAGGGCCTGTGGTAAGATTATTGCTACGCTCACTTCTGGTATTATTACTACTACTGGTACAACTATGGACTCTTTCACTACAGTCGTATGATCATTATACTGTATTATAGCTACCTCCTGGTGGTAAGTGGTAGCGACCATCATCCACTTACTTGGTGCAGAGCTGCATACTTCTTCCTTTACTTTTATCATTATTTTTCTATTTCTCTACCCTTTCCAATAACAACAACAACAACATCTACGTCCAACAATGACTACAGACCCGTATTGTCGTTATCGCTGTTCCTGCAACTACTACTACTACAACTACTTTCGTCACTGCTTACAATATCAAGGTAGTAGGCAGTATATCCGGGCTAAGAGGGCGAATATTCTTGTCACTTCCACCAGCAGCGGTCGTAGAGTGTTAGCATCATGAAGGCCTAGACGATAAGATTACCAATACAAGTTCTTACGTGGTTTTGATTATTACAACTATAGTGACCTTTAATAAAATATTTCTTATTGCCACTACTAGTATCACTGCAACTACACCTACCGCCACTGTCCATCAAAAACTCTACTGTTGCTACTGGCACGGGCTGTTTTCTTGTTGACAGGGGACTCTTGTTAACATCTCTTCCTTAGCGATTTATTTTATCAACTACACCTTAATATTCAGTTGTTTAGCACTGATGCAACCCATGTCGACTGAAAAAAAAAAACGACACAGAAGGAAACAGTAAAGCGTGATAAATATGTACAGAAATCGCTAGGGAAGAGGTGTTACGGAGTCTTCGCTGCCAACGTTTATCCCAGTACTACAACTAGCGTCACTGGTGGTTATCCCAGTACTTCAGCTAGCGTCACTGGTGTAATATCAGCGTAGCGAGCAGTATCTCGGGATGTGAGAGGAATATTTTTGTACTTCCGGCAAAGCTGGAAGGTGGAAAAAAAGAGGGTCTGGGCGGTGAGAGTTGTTACTACTGCTGCCTTTTCTGCTGTTACTATTACTACCACCACTGCTAATGCAACTACTGCCTCTTTTACTTCAGCAATTTTTGTTGTCATTACCACTACCTTTGTAAGTACAACTATTGACACTAGTCACCACAAATTCGTGTCACTTTAATTACATACATTTCCTCTGCCACCATACTAGTACTACCACTACAACCACATCAACTGCCACACTTTACCAGCACCACAACCATTCCTCCCACACTACAACAATACCGCCGCTTTAACTACAAGCATTCTTACCATCATACTACTAAAACTACATGCACTAGCACTAGTCGCCACAACCTTTGTGCTGGAGGGAGACATCTTCACGCAATGGCACCTGTGTGAACAGGCGGCTACATGGTGCTCGGTTAAACAAGCATCCCCTAACGCTCTCCCTATACCATGAAGGGAGGGAGCACAACAGCAACACCATGCACATCGCTTACTGTCGCTACTACTACAATTCTTCTCACTTCTGCCTTTGCTGTTGTCACTGGCACAATACCAAGGCAACGAGCAATATCCGTGGCTGTGAGGCGGAATATTGTTGTCACTTCCACCAGCGGGCAGGGCGGGTGGTGGCCAAAGGAGGTGCTGGGATAAAACAGCGCGCCGCGTGTCGCCTCTCCTGGGAAAAACGGAAGTAAATTCTCTTAACTCTGGGCCAGGAGTCAGCGGGGCGAGACGTGAGCTGCCCGGCATGAGCACTGGGCTGAGGGGGGCGAGAAGCATGAGTGAGGTGAAGCTGGAAGGCCTGAGCGGTGAGGCAAGGCGGACTGAGCTTGAGGTTAAGGGGGGGTTTCAGAAGTGAGGAGGCTGAGCAGAAAGATTGAGGTGAGGGAGAGCGGAGAGGCCTGAACACTGAAGTAAGTGTGTGTGTGTGTGTGTGTGTGTGTGTGTGTGTGTGTGTGAGAGAGAGAGAGAGAGAGAGAGAGAGAGAGAGAGAGAGAGACAGACAGACAGACAGACAGAGTCAAGAAATGAGGGAAGAAAGTGTTAGGTGAGGGAATGAAATGAGAGAGAGAGAGAGAGAGAGCGGCGGAATTAGGAAGGGAAGTGGAAAATGAGAGAGAGCTTGAAGTGAGCCAGGGTGGTGAAAAAGGAGAGAGGGAAATAAGTGAAGTGGGGAATGTGGGGAATAGGATGAGAGAGAGAGAGAGAGAGAGAGAGAGAGAGAGAGAGAGAGAGAGAGAGAAATGGGAAAGGATTTATAGTGAAGGCAGAATGAACCTAGGAAGGAATGGGATGCAGAATGAAGGACAGCATTAGTACTAAGGTAAGCCTGGAATGGCGAGAATGAGGATATGGGTGAATCAGCTAATTATAAAAAAGAATAACTGAGTTCGTAGTTCCTTCACCTAGAGGATGTCATTTCTTTTATTCCTGCTGCCACCAGACGATTATATTAAGGTTAAGAAAAGTCTCTTATTGCAGTGGTAGTAGATGCATACCCAGACTTTTAGGGATGTCAACCTGGTGGACTGGAGATTGAAGTTGACATCCTCCTTCAGCTCGCCATCCTCCTTTCAGGGGATATGGAAGGGGCAGAGGGACGTTTGTATAAGTGGGTAGCGGAGCAGCTCGTTTATATCGGTGCCAACGCGTGAAGGCGTCCCCTCTCCAGCATCTCTATTATAGTGAAGGATGTACAGTATATGAAGGCTACAACTAACCACTCCACTTCACAAGAACGGCCCATTGGTGAAGGATATTACCTTTTGATGTGTAGACTAAGGAAGACGTCAACAGATCGAAAGGGTTAAGGTTGAGGTCGCGGGCTATTCCAAATGATTCTGAAGATTTCATAACACCACTTCCTAGGCAATTAATTCTGCTCACTTCACCTCTACATCCCCCTGTTTGTTACTAATGGAAACTACGTCGATATTTAAACGACATATAAATCACACAAGAGAATGTTAACCTGTACTATGCAAAATAAATCGCTAAAAATAAAGAGGTATGACGGAAGGTCGTGAGAAGTGACGTAAATGGGAGGGAGGTGAGGAATAGGAAGACTTGGAATGGGGGAAATGAGAAATGAGCGAGGAGAGGAAATGCATGAGGGAGGTGAGGCCATTAAGGTGTGAGAAAGTAGAGAGCTGGGGAATGAAAGTGGATGGAAAGGGAGAGCAAAAGTACACACGGAATTTTGTATGGTTCTGACATGAGAGAGAGAGAGAGAGAGAGAGAGAGAGAGAGAGAGAGAGAGAGAGCATAAACATAGTGCTTAAATGGGGCTAGAGTGTAGAACTTAAAACAGAAAATAGAATGAAAGAAGAAATTATGAAGTCAAACATATTTTCTAAGAATTCCAGGAAAATATAAGTAACAGGGGATGTTATGGTTCCTGCTTTGTGTGGGTGTGTGCAGAATAGGAGTTTTCTTGTTTTTACACCCATCGTTCATTATCTTTTATGCTTGGCTGTTTTCGTCCCTCCCACGCCTCTCTCTCTCTCTCTCTCTCTCTCTCTCACACACACACACACACACACACACACACACACACACACACACAACTGAACAGAATCGTCTTGTCAGTCAGAATTAGCTACTTACGCTCGTCCATAGCAACGAAAAGGTTCAGAAGAGTTCTAATATCAGACTGAACATCGATGAGGCTATATCTGTTTATCTTATTTACATACCGCTTTACTTACTTCATCTACTTAGTTCCTTCTTTAAACTCATTTTTTTTTTTTTTATGTTTCCTATTTCAATTTTTCCCTCCTTCGTTGCCTTCCTTCATCATTCATAGGTACTTCACATCCTCTTCCTTCCTTTCACACTTCCTTCTACCCCCGTCCTCCTCTTCCTGTCATCCTTTTCCTCCTCCTCCTTCTCCTCACCATCATCATCATCAACATCATCATCATCGTCCTCCTCCTCCTCCTCCTGCCTCCCCTGACTTCATCCTCTCGCTCCTTTTCGCCTTTTTCCTTGTTACTCCACTTCTGTTTTCTTTTTCCTCTTCATCCACTTCGTCGTCTTATTCTCTCTTTTCCTTTTCTGATTTTCCTCTTCTTCTTCCTTCTTACTTTACTCTCTTATTATGGCCTACCCAAGATTCCTCCGGCTTAGTTAAGTAAGTTAACTTATGTTAGTTAAGTAAGTTTGGGCCAGGCGACAGTGATGCTCAGCTTGAATGAGAGAGAGAGAGAGAGAGAGAGAGAGAGAGAGAGAGAGAGAGAGAGAGAGAGAGAGAGCATACAAAGAAGCGGATGAAAATGATGATGACAAGCGAAGGAAGAGAGAAAAAGGGAGAACTTTCGAAATATGGACAAAGTTTAAAAGAACAGGCCAATAATTTAGTAAAGGTAACTTGGGTGAAGAAAGGTGAGAGACGCCGGGATGAGGATGGAGGAGCGGGGTAGGATGGGAAGATGATGATGGGAGAAGACATGGGAAAGATGAAAGGAGGAAATATGGTCCAAGTTTAACAGAATCGGTGAATGGGTTGGGGAAGAGACTCTGGGCTGCACCGCAAAATGAAGGAAAGATCGGGACCTCAACATGATAATATTTAGTTGTCATTTTGTCACATTTTTTTAAATTCTTTTTTCTTACTAACATTTTCAGGCTCCAAAGACTCATTCTCTGGTGCATACAGCGTAAAATGGAGGAAAGATCAGGACCTCAACATGATAATATTTAGTTGTCGTTTTGTCATCCTTTTGCACATTCCTTTTTATTACTAACATTCTCAGGCTACAAAGACTCAAGTGTATAAAATCGTCTGGCTTTGGTTGGAAGAGAAGACCAGAGTTGTCCCTACCATAAGAATGTTTATATTGTTTTCAGTAACCCTGAGACGGTTGGATCATCACCTCTACTATATTTTAATCAACCTCAGGCGATTGTATTCAGTTCCACGTAAGTCACAGGAGCCTGAGTGCCAGGTCCACAGGATATTACCGTACACAAAAATTGTCATTTAAAATTTCATTCCTACCTATAACACCATTTTTTGCCATCTTCTACAGAACACAGTGCCAGCTGTATAAGAAAATTTGTTATTCTGACATACACCACAAACTTATAATGAGGAGATGGAATTGGGCAGAAAGTTATGAAGGTGGAAATGAGGATGAAGCCGCCGTGAGAGCCAGGCCGTGTTGGAGTTATTGGCTGTTTGTGTTTTTATGCTGGAACCAGAAACTAGAGGCTTAAAACTTTCCAGGCTCGTTCCTCCTGAAGAAAGTCAAACAGAAAGAGAGCCAAAGTCATGATGCCTTCCTTTTGAGATGTGTGGATCAACTGCCTCTGCAAAAGCTAGTCGTAGCCGAGAGAAAGGATAACCTGCGGGTGATTTGTGCTAAGTTTCCGGTTATGCATTTTTTTTTTTTTTTACAAGAGAACAGTGGAAGAAAACGCAAATAATATAAAAAATCATACACCAAATTAAAGGTACGGTACAGCAGAAGATGTTGAAAATGAGGAAAAATACTGAGACGGGTGAGAATACAAAAGGAAATACTATTAATGTTCATTGTTTCCCCTGAGAACCTTAATTCCTTCTGCCTGACGACTTATTTTTTTTATTATTGCTGTTATTGTTCTTGCTCCCGTCATGAAATTTTACCAAACTTATGAAGGACCCACAGGAGAACATGGATTTCATTTTAATATACAAAACAGTGAAGCCGCTTGTGAATGGCAGTGTTTTCATTATTTTATTTTACCAATTACCTACCAGTTTTTCGATATTCCTAAGGGTCCATTGCTGTTTTAGGCGAATACATTACAACTTTTTAACATTTATATATAAGTTTAGAAAAATGCTGCATATTGTTTTCCTATTAAGATTTTTATGCATCATTAACTCAGTGGATAGCCAATAAAAGCATTTTCTTTTTTATCATTTGAGCCAAGTGCGCTCAATACGGCATTATCAGGCTAAGTAATAAATATGCTTTTTTCCATTCTCTCTCTCTCTCTCTCTCTCTCTCTCTCTCTCTCTCTCTCTCTCTCTCTTATTATTCCTTCCACACACACACACACCAATCATGGCAGTAACACGTGAACTGTTAATTCCTCTAAACCCTATTAAATCCGCGCACGAGGGACATTAAGAGAGGTATTACGCCACAAAAGGTCACTGGGTCAAAGGTCATGGCACGGGGATCAGATTTCAGGGTCAAAAACATACATACATACATACACACACATACAGATAGACAGCCTCCGTACATACATATATTTATACATACAAGACCATACTACATATTTACATATACAATACATACTTGAGTACCTACCTAGCTACCTACATACAGACATGTATGTACATACAAACATGCATACATATATACATGCATGCATACATATATTCTCTCTCTCACACACACACACACACACACACACACACACACACACACACACACACACACACACACACACACACACACACACACACACACACACACACACACACACACCGAAGCCCATTGTTACATATTTTTCAGCTTCGATTCAGTCCATAAAAAGGCACCGTAAAAAAAAAGAAAAAAAGAAGAGTAAATCTAGGTAACAATTAACTGTGCTTTTGTGTGCCGTCCGAATAATCTCTAGAGGATCAGTGACCTGCCAGGCCTGAAGTTTAACATGTTGTGGATTGGCCTGGGGTGGATGAGGCTAATCCCTTCAGCGCGAGGATGTTGCCTTTTGATGACGATGTTTCTTTTCCTCTCTCTCTCTCTCTCTCTCTCTCTCTCTCTCTCTCTCTCTGAAATCCAGAATATCTTGCCAAAAAACTACATGTAAAACTGATCTGCCAGTTTTCTCAAAGTTACAACACTAAATACAAGGAAAAAGATATAGTGAATTCTGGACCACATCAGGGACGTGTAACGAGGATTTGTTGTGTTTTTGTTACAACCAGAATATTTTTCGTGAGGTATAAGGAGACCTCTTATGGCACAGGTGTTACTGAAGGCCGTGTCCATTGCCTCCAGTTCAAGAAGTGTCTGCAACTATGACAGTACAGGCTGTTGTTACCATGAATGAAATAATTGATCCTGGTGAAGGGGTTAAGTGGCGAGGCAGGACGTGTGTGTGTGTGTGTGTGTGAAGATAGATAAAGATATATATATATATATATATATATATATATATATATATATATATATATATATATAGAGAGAGAGAGAGAGAGAGAGAGAGAGAGAGAGAGAGAGAGAGAGAGAGTTATATAAAGCTACACTGATATACAAATCCAACAGACCTAATGATCCCAGCGAGATGGGGTCCCTTTATATCCAAAAAATTTTTACTTTTCTTGCAGTGGAAACTAAAGCAGAAACTTCCCCCTCACTCTGGAAAGCTTGTGTCCATGAACCTTACAAGGGAATCGTTAGAAGCAACACTGCAGGTTGAAAACACCATTAGCAGGATGTTGCAGCCATTTTGTGCAAGAGTCAAGGGCGTTAAAGTGCAGTTCTTGATATTCCTATTTTAGATTTTCCATAATCTTTGTCTAATTTACAGAAGGAGAAGTGACTACATTATGCCGACAGGTGACAGCTTTACATTTAACCGGTTGCTGAATGTATCTTAATTACAATGACCAACAATATATTTTTTGGAGCTTTTTCCATTTTTGTACAGTGATACATGGAAAGGAATATCTGTGAGGAACCAATTGTGTCTCCTTGGGCTTGAGTCCATATCCTTCTTTGGGAGTCTGAGGGAAGTCTGTAAAGAATGTTATTTTTTTCTTTTTACACTGTCACATACTTTAAGAATTACAAAGCACTAGATTTTCTCCCCTCAAACGTGTTTCCTTTTTAAGAGAGAACATACTAGTTTCACTGGAGCAGAATGCCGATAAAAACTGAGGTTCTATAGTTTATTACATTTTCCCAACTGTTTTCTTTTCTTAATCTGGGCGTCGAGTACGAAGTCCGTTCCCGAGATTCAGTAGTCCTGCTACGTGCAACAAATAGCGCCACACATCTTTCCATGTTACCGCTTGGGAGGTAACGATTTTATGATAAAACCATAATCGCGAAGGGGAAGACAGAACGTTAAAGTCCACCCTTGAAAGTTGACCATAATAGTAGACGCACACGACGAAGATTGAAAGCGTGTATGGTTGCCGCCTGTGCTCTGTTATGTGGGCTTCTGGCTGGCCACATCTAATACCATAAACGTTCCACAAATATACGACAAAATTTTTAAGCCCTTCCTTTTGCAATTTAAGTTTCATTTTTACGACCGTAATATCCACAGGCCATACAGAACATATGCTATTGATGTCTTGTTTAGGACTTGTGTGATGGGACTAGGAGGGGGGGGGGGTATTTACAAGTATATGGCATGTTCGTGAACCTTGTGAAAGATCAGTGACGACTGTCTTAACAAAACTGAACTCGACAAATTGCGTTTGTCCCGGACACGTCCTCGTTTAAACTTAGGGATCGGTAAAAAAAAAAAAAAAAAAAAAAAAAAAAAAAAAAAACTCCGCCAACCACCTGCTCTAAAGACCAACGTTTTTGGTGTGTCCTGTGACCCTGAACTTTGACAGATTACTCTTAACATCAATTTCTTTATTCTTGTCGAACTCTTTTATCCTTTCCACCAATTTACAGTTGGTTCAAAACAGATCAAACTATCTGCGTTGACTCTGCCCAATCACCCTGACGTTAATCTTATCATGTGACCTTGACCTTCGATTGATTATTTTAAAAATCAAATCACTTTACCCTTGCTTTAACCTGAGCTCCACCACAAGGGCTGGTCTGCATCAAATAAAAACTGCCTATGTTGACGTTGCCACGTAACCTTGAACTTTGACCTGTTGCTCACAGAAACAATAGGCCAACTTTTGGGTGATGCTCAGCTCATCTCCCAAGTTTGATCCAAGTCAGATCAGCACTGTTTTAGTTATTTTTTAGTTCACACGCAGACACACGGTTCGAACTTTGACCTAGCCCTGTGACCCTGACCTTTGACTGATTGCTCTTAAAACTGAATCACTTCATTCTTGCTTTTGCCTCATCCCTTCCCTCAATATCTGGCATAATTTGCATAAAAAAAGGTTTAAGTTGATTTTGCTAAATCAAAATCTGACCTAGCACTCTGACCCAAACCTTTGATCTACTGTGTAAAAAACATTAAGTTTACTTATTGGATGACCTTCAACCCATCCACTAAATCTGGTTAATTCACAGACAGACAGACGTATACACACACACACACACACACACACACACACACACACACACACACACACACACACACACACGTATAACACCCACCCTCGCCCCGACAGCATGGGTTTAGGAACGATATCAGCAACTTTATTCAGTCACAACCAGTCTCTCAGCTCAAAAAAATAATGATATACAAGACAGCAAGTTTTAAGCATGCACGGCAAATCACAGCTTGTGACTCTCCGCCTTATCCCAGTCACTTCTCTTCTTGCCTAATATAGATAACTGATTTGTGAGTCATCCCTTCATTAACCAATTCATTAAAGTTTTCTACATTTCATACACGCCTCTCACCCTCCTTGACACTCAGATCTTCATGATTCGGAATATATCTCACACCATCCTTTTACTTTGTCTTTGTCCTCCCCCTTCCTCTCACTCCCTATACTTCTGATCTGTATCTCTATATCAGTCTCTCATCATCCATTCTCTTCATGTGGCCACACTATTTTAACAAACGCTGGTCTCCCTTTCCACCGCACTACTCTACTTCTCTTCCACACCTATCCCTTCCAGTGCCATTTCTCACTCTCTCACACCCATATCTCCCCTTCATAGCACTTTAGCACACTCTGGTCGGCCCATTCCCTCATACTGCGTCCACTTCCACGCCTCTCTCTTACCGTGCCATTTCTCACTCTCAAAACATCTACCCCACACAGGCTATGATCCTTATATATGAGAGTGAGAAGACAAAGAGCAAGGGAGGAATATGAGAAGCTAGAGAGGAGAGACGAAGAGTGAAGGGAGAGGAGCCAAGATAAGGGAAGGGGGCGAGGTAGATAGACAGATAGATAAGTAGATAGATAAATACAGGCAGACAGCTAGAGAGATACACTACGAAGCATATAAATAGACAGATAGACAGACAGAGACAGACTGATGGGCACACACTGTCAGACAGACAGATACAGACAGACAGAATGAGGATGCATATTGAGGGAAGAGGGTGGCAAGATGAGAGAGGGTAAAGACAAAGGGGACAACGCCGAGGTCATCAGGTGGTGAAGGGGAGGCGGCTTGCGGCATTACACGCGATGGCAGGTGCGATTTGAGGGCTGGATGAGCAAAGTGGAGAGAGAGAGAGAGAGAGAGAGAGAGAGAGGAGAAACCAAAGGGAAGTAAGACAGAGAAAAGGAGATTGGAGACACAGGGAGTGTTGGTGAAAGGAAGAGAATTGAAAGGGAGGGGGGAAGGTAGGATAGGGAGGGGAAGGGTGGGAAGGGGGGGAGGGAGGAGGGAGTCAGGATGGGGAAGGGGAAGGGGATTAAGTGGTGACGATAGGATGAGGGGAGGGGAAGGGAGGGGGAGAAGTTTAAGGCTGGCCACTTCTCCCCAGATAATTAAACTTGGGAGGAAAGAGGGCAGGGGTGAAGAGGGGAGGGGAAGACAAGAGGGGAGAGAAGGTTGGAGGTGCGGAGAGAGATAGAGGGGAAGGAGAATGAGGAATGTTGTGGAGAAGAGGGAGGAGAGGAAAGGGATGCAGAGATAAGGGAATGTGGAGAAGGGGAGGGGGATCTGGTGGAAAGGGAAGAGGAAGGATAGAGGGTAGGAGGTAGGGGGAGAGAGAAAGAAAAGAAAGATGGGAAGAGGGCGTGTGGTAGGAGAGAGAGAGAGAGAGAGAGAGAGAGAGAGAGAGAGAGAGAGAGGCGTAAAAAGGAGGGGAGGGGAGAGGGTGTGGAGAGATAAGCGAGGAGAGGACATTGAGAGGGAGGAGAAAGCATTTAGAGGGGTGAACACGGAGGGAAGGAAGCAGGGGTGGAAATGGCAATAGTTTAGGTGGTAAGACTGTGTGGTAGAGAGAGAGAGAGAGAGAGAGAGAGAGAGAGAGAGAGAGAGAGAGAGAGAGAGAGAGAGAGAGAGAGAGTTTTTGAGATGAGAATGCAAGGAGAAAATAATTAGTACAAAGGTATGTTTAAAAAAAAAAAAAAAAACGAGGAACGATGGAGAACATATACCGTGTGAAGACAGTAATAAAACAAGAGGTGTAAAGAAAAGAACAGAAATTGGAAAGAGTAGATGGCAAAGAAAGGACAGGGAGGGAAAAGGGAAGAGGGAACTGAATGGAATAGGGAAAAGGAAAGGGAAGGGAAGAGGGTAAAGAAAAGGAGAGGTAATGGGAGTGAGGGGACGGATGTGAGGGGAAAGGCAGCCCACATTAGCCCTGAATGGGACACAGGAGGGAGGGAGATGGGTGTGGGGAGAGGGGGAGGGGAGAGGAGGGAGGAGGGAATGGACGGGGAGGGAAAAGGAAGAAGGTAAGGGTACACTGTGAATGGAGAGAGGGGAGTCGTGTAAGGCAGATAGACAGCTTGATAGACAGAACCTATAGATAGATAAATAGGTTGCTGGAGACAGAAAGATAGGTTGATACAGCTACACAGAATGCTTCA
The DNA here is from genome assembly GCF_032717465.1 of Coenobita brevimanus. Classification (NCBI taxonomy): domain Eukaryota; kingdom Metazoa; phylum Arthropoda; class Malacostraca; order Decapoda; family Coenobitidae; genus Coenobita; species Coenobita brevimanus. The sequence continues at coordinate 24,587,170 of NC_137007.1, read as the reverse complement.
TACAGATGCAAATATTGGTAGAGACAAATAAATCGCTTGGTAAAGATATATGGATAGATAGTTTGTAAGATCGATAAACAGAGAGACATGTGCAGGTGAATTCTCGTATGGCTTTGTAAAAACGTAGGCAAGATAGAATGCTATACGGCAAGAAGGACCACTCAGAGAATGTAACTCCCGCGCCTACCTGCTGGTGTAAGGGACGAACACTTTACTTCGCTCTGTGACCTTAACTTTCGACGACCGCCCTGAAAGTAGAAATGCCTGACCATTGCCTAAGCCTTTACCCTTCCACAAAGATTAGTTTGGCGCTGAAAAATAAAAATTCAGTTGACGCTGCCACGTGACTCTGGCCTCTTGTTGTAAAAAGCAACAGGTCACGCCCTTGAGCGATTCTTAACCTTTCCATCAAATTTACTTCAATGCAGATAAAAGCTATTATAATAATTTTGTTCACACACAGACACAAGGATCGGACTTTGACCCTATCCTGTGACCCTGACCTCTGCCTGGCTGTTATCAATGGCGATTTCCTGTACCCTTGCCCTACCTTCAACCCTTTCCTCAAGTTTTGATTTAAATTAGATAAAAAAAAAAAAAACATTTTCAGTTTACTTTGCTATGTAAAGCTTTGCCCTAACCCTGTGACTTCTACCTTTGACATATTATTCTAAATAGTAATAGATCTACCCTTTACCTGACCTCAACCTCTCCACCAGGTCTGGTTAAAATCGGATAAAAACCATGAGTTTTTTTGTCTGCGTACATGCACACAGACAGACAGACAGACAGACAGACAGACAGACAGACAGACACACACACACACACACACACACACACACACACACACACACACACTCGCTCTTGTTTTGAGAGCTCGGTGTGTCAAGACAACGATGATAAAAATACCAAAGACAGATAAATCTAATTAAACAGGTAATGTACCACAGACAGAAACAAGAACAAACAGCATCCAGAGAGCATAATCCTCCGCCAACGCCTAAACCAAGCTACTCAAATCACCACCAAATTCAAATAAACTCCTTGGCCCATGACCAACATACATACAACATTTCATTGAAACGCATCAGTAGCTTTTCCAGATGCCTTGCGGACAAACAAATAAAAAACATTCCTGAACCGGGACTCGAACTCAGATCACCACCAAAATTCAATCAGTTCTTCCTTAGCCCATGACGCACATATTCCCCGACTGTCACTGAAACCCATCTGTAACTTTTTCAGATATCTTGTGGAACAACAAATAAACAGACGAACAGGGGTGAATACAAAACCTCTTCCAGCCCCATTGGTGGAGGTAAAAATGGCATGAATACACACATACATACATACATACATATATGTATATACATACATACGTACAGATAGACAGACAGATATACAGTATATAAATAGAAAGACAAACAGACAGATGAATAAATTAAACCGCAAAATATATGGATAAAAAGGGTGAGAGAGGAAAAAGACGTTGAAGGTAATTGGAAGGTAGGGAAGGGAATTAGAGGGCTGAAGGACGGAAGGGGGGGGGAAGGAGGAAGGGAAGGAAAGATAGAGGGGGGAGGGTAGAATATGGAAAGCAGGGAGGGAATGCTGAGTTAAGGTGGGGAAGGGAAAAAGGGAGAGAAGTGGGAAAGGAAGCAGGAGAGAAAAGATGAAGCAAAGGTGAGGAAAGAGACTCGAGAAGAAGGACGAGTAAAGGGAGAGAAAAGTTTGGAGGGATGGAAAAGAGGGAGAGAATATTTGGGGTGACAAGGGAAGGAGAAAACCGAATTACGAGAAAGGGAAGGTAGAAGAAAGGTTAGAAACGGGAGGCAAGAAGGAGTAAGTGGAGGGGAGGGGGACAAGAAAAGAGGAAGAAAGGGAGGAGTGCATAAAGTATGGAAGTAGGGAAGGAAGAGAGATAGAAGGGAAGAGAGATGAGACGGGCAGAGAGGGAATAGAGATTGAAAGAAGAGTGTTGAGGAGGGAACGGGAGAGAAGAGAATGAGGAAAGGAAGAGGGCGAGGTGAGATGGGCACCAAATAATATAAATGCTAAATACATTACTTCCCATACAAAGTACTTTAATATCAAACACATCACTTAATCTGAATATGTATTTTGAATAATACGTTACATAAAAATGCGCCTGAATACATTTAATTTACATTTTCAAATACCAGGTACTTACTGCACGATAAGTTTTTCAAAACATATTATCCATTGGCAATATTAGCATACGGAGGAAGCAACATGGTTCTAAAATGGGCTTATTATTTATATTTATTCATATACACTGAGGAAAACTTAACAACTACAGGAATTTAAGAACAGTTTTTAAAAATGTGTTTAAATACAATGATATAAATACTGCTCAACTATGGGACAGAAAATTGAGAAAAAGGTGGATGGGAAGGGAAGGACGAGAACAGAAATTGATGAGAAAGAGGAAGGGAGAAAGTGAAGAAAGAATGAAATGGAGGTATAGGTAAGACGAGAGGAGAGAAGGGTTTGGAAGGATTAGAGGGAGATAAATTTAAGGGTGATGAGAAGCGAGGGGAGGGAAAGGAAGGGGAAAAAGAGTGGTGTGGAGGTGTATATAAGGTGAGGAGAGGGGAAAGTAAGGAGAGGAGGAGATGGAGGTATATCTCTGAGTGTGGATGGAGAGGGAGGGGAAGGAAAGAGGACCAGTAGATGGAAGAATGTGTGAGGGGTAGGAAGGGAAAAAATGAAAGGACAGAGGTCAAGGTAAGAGGTGAAAGCAAGAAGACGGTAAGAGTGGAGGGGGAGGGGTCTGTGGATCAGGATGGGGATGGAGAAGGAAAGTGAGAGAAGAAGGAGAGGAAGTGAAGGAGGGAAGGAAAATGGAAAAGGAGAGAGAGAGAGAGAGAGAGAGAGAGAGAGAGAGAGAGAGAGAGAGAGGAAAGGAAGTGACTAGGCAAGGAAGGGAAAGAGGAGAGACTACACGTATGGGTGATAGTAGAAGGAGGAAAACAAAGGAAAGGAAGGAGGAGATGGAGGTAATGGAGAGGCGAGGAGGAGTAAGAAGCGTATGGGGATGAGGAGAAAGATAAATAAGGATACGAGGACAGGGAGGAAAGGCTATGGATTGCGTTAGGGAGGGCAGGGAATGGGAATGAAAGTGGTGAGAGGAGTGGACAGTGAGTTTTATGGCCAAATAATCTCCCTTGTGGCTCCTTCCCATTATTTCTCTCCTCCCTTAATGGTTGTGGGAAGGTGGAATAATCTGAAAGGAGGGAGGGAGGGAGTACAAGAGAGGGTGAGGGAGGGAGGAAGAGAGAAGAAGGCTGGTAAGGGAGGGAAGATGGAAGGGGTGGGAAAGTGGGAAGAAATGGAGGATGTGAAGTGGAGGGATTTCACCTTTCTTTCCCTCAGTCTTCATTGTCCTCTTTTTCATCTGGTTTTCTCTTAGCCGTCT
>NC_137007.1:24463731-24581231 GCF_032717465.1 Coenobita brevimanus | reverse complement strand
GAAAGCAAGAGGAAAGGACTGTGGTCGACGGAGCAAGAGAAGATGGGAAAAAGAAAGATAATTAGAGCAATACTCAGCGAGTGCATACCTCCACCAATGCTGGATCCGGATCAACCCCCATATTTAATCGATTCTTCCTTGGCCCGTGGCCCACCCTTCCACAAAATTTCACTGAAATTCACTGAGAACTTTAGGAGATACTGTGCGGCAGGATCTGGATTCGGATCTGGATCCGCCCAAAAAATTAAATCAATGCTTTCTTGGCCCATGGCCCAACCTTTCACAAAATTTCACTGAAATTCATTGAGAACTTTTGGAGTTATGGTGTGAACAAACAGACAAATAATTCCTGATCACAACCAAATTCTAATCGATTGTTCATTGGGCCAAACCCTACCCCTCAAAAAAAGAAAAAAAATCATGAAAATCCGTTCATAACTTTTTAAATAATCCTGGTAACAGAGACAGACGGACAAACAAACGAACCAACGCGAGGTAAAACATATCTCCTGGAGGAGGTAAATAAATAAAAATACCGGTATGCAAAAGGAATCAGGGAGAAAGCGCTGAAGGGAGAAAGACGGGAACAAGCAAGCAGGGACAAAGGAAAGAAAGATTTAATTGGGAAAGATAAAGAGGGAAAGAGATGGACGGGGGGAAAGAAGAAAAAGGAGGGAAAAAAAGCAGGAAGAAAAAGAAGAGGCAGAGATTGAGTGGAAGATGAACGCAGGGAGAATGAAGAGAGGGAAACAAGGGGGAAAAGTAGGAAGGAGAAGGAAAATCAGGGATAAGGTAGAAGAGAAAAAACGAAGAAAAGAAAGGAGAGAGGAAAGGAGGAAGGAAAAGTAGGGAAACTGAGGAGAAAATTGTGGCTGACAGAGGAAGAGAAAATGGGAAAAAGTAAGAGAAGGAAGTAGGAAAAGTAAATGAGGAAGGAAAGAGGAAAAGAAGTAGAGAAAACAGGATAAGAAAATAAAGATGAAAAAGGAAAGGAGAAAAGGAGTAAGTAATAGTGGAGAGAAAGGAAAGCAAGAAGAAAGAAAAGGAAGAGAGGGAGGGCGAGGGAAAGAAGAGGAGGGAGAAGGGAAAGGGTAAGAGGGAGAGAGGAAGATAGAAATTAAGAAGAAGAGGGAGAGGGAGGTACAGCAGGGAGGAGGGGTAAGTAGGAAGAAAGGAGAAGGAGAGCAAAAGAGAGAAAGGAAGATAAGGTAAAAGGAGAAGAGGAGGAAGAAGGAGAAGAAAAGTGAGGACAGGGAGGAAGGCGGGGAAACTGAGGCGAGAATTGTGGTTGACGGAGCGAAAGAAAACGGGAAGACGAAAGGAAGAAAAAACAAAAAGCAGAGAGAGAGAGAGAGAGAGAGAGAGAGAGAGAGAGAGAGAGAGAGAGAGATGGTATAAATGTAAGTAGGGTGAGGTAAGGATTGTGGTCGAGTGAACAGGAATGGATGGCTCCCTTAAACCCCTCTGATATCCGGACTGGCCACGGGTGAGGGGAGGAGAGAGGGGGGAGGAATGGGAGGAAAGGGAGGAGGGGAAAGAGGAGGAAAGAGGAGAGAGGAATAGGAGGAAAGGGAGAGACGAGAGAGGAAAGGCAGGAAAGGAGAGAGAGGAATGGGGTGAGGGGGGGGATAAAAGAGAGAAGGGAAGAAAGGAATGGGAGGAAAGGGGAGAAAAATGTGTTGGAGAGGCGAAAGAAGAAAGGGAGAGGAGAATGGTGTAGGGAGAGAAAGAGAAACGAGGTGAAAGGGAAATGAGAAAGGAAGCTGTGACTGAAAGAGAAAAATGAAAGATAGGAAGTAAGACTGGAGGATAGAAAAAGGAGACAGAAAGAACGATGAAGGAAGTGAGACGAGAGAGAGAGAGAGAGAGAGAGAGAGAGAGAGAGAGAGAGAGAGAGAGAGAGAGAGAGAGAGAGAGAGAGATGGAAGAAAAATAAATACAAACGGGAGAGATGTGAGTGAAAGGGAAAGTTAGGAAGGAAAGAAGGGAGATGAGAAATGAGGGGAAAGCGAAAAGAGAAATAAAGGAGGAGGAGAGAGAGGAGACAGAGAAGGAGGTGGGGTAGGAGAGAGAGGGGAAGCGAAAGGGAGAGAAATTTTGGAAGGAGAGAGAGAGGGAGGTTGGAGACAAGGGAGAGAAAGGGAGAAGGAGAATGAGAGACAGGAGAAAGAAGAAATCTGGGTGAAGGGGAAGGGAGAAGGGAGAAAGAAAAGAAGATAAAGAGGGAAGAAAGAAGGGAAAAGAGAAGTAGAGGGAGAGAAGGGGAATAAAAGGGAGAGAGAGAGAGAAAGAATACAAGAAGCAAAGAAGGAGACGAGTTGAGAAAGGAAAGACAAGAGATGGAGACGGGAAATGAGAGGGAAAGGTGGTTAATAGGAAGAGTGGTAAAGGAAAGGTAGGAGGGAAGAAGAGAGAAAGGAGAAAAGGAGAAGGAAATGATAGGGAGGAGATGATGAGGGAAAGAGGCCGACTAAAGGGAAGGAAATGAAATGAAAGAGAGAGAGGAGAGAAAGGAGAGAAAAAAGATAAAAGAAAGGGAAGAGAGAGTACAGTGGGGAGACGGAAGTAGGAGGAAAAAGAGGGAGAGGGAGGGACGAGAGAGTAGGGAGAGAGGTTAGATGGAAGGATGTAAAATGGAGAGGGAGCAAGAAAGGAGAGAGGGGCAAGAGAAGGGCAAGAGGAAGATGGGACGGGGGAGAGAGGAGAATGATAAGAGGAGGGGAAGAGAACGGAAGAGGGAGGGAGGAATGATGGGAGGGGGGAAGGAGTGAGAGCAAGAGGGGAGGCAAGAAGGATGGGATGTGGGGAAAGGGAGAGAGGGGAGAAGGGACGGAAGAAAAATGGGCGGAGGGGAGGGGAGAGAAGAAGGATGGAAGGAGGGAAACAGTGGAAGGAGAATGGGGAGAAGGGAGTGAAGATGGATGAGAGGAAGGGGAGACGGGGGAATAGGAGAGGGAGATAAGAAGGATGGGAGGAGAATAAAGACAACACAAAGGACTACAAAATCCAAGAGAAAAGTTAAAGGAGAAGGGAGAGAAGGAAGGTGGAGAAGAAGAGAATGGAGAATGCAGGCGGAATGAATGGAGAGAGAGAGAGAGAGAGAGAGAGAGAGAGAGAGAGAGAGAGAGAGAGAGAGAGAGAGAGAGGACAGAAATAAAACGATAAGTAAAGTCACTGATAAATGCACTGATACCAAAAGGGAAAGTAAAACTGGGATAGAATTTTCGGGAATAGATGGGGAAGATAAGAACGAATTAGGGGATAAAACGAGGTGAGCGTGGAGGAAGGAGGGAAGAGGAGGAGAAAGGGAAGAGGAGGAGGAGGAGGAGGAGAGAGGAGAGGAGGAGGCAATCAGAGGAAGAAGAGGGGAGGAAGGGCCATCAGATAATAGAATGAGGGAGGAGGAAGATAGGGGAGGCAGGGCAGATAGGAGGAAGACCGGCAGGGAGGAGGAGGAAGTGGAGGAAGAGAGGAGGACAGGAAGGAAGAGGAAGAATAAAGAAGTACAAAGGAGTACAAAGGAAAGCAAACAGCAATAGGCCTTATGGTCCTTTCGAGGCTGTTTGGTACAGAGTAGACTATGACTACAAGATCTAACTCTACATGCTGAAGGATAAGGATAGTAAAGCAAGAAGGCTCCCCCCACCTCCAAACCCTCCAGCCAAAACTGGCAAGAAAAAGTGAGAAAAACCACCACGCAGAATGGAAAAACTGACATGGAAATTTCATAGGAAAGACTGAAAAGGAAAAGCTACATTCTGTAATACATTATCTATGAGCTACCAGTATGAATAACCTGAAAGAGAAGGTAGTAAAGTACAATGAGTAATCGAATAGGCTAAATAAATAACTAATGCATGTCGCTATACGGGTACGTTGAGTTGACGGGGCATCTGCGGACAGTGTGGAAATTGCACAGTGCACAGTGTGGATATTCAGGGGTGGTGTGGCAGCCTTGCCTGGCGCTATTAAGGTAGGCAGCAGTCAATCAGGCCCCACCTCCATTCATTCCACTGAGACTAGGAACTTTCCCGTGCGGGACAAGCAAACAAGTCACCTCCTGAAGCAGTGACCCCTGATACATTAAAAAAAAAATACCGATGGTGGCCACGTAACTAACAGGGACTCTCAATGATCCACACCCCATCACAGGTCAAGAGTATGAGTAGTGACCGTTAACTCAGGGCTATCTGTGCAGATCCTAGTCTGTGCATATACTATATTTGCATTTAATAAATTGATCCAGGCTCTAAAAAACTAAAATAAAATAAAACAGAAAATTATACATACACAAGTGTTTTATTCAGGAGTAAACATATTAAGCTGGGGGTTGGATGCCAAATACTTATCCAGGCGACCTTTAAAGGTTTGTACTGTATTACAATCTATTACGTTGGAGGGCAATTTATTCCATATATTTACAACTCTATTGAAGAAGAAATGCTTAGCTTCATGCGACTGGAATCGTTTGCCAATTATTTTACGCCCATTGCCTCTAGTGTAGTTCGAGTGATCAACTGTGAAGTATTTATCGACAGCCATGTTATCATGTCCTTTGAATATCTTGAATACTTGAATTAAATCTCCTCGTATCCTCCGTTTTGTTAGGGTAAAGAGATTCAGGGCTTCTAAACGTTCCTCGCACGGTTTATTTCTCAATCTACGTATCATCTTTGTCATCCTTCACTGCACTCTTTCAAGCTTTTCCATATCCTTTTTATAATACGGTGACCAAAACTGAACGCAGTACTCCAAGTGTGGGCGTACTAAGGAATTATACAAAGTAAGGACGATATTATCGGATTTATATTCAAATGCTCCGCCTATGAACCCAATCAATTTGTTGGCTTTTTTCACAGCTTCTGTATATTGTTTGCTTGGTTTCAAATCATTTGTTATTATAACTCCTAAGTCTTTTTCATGGTTTACCTCATCAAGCTGGACATTATTCATGCTATAACTTGCTCTTACATTTTTACTGCCAATGTTTAACACTTTGCATTTATTAATATTGAAATCCATTTGCCAGACTTGGGCCCAGTTAATCAGCTGATCAAGATCTCTCTGAATTGTCTGCCTTTGCAGTGCTGTATCTGCTCTGTTACCTATTTTAGTATCATCAGCAAATTTTGAAATCTTACAACACAATCCTTCGTCTATATCATTCACATATATTAAGAAAAGAATAGGACCTAACACTGAACCCGAGGACCTAACACTGAACCCAATAGAGGGAAAATAGGGGAGGTATGGCAGATAAAAGGAGCACTGGAAGAGGGGAAGAGGAAGGGAGATAAGAAAAGGGGGAGTGGTAAGAGGAAAAGGAGTGGAGAGAGAGACGAGGGAAAGGAAAAGGACAGGAGAGTAGGGAGGAGGAAAAAAGAAGAGGAGAGTATGGACTAAAAAAAAAAAAAAAAGGAGAGAAAGAAAAGCAAATACCAGGAATACGTGGGGGGAGGAGGAGAAAGAGGAAGGGGAGAATGAATGAAAGGCAAGAGAAAGGAGAGAGAGGAGGAAGAATGAAGGATAAGAGAAAACGGAGGAAGATAGTGGAGAGATGGATAAGGATGTGAAACTGAAGAAGAGGAGAGAGGGAGAAGGAAGCTGAAGGTATGGGATGGAAAAGCAGATAAGAGAAACACTTGGATGGAGGAAGAAGAGGAGAAAGGGGAGAAAAGGAGGCTAGGAGAAGGAGTGTAAGAAGGAGAGAGAGTGAAGGAAGAAAGAGGAGAGGAGAGGGAAGAATAAAGGAAGGGCAGAGGGGGGAGAATGAAGGGAAGAGGAGGGAGAGGCTGGACGAATGAAATGCATGAAAGAGGAGAAGGAAGAGGTAGAGGATGTATACAGTATATATATATATATATATATATATATATATATATATATATATATATATATATATATATATATATATATATATATATATATATATATATATATATATATATATATATATATATATATATATATATGAGAGAGAGAGAGAGAGAGAGAGAGAGAGAATTATTGAAACCTAGAGACGAAAGGAAGAATAGCAGAGGCAGGAGTAAAGAGGAATCAGATGAGGGAGATGAATTTACGAATCAGGGATAGAGATGGGAGGAAATAACCAACGAACGAGATGAAAGGTAAAGGTACAGGGGAGAGGGATAGGGGTGGGTGGATAAATGATACATAAAATAGAAAGATGGAATTGGAAGATGGAACACGAAAGCGATGTTGCCATTGGAAGACCAGGAAAAAATGACGGAAAGAAACAATTATGGAGGGATGAGAAGGGGGTGAAGCAGCATCCAGCTGAAGAATGATTTTTGCAAAATGTAGCACGAGGAATGAGAGGAGAAATTTGATAAGAGTGAAGAGAAGTGCCAATTAGCTAGAGACAAAATAGCGTAGGTGGCAGAAAGAATAAAGAGCCATGAATTAAGAAAATGATGGAGAAACATGGTTATGGTCAAGAAAGGGGAGAAAGACAAAATGAGATACGAGAGAAAGGAAGCTTGTTATGAAGAAAAAAAAGTTCAATGGTACAACGTAAAGCAAGAATGAAGAAGGGAGACAATGCACGAAATGACAGAAAAGGAGGAAAAAGGAAAGAATACAAACGATAGCAAACAGCGACAGATCTGTTAGTTCTTGCGAGGCTGTCTGTTATAGGGTTAGCTAAAACTGGGCAGCTAGTCTATAATACAAGGATACAATAGCAGGAAGGAGAGACAAAGAGGTCGCCATCAGAGAAGAGGAGGTAGGGATGGAGGAAGGAAGGCAGGAAGGAGATAAGGAGGAGGGAAGGAAGGAGGGAAAGAGCCAACATCAGATTAGGAAGATTAATTATGTAGAGTTATGATGGTGTTCTGCGAGGCGCTTAGACGAGGCTTCTGGCTGTGGTGGGGGTTGTGGTTGTGATGGAAGCTGTGGTATGGCTGTGGTGGGGGTTGTGGTTGTGGTGGAAGCTGTGGTATGGCTGTGGTGGGGGTATGGTTGTGGTGGGGGTATGTTTGTTGTGGAGGATGTTACACTGGGGCTTGAATAATAACTGTGGGGTTATGATTATGGTGGGTTGTGGAATACTCGTAATTGTGGTAGTTTCGGTAAGTGTGGCGAGGCTGTGGTTGTGGTAATATAAGTGTGGTGGAAATGTGATTATGGTAAGGTGGTAAATGTGTCTGAAATATGGCTGTGATTTTAGGTGTGGAGATGGCTGTGATAGTGGTGGTAACTGTGGCTGTAATCGTAGTATAAAGGTGCCTGTAGGAGCGGCTCTGAATACATTAAGGCTGTAATTGCGGTGGAAGTTGTGTGTGTGTGTGTGTGTGTGTGTGTGTGTGTGTGTGTGTGAAGGTGCGTGCCGTGGGTGGTGTTCTGGTGCTAAATTGTATAAGTATGGGAGGTCAGGAAGCTGGACTGTCATGCCTTCTGGTGTGTTTTGTGCTCTGGTTGTGCTGCAGGTGGTGAATGTGTTGATGGGGGAGGGGGGTGGTGGTAGCTGGGGTGGTGGTGGTGGTAGTGATGGTGGCTTGAGCGATGGCTGTAGGTGTGGCAGTGGTGGCTGCTGTAACTGTGATAATGGTACCGTACTAATCGTGGTGGTGGTGGCGGTGGTGCTGTACTTATGGTGTTGATAGGTATAGAGGCGATGGTGGTGGTGTTTAAATCTGTATATAATGTCTGTCGGTTAGCACAATGAGCAAAACGAAACATAACGGGTTATTGATGGTTGTTTCTGGCCCTTTACCTACTGGTGGTCTCTCCTAAGTTGAATAAAAATCTTTCGGTTGTAGCAAGAAGTAGTAATACAAAGCATCTTACTAACGACGGAGATAAATAAGAAGGCTTTGATATAGCCACTTATTATATTATCATCTTTCATTCAGCCGTTTCCATTTCGCGCTAGAACTGTCAATCGGCCTTTTTTGTATATAAATTTCCCCTCACAGTTTTGTCATATAGTTTGTTTGTCTCTAGTTGGTTTGAAAAAAGTTATTGAATGTTCACGGCACTCAAACGTCATGCCATCGCTCGGGCCTGTGTCAGCTTTTTTTTTTTCTTTTTTTTTTTTGTGATATTGGACTGGACTGTGTGGCTGTTTGCGCTGGCTTGTACTTTTTTTTTTTTTTAAATTCCTGTCGGTACCTCTCCCCGCTCTCTCTCTCTCTCTCTCTCTCTCTCTCCTATTCCTCTTCCTCTTTCGTACATAATTATGCTTCGGCTCCCCGTCAAGCCCCTATTTGGATCCATATCACATTCTCTTCATCTTCCAGTCTTCCCTCTTCTCCTTTCGTAATTCTTCTTCATCTTTCTCTTCCTGTTTCCCTCACCTTCCTCTTCTTCATCCATCCCATTATTATCTCTGAATTCTCGCTCTTCTCTCTTCTCCATTTTTTCTTCTCCCATCTTCCTCTCCCGCCATGTCTTCATCTAACCTTTCCTATCAATCTTTTTTCACGTGTCTTTCCTTTTCCTCTTTTGTACCTCCTGCCTTTCATATCAGCATCTATACTTCTATCATCTTTTTCCTCTCTCTCTCTCTCTCTCTCTCTCTCTCTCTTTTCCTATTTTCTCTCTTCCTCCAAGTCATCCACCTCCTCTTTTCTTCCTCTTTCGTCTCCCTTTTCCCTCTTGTGTTTCCTTCTTCCGACTTCCTCACTGTCTATGCACGAATTTTAAAAACTTCTTCCTCTCCCTCTCTCTCTCTCTCTCTCATCTTTCCTACTGCTTCTCTCTCTCTCCCGCCTTTCTCAGCAACTATATCGTAATCTATTTATTAATCTCCTCCTCCTCTCTATTCCACCTCTTCCACCTTCACACATCCTCCTTCCCTCCCTCTCCTATCATCAATCATCAATCTTTCTCTCATTATATTCCTCCTCTCTCGTTTCTCTCCATTTCCCCTCTTCTTTCGTCCGCATCATTCATTCTCTGTAACACCATCAGTTTTTCCTTCTTCCTCCTCCTCCTCTCTTCTCTCCCTCTTCATTTCTATCTCTTCCTCCCTCCGTCCCCTTCCGTCTCCTTATCATCGCCTATTATGCTATCGTTCTCATCCTACCCTCACTTCCCCTCTTTTCCCCTTTCTCACCTCATCCTTCATATCATTATTTATCTTTCCTCCCTCTCTTTCTCCTCTCTGTTACCTCTCTTCCCCGTTCGTTCCTCCTGATGCCGTTTCACTTACCTTTCATGTTATCTATCTATCAGTCTCCTTGTCTCTATCCTGCCCTCCCTCTACTCTCCTCCTTCTCCTCATCCCTTTTCCTTCCTTTCCACCCTTTCCCTGCTTCTTCCTTCTTCTCTTCCCCCCCCCCCCTCCCGTCTATTCTCTCCGCCTACTTACCTTCCTCCTTACGAATCTTTTTACTTACCAAATATTTGCCTTTCCGCCTAACTTCGTTCAACGCTACTTCCTTAATTAGATGGTCTCCTTTACTGTTCTCTCTCTCTCTCTCTCTCTGGTTTGTTTCTTTGACTTCCTACCCCACCTATCACCCTCCCTCCCTCCCTCCCTCCCTACCTCGTTTCCAGCTGTCTTCCTCCCACGCTCTCTCCCTTTGCCCTACTTCCTCCAGGAAGGGGGAGGTGGGAGGAAAAGAGAATAATGATGGGAGGAAGAGAAGGATTACCGATAAAAAGGGGAGGAACGTGAAACTTAAAGAATATGAGAGAGAGAGAGAGAGAGAGAGAGAGAGAGAGAGAGAGAGAGAGAGAGAGAGAGAGAGAGAGAGAGAGAGAGAGAGAGAGAGAGAGAGAGAGAGAGAGAGAGAGAGAAGAGGAATCCGTGGTCCCCGTAAGGGAAAAGTCACTCTGCATCAGTATCGCCTCGTTGCCTATTCACACACACACACACACACACACACACACACACACACACACACACACATACACAGCAGCAGCAACTACATTCGGCCTTGTACACACACACATACCGGTTTCCTGCACAGATTCAACATCACACAAGCACAATATACGCAGATTTATTGCTTATATCCTTCCATATATATATATATATAGATAGATAGATAGATACAGATAGATATAAATATATATGCATATATAGATAGACAAGATACATAGATTGAGAGAGAAATAGATTTTGTGTGTGTGTGTGTGTGTGTGTGTGTGTGTGTGTGTGATTAAGCGTTCACAGAGTCAGGTACTATTCGCATGTATTTCCTATACGTAAATCATACATACACTCTCCTATGTACATTGTGCGCAGCTGTGTTGTGTACGCATATTGCCTAATGCGAGCAGAGGCACATTCGCCAGAACATACACGCTTCGAGAGATATACACACGCTCAAACGGTTTACTGCACATACACAGGAAGATATACATGGAGAACTGTACACACACAAAGCTTCCCTGCCTAGCACTGCGATATTTGGTACACACACACACACACACACACACACACACACACACACACACACACACACACACACACACACACACACACACACACACACACACACTGCCTGCCAGTACGTCCTTTCACGCCGGTGGGTGCTGCACGCTTCTGACGTACACATACACACGGTCACTGCCACTTGTTTACACTCATGTGCGTATTGACGTGCACTTGGGAAGGATACAGGAAATCCATCGACACTTATGGAGGTGAACATTACTGGATGTCTACGCAAGCGAATGTGCACACAAACACACGTGCACAAACACCAGCCCCCTCCCAAATAAAAAAATAAACAGCACATAAACGGTTACACATGCTACCATCTTCACACATACACGCACACACACACACACACACACACACACACACACACACAGCTACTCACCGCCTGTTACTTCTACCGTTACAAAGCCCTTCTTCCTCTCTCTCTCTCTCTCTCTCTCTCTCTCTCTCTCTCTCCTTGTTTTATCTTCTTGTTCCTCTCCATTCTTTACTTGTTTTCCCTTGCTCTTCTTTTTCTCTCTGATCTCATTCCCTCCTGATCCAGTCCTTCTCCTCGTCTCTTATTAATTTCCCTTCCCTTATTCGTTTCCGCTTCTCTAATTTTCAGTAAATTTTCCTTGAGTCATTCTACTTTTTTTTCACTACAGTTTTTTTCATCCTAGCTTGGCGGAGATTTTCGTCCTTTTTCAGCTTATACCCAGTAGGCAAAATAAGACTATGTTACGACTCTACATCCTTCTCATAGCACTTCTTAGTAACTACCGGTACTACAATATTTTGCGTCAATCTCTTGTTGCAACCAGTGGCAGACGCAGACAACACTAATGCTCTTCCTTCTTTCAACAGCACCTCTTCGTGACCAGCGCTATCGTTCTTGTGTTGATGTCTTGTTACAGGTCAGCGTTTGGGATGGAGTATTGGCAGTTTTAGTCCAAGTTGAAGTGAACAGAGCGTAATTACCTCACAGTCTCTCCTTCCTCAACATCCATAATCTTCTTATATTTTTATTTCACATTCACCTTATTTTTCTTATTTCCCAGGTCACCTCCTCTCTCTTTTTTCTGTCTGTTTATCTATCTATCTATCTGTCTCTCTGGCCTACCTTTCACCTACATCCTTCATCACATACCCCTAAGTACTCCTATTCTTTCATGTCTTATTCCTCCAGTTTTCCGCTTTCCTTACGCCTCTCTATCTCTTGTGCCTCCTATTTTCTCCTACTTGTCTTTTTCCCCCCATGTAATCCCAAACCATCACCACAACCCCCCCATCCCGCCCCCCATTAGCTTGCTTGTCTCTCGCCCCCCATTAGTTCACCAGACAATACAAATGGGGACCTAAATCTGACATCAAGTACCGCGGGTCGTATTCTCTCAAGACTGGGATGAAGAAAGAGTTGATCGTCTGCCTTCATGACTCTCGTGTGGTCGATAGGTGATTCTAAGGCTATTTCTCCTCTCTTAACGTCTTTTATTTTATTCATCTAAGGAAAAAAATGTTACGTGAAAATGAGATGTTAGATGCAGCCTTCGGTAATCCTTTAAGTACGAGTGGTTATTCTTAATCTGAACAGAATTACTTAATGTGTTCAAGAATCACAAATATTAAATCCGACATCATCGAAGTGAAAGGGTTAATACTGTATATCTTATCTTACTACCCTGGTTCATACATTCTCTCATATAACACTAATTACATCCTCTCTCCTTCCTTCCTCCCATTTTTTTTTTCTTCCTCCGTCACCTCATTCATCATCCACACACCATCTCCCACACCAACAACCCTCTCACCCTTCCTCATACATCTTCATTTACTGCCCCTTCCTTCCTTCCTTCCGCATATCTCCCTCTCCTCCTCATAGCTTCTCATTCTCCCCTCCTTATCGCCCTCGTCTTCTTCCACTCCCCCATCTCCTCACCTCTCACCCACACCTCTCCCCGCCCCCGTTACCCCCTCCCTTTTCCGTTTTCTCTACACCACCTACTTTTTCTTCCGTAATCCACACCACATCCTCCCCCTACTGTGCTCACAATCCTTCCACTCCTTCCCTCATCACCCACTCATTCTTCCCTCTCTGTTCCCCCTTCTCCCTCCCCTCCCACCGTCACATTCTTTCCTCCCTCACCTCCTCTATCGCACGTCTTCCTCCCTCTTTCCTCCACCCTCCCCAACACACATTGTCTCACACTCTTTCTGGTCATACTCTCACACCTTACCGTCACACATCATCTCCTTCCCTCATGGAATGCCTTCCTCCCTTTGTACTCCTTTGTACTCTCTTCCCTTTCCTCTTACTTCACCTCCACAGACTCCCCCTCCCCCTCTCTCTCTCTCTCTCTCTCTCTGTTCCACCTCT
Source organism: Coenobita brevimanus (assembly GCF_032717465.1). Lineage (NCBI taxonomy): Eukaryota > Metazoa > Arthropoda > Malacostraca > Decapoda > Coenobitidae > Coenobita > Coenobita brevimanus. The sequence goes on along the minus strand of NC_137007.1, from coordinate 24,568,461 downwards.
CCTCTTCCCCCCCCTTCCCCGCCTTTTTCGCTGGTGTTCCCTCTCTTTCTACCATATTTCTCCTCTACTGGAGTTGTTCGGGAGATGGCTGGTAGAGTTGAGCAGAGGGTGTTGCGATGGTTTGGGCATATGGAGAGAATGGATAATGAGCGATTGGTGAAAAAGATAACTAGATCTGATGTAAGAGGTGTAAGGCTGAGAGGAAGACCACGAACAGGATGGATCGACAGTGTGAAGAGAGCGCTGGATGCGAGAGGGATGTCTGTTGAGCAAGGAAGAGTGGCTGTGCGTGACAGAAATAAATGGAGAGAAATTGTGAATGAATAAGTGATGACGCAGCCCTGAGGGGATATTCTCCCGCATTTGGTCTGATCATAGGTCTGATCAGCTAGTCAGGTCAGGTGTGGGTAAGGGGATGGGACTGTTATGATGTGGCAGGGGTAAACCAGTTCTGCTGTCGGGCCCTGCTGCGGATGTCACTGATTGCATTGCGCAGTTGACCCTTGTTCGGTGTGGTGCGGTGAGGATCTGTCCGTTCTCCCCTTCGGGGCTAAGATGCGAATGAATGTGTTTGAATGGATAAGTAAATGGGGAGTGTGTCGTCCTGTCTCGGCTACCTCCCTTTCCTTGGAGGAAGCAGCCTAGGTATACAGATAGATAGACCTTCTCTTCTTCACCCTTCCCTGTTGGTCCTCTCCTCTGTCTACAACAGAGTTGTTAACATTTGGAATAAACTGCCCAGGGATGTGGTTGATTGCAGTACAGTGGTGACATTAAAAAATCGCTTGGATAAGTATCTCGCTTCAAATCCCCAGCTAAACGCCTTCATGACTGAATAATAATGTAAACTGTTTTTCTCTATTTCAGATCGTGATGAAACCATAGCAGGGAAATATTATGCATTTAATGATAATTGTAGCTTACTGACACTTGTAGTGTATACAGTAGATATAGTGGGACAGAATATAGTTTACCACTTTTCAGTCTTTCCTATGAAAATTCCATATCAGCTTTTCCATGCTTCATGGTGGTCCTTCTCATTTTTTCCTGCCGGCTTCGACTGGAGCGTTTGGTGGGTGGGGGAGAGTCTTCTTGCATTACTATCATTACCTTCAACTTGTAGAATTAGATATCACAGTGATAGTCTTCTCTGTAACATGCAGCCTCGAAAGGACCATTAGGTGTGTTGCTGTTTGCTTTCATTTGTACTCCTTTGTACTCTGTTTTCCTTACGTCCTTCCCCTCCCCCCTTCCATCTCCTACAGTATTCTCCCTCCCTCCACCAATTCCCCCATTTCCTTCCTTCTTCCCCTTCCCATTTGTCGGCCATCCTATTTTCCCCCCACTTTCTCTCTCACCTCTCCCGTCCCCCTTACTCACTTCCTACCCCCCTCGTCTCCCTCACTTCTCTCCACCCCTCCTCTGTCACCTCACTCCCCTCTCCCCACCACCATCTCCGCTCACTTCTCTCGGTAAGTCCTCTCTCACCTTTCCCCTGCCATTTTTACATCCTCCCTCTCCATCTTCCTCATTTCTTTCTTCTCTCTTCCTCCTCTCTCTAGCTTTATATCTCTCCCTCACCTGTTCTCCTTCCTCACTCCCCATCCCCTCCGTCTACCATCCTCCTCACTCTCCATCTACCTCCTCCACCTCTCCTCCTCCCCATCTACTACTGTTACCTGTAATTCCCGCGTCTCACCGCAGCCCAGACACGGCCCCCTCCCTGCCTCCCTTGAGACTCCTTCTTTCCTTGCATCTCGCTTTCTCTGTCTCCACGTTCCCTCTTTTCAACATTTTCTCAACTCGAACTTCCCCCTCCCCATCTGCCTTGCCGCCTTCTTTACTCTCCTCTTCAGTCCCTTTCTCTAGGTTTCCCGGGTCGCCCTGCATCTCATACTAATGCAGTGGGTGGAGAATTGCATTGCGCTTATTGGAGATACACTATATATTTTCATTGTCTATGACCTGACGTGTAATTAATAGGCCTACACCTACTGTCATTGGTAAATTTCCAACATCATGAAAACAAGCAATAGTTGTATCTATAAAAATGGAGATTCCAACGACGTGAGCAATTACAGACTTATTTCTGTCCCTTCATTACGATTTTATCTAAAGTCTTGGGAAAATTATCGCCGTTTAGACTAATAATCTTATTGAAATTATCACAAGAAATCGCGTTAACAGTCGTCATTAATCATTTATACAGCAATATGGACCACAGGAAGGTATCACCAATGACCTGATGTGCTTTGCTGAAGGCATTTGAGAGTGACTTTCATTTAATCTTAATTCAGAGATGTTCCAGATTGCAAGCAGATTAATTCTGGATAGAGATTTCCTTATTAGATGGGAACCATTCAGTTCGCATTAACGATGTCTTATCAACTAAATTAACAGGACAGTATGGAGTTTGCTATGGTTCTATCCTTGAACCTATATTATTTTCAATATTTGCTAATGACATGACTGAGAACATAAATGACTGTTTCCTGGTACAATATGCCGAGAACAGAACTTATTCAGAGTGATTCTCTTGACTGTCACGAGAATTTTAATACCCATATACACGAACTGAACAATAAAGTATGTGGTGTTCTAATGTATCTTATAGACTTAGAGACAATTTTGACAATCCCACAATGATGACTGTCCAATCTTCAGTAGTTACCATAAAAAATATGGAGCAATACTAACATTCTATAACTGTGTCATGTTCAAATACCAAGACATTTTGCAGCAAAAGTGGCCGTAGGTGAAATATATATATATATATATATATATATATATAGATAGATAGATAGATAGATAGATAGATAGACAGATAGACAGATAGATATATTACCATGTTCCACCAGCCTTCAAAGAACCGGAATGGTTAAGAATAAAAGAAAAGTTTATAAATGACATTTCTGTGAATGGTCTTCAAGATACTTAAACATGAATTTCGTGGAAGGTTTTTGCAAAGTCCCAAGTGTCCATAGTGTAACAAGACGCAACACAAGGCAAAAATACGGCATAAACTAACCGTGGAGTCTCCCGCGCCCTGTGGTTGGGACTAAGGTCTGGAATAAACTCCCCAATACCATTATAGAAAAAAAAAAAATCAAACACTCATTACTTACTGTAGGTTCGTGTTTATATACAATATCCTAGTATCCTAGTGTATAATTTTAGGAAATATTTCTAAACTAACAGCTGTCTTAATTATTATAAGATGAAAAACACTGTATACTAGAATACAGTACTCTGATTCTGATTCTCCTCCTTCTCCCTTTACCAATCTGCCTTTCGTCTGTTTTCCTCATCTACCACTCACCCCCCCCTCCCCTTTAATTTATATTCCCATCCACTACAGTTACCTATTATTCCCTCGTATATCACCCCTTTCATTGTCTCCCTCGGGACTCTCTCTTCCTTAGTACCTCACTCCTTCTCAGTACTTTCTTGGGGGGCACTAATTTAAGTCGTTCTTTATGTTAAGTATCGTAATATAGTTTGATGAATGACTCTGTGTGTGTGTGTGTGTGTGTGTGTGTGTGTGTGTGTGTGTGTGTGTGTGTGTACTGTTTGCTTGTATATTTCCATATCACTTTATCATGTGTTTCATCCTGGCGTGCTGGTATCACCACATAGTGAACAATACATCTGTATGGAGTAGGCCGCTGCAAGTTGTTTCACTCTTTCCGTACGATGACATCTTTATTTTTTTTTAATTTTTATTAACACTAGACCGGCTTATTCAGTCACTGTGCAGTGGTCAGGAACAGTCTACATTTTCCCTTTCAGTGCGGTGGCTGAATCGGTAGAGAGGCGGCCTGCAGTCCTAATGGACCCAGGATCGAATCCCGGCTGGGGCAGGGATTTGAATGGCCTAAAAAGCAGACTTTACTGATCTACCAGATGACCCGCCGACATGTCGTAAAAGTACCCCCGCTAATACCAATACACCAGTCCTGTATGAGACAGCCCTAGCATGTATTCAGTATGGACGGTGGGTGTTAGCGCCGAAGTGGTGACATGTGGAGGTGTAGGAGGACTACTGGGCCTTGGGATAGGTCACTGCCCCCGAGAAATAGGCCCTGAGCCTTTGTCCGAGTCGGAAGCTTAAAAAAAAAAAAAAAGAAGAAAGAAAAAAAAAGACATCTTTGGCATTTCTGCACTGCTCCTGCCAACACTGAATCACACCTTCACCCTCGTGCTGAAATGCGGCCTGGAATGGGACCTGGAAATGTGGAGCAGAATTTCACAGGACTGATGTGGGCACTAAAGCAGCAATGAGATCAAAGTGCAGTGCCAGTGAGATCACATCTGTCTTCCATAACTCTTGAGAATGTTTTGGTAAAAGTTAGAGGCGGTGAAAAAAAAGAAGAAAAAGTGGTGGCAGGCACAACAAACCTTGCCCGACAGCAGTTACTTTACTGCTGTTAAATACTTCATCATTACTGCCATTTATTGTCAGTACACAATTAAAGTCTAAGATCATGGCGCAAATGTTTTCAAGTTACGCCCTCTGAAAATCAGTAATCTTGAGTTTGACCTTTCAAGGTCACTCACGGTCAAAGGTCATGGTGCCAAATGAAAGCCCATATGGGACATCCTATATCCTGATAATAGTAAATATCTCTATCTTCAACCACTTTCGAGTTATAGCCCCCTAATATCCGTGACTCTGAGTCTGACCTTTCAAGGTCACTCAAGGCCAAAGGTCTTGGTGCCAAATGAAAGCCCATATTACGAGTTCCTGTATGTTCTTAATAGTAAACATCTGTATCTTCAACCGGTTTCAAGTAATAGCCCTTTGATAATCCGTGAACTTGATTTTGACCTTTCAAGGTCACTCTTACCTCCAAAATTTAATCACTTTCATTTGGGACCAGTGCCCACATACCCTGAAAGTTTCATGTAATTTCATTCAGTCGTTCTTCCGTAATGTTGCTAACAACAGAGAAACAAAGAAACATTGAAACCCGACCAAAAACAATACCTAGCCGGACTCCGTCCGAGCGAGGTAAAAAAGAAAAAAGAAAAAAAAAAATGGAAAAAAAAAAGATAGGCTACAGTTTAAAAAAAATATTGGGTTTCCGGGGACTGGAATTCGTTGCACTAAAACCCATGCATGAGTTATATGTTTTTTCGTATTTGTGTTACGTAGACAATGATGATGATCAATAATAATAATAATAATAACAGCCGTGATAATGGTTTGCCTTATATGTTTCTTTCTTCCTAATTTTTAGGGTACATTTTATCAGAATGCTTTAAGCTTTTGTATGGATATTAACCTAAAATACAAAGCGAGGGTAATTCAGCTTACGGAGATTAACTGCTACGTTTTCGTTTAAGCCAGCTTACTTTGTTGTTCACATCTTCAAAAATCCTTCAGCCAGTAGCTACGTGATATATACGGTCTGTATGTACAGTACGTATGTGTGGATGTGTGTACTTGAATGCTGGTATGTTTGTAGCGGCCAACATGCACGCACATGACATGGGAGGGAGTATATTTGTATTTTTTAGGTACAGTACGTATTTTAGTAGGTTTCCATGTAGTATGCATGAAGTTATGTCATGGTATGTACGTATAAACTGAGCACAATAATTAGCAACGCGGAGGGTTATTAGAAGCAGAGGCAATTCGTGAGAGGGATTTGAACAGGGTCGGGTATCTTGTTGGTTTATGGGAGTATTAGCATTTTTACGTCCCTCCATTACCATTAGCACTGCCATCCGTGTTCACCATTACCCCCATTACTTTCCTCCTCTACCATCACCATCGTCTACACCCATTAGCCTAATCTTCACCCATTACTACCCACACTAGCTGCAGCTTCTCTACCAACCCCAAGCTTCTGCCAACGTTCTCACTTCCTACCATTCTAACTACACAGATTAAATCCTGCCTAGCAACACAATTTTCTATTAACATTCTCGCTACTTACCAACACTACTACCTACACTACACACGCCTTTCGTCATCCCTGTCCACCAACCCTGTTTTATGCCAACACTCTCACTTTCTGCCATCGTTCTTCCTGGCTGTTGTCCTTACTGTCTCTGCCAACATTATCGTCTCCTTGTTTAATATTTACACTCTTATCGTTAATTACTGCCAACATTTTCCATATCGTCATCTGCCAACATTATCGCCCTCTACCAACATTATACTCTATATCCTCTTTCAGCACCATTATCCTCTTCTACCAACATTGCCAACTTTTATCACCCATTTTCTGCCATACTCATTACCACAGTCAATAAATGCTACAATGTGCATCTACCAATATTACAAACTATCTCATAAATACCTGTCTTACTAACGCTACAAATACTAACATCAATATTGCGGCACTACCAGCATCATCAATACTACCATCAATACCAAAACTACCACTCATTCAAAGCTACCAAGAGTACCAATACTACCACAATACCAACATCATAAACATCACCAATATTACCAGCATTATTAACTACCAATACTACCACACTACCAACACTACCACACTAACACAACCAAATTACTAACTCTATGAATGTTACCAATACTACAGGACACTACCACACTACCAACACAATCATCACTGCCATACTACTAGCACTACCAACACTATCACACTACTAATACTGCCAACACTACCACATTACTCAAACTACAAACTCTACCACACCACCAGCACTACAAACATTGCCAACACTATCACATTAAACTACTAAAACGCTACCAATCCTACCAACTCTACTAACACAACCAGTACTACCACACAGCTGACTCTGCCAACACCTAAAACTTGTTGCTTCTGAGACTGATATTTAGCTTAATCGTACATCATTATCAGGTCTGTTGGCAGTCACTGATTAGCTTCGATCACTGCCAACACAATGACCACAGCCTGCCACCACTGCCACTACCATTAACACAAAAATATAGCACCATAACTACCATCATTACAACCATCACAAAAACTGTCATTATTACAACTACCATCTACGAAGTTACCACTACCACACCTATCACCACTGCAACTACCACCACCACACGTACCACACACGGCTACCAGCACTACAACTACAACCACCACGACTGCCATCACCACAACTCTAATCCACAACTACTACCACCACAACTACCACCCACAACTACTACCCACATCTACCGCCCACAACTACCACTCACACCTACTATCTCTGCAGCTACCATCACTGCCTCTACCACCATCACAACTACCACCACAACACCTACTACCACTGCGCCTACCAACCAATCATGGGCCAACCATCTCTTTACTAATATTATGATCTTTTGTGTTCCTTGCAGTACGGCAGGTCACCATTACCACCACTACTGCCATTACCACTCTCCCTACCACGTCCCACTACCACCATTACTACTATTACCACCACCGCTGCCATCACCACTATCACTGTTACCATGACTACCACTGGCAAAGCTATTACCTCTACCACCACTTCAGCTGTCATCACCAGAACTACCGTAATTCTCACTAGCACCACAACTGCCACCACTGTCATTACCACAACTACCATCACAACAACCATCAACAGTAATACTACCACCTACCACCATTAGTACTACCACAGCTGCTACCACCACTATTGCTGTTAGTGCTACAAATACTTCCACCACCATTATCACTTCCACAAGTCGCCACCACCACCACCACCACCACCATCATCATTACCACAAACACTACCAATACCACTACTACCATCGCAAATACCGCCGTCATTACCACTCACTTCCACAACAACTAACACAACCACAATTACCACCACCACCACCACCACTGCAATCACTGCCATAACTACTACTACTACAACTATCACCACCACTATCACTACCACAGCCACTACCACTACTGTTTGACGGAACCATAATACTGTAGTTTATTAAAAATGGATTTAATAACTAATAATTGATGATCATTTTTAATTACCTAAATGTCAGGATCATTTTTACATGCAATACGCCATGTACACATATTACACATCAACACACATTTATCTCATTTTCTGCCACTGCCACCAGGTATGTAGTGTATTTGTGTGGACTGTTTGGCCTGAGAGATGGGGCCGGGGATTTCGAGTGCTAGAATGCTGAGTGAATGAATGTGTGGCCCATTTTATTTACCTATTTATTTTGAGGGGTCTGTGTTGATGGTTTTGCTGATGTGTTTTCCTGTTGCTATCTGTGTATCCCTCCCACACCTTATGTTAGTGGAAAATGGGTTTAGGAACACTGATGATGATTATGGATATGCTCCTTTGTGTATAAAATGGAAATATTGATTGTATAACTATCCCTGCCACAACTACTTTTATCACTAACACCAACACTACAGTTACAGCCACCACCACTATCAGAGTTACCACACCTACCACTACTACACCACCACCACACCTACCACTACTACACCACCACCACACCTACCACTACTACACCACCACCGCACCACCAACACCAATACCACCACCACATCACCACCAAGCCAGGCCCGGATGTAATTAAGATTCCTGATGCCTCCTTTAGCCCTCCCCTCCTCCACCTATACTTCCTCATCATTATCACCCTGTTTCCCCTCCTCCTTCTCTATTCCCCAAACCTCTTCTTTTTCCCCCTCCTCTATCCTCCCCGCCTCTTCTTCCTCCTTCTCCTTTCTAGCTTCTTCTTCCATCTCCTATTATCCTTTATTATCCTCATCCTACTTCTCCACTTCCTTCACTGTCTGTCTCCTCCTTCGTTCCCCGTTTCTCATTATTTGTCTTCCTCTCACTCTTTCCTCCTCTTACCTTCTCGTCGCCTTCCTTCTCCTGCTTCACCTCTAGCTTCATCTTTTCTCAGCCTCAGCTTTTTCCTCCTAATGTTTCTCATCTTTTCTTCTCATCTCCTTTCCCAAACTCCCCTTCTGTCATTTCTTGCGCCTTTTCTCTCTACTGACCGTATATTCAACAAATACCTGGATTGTTTGTTCAGTCAACATTTTTATTTTCATGTTTAAAATCAGTTCTAAGACAGTATTAGTATTTTTTCTCCTTTTTAACATCTCCTAGCAAAATTTATTGCCTCTCATCTTCTCATTATCGATTGTACGACAGTATTTGGGATGGCACAGCAGGCTCGTGGCACCTCTTCCTGAGTGATTTATTCTATCTATTGGATCTCCCTGGTGTTATATTTTTACTGTGCACATACTTTGCCTCAGTGACATACAGGAGGGTGTTAAGGTGCACGAGGCAAAATATATCAAGGGAAAGAGGCGCCACCAAATCTTCAGCACCACCAAGAATACTACCAAATTATTTAAATGGCACAGAAGAGGATGGTAAGGAGTCATAAATAAATCGCTTAGGAAAAGGTGTTAGGGAGCTTCTTTAACTGGCGAGAATACCGACCCTAAAACTTATATCGCGAAGAGGAGGGCAGGACACCATTATTTTTTCTTTTCGTTAATGGCGCCCTCAGTGTTATCGGACTGGATTAGCCTGCATCCCACCGTGCAAAGTAGTTAGTTTCAATACCGGATTGCCAGATAAAGTTGACTTCGCCACGTGTTTTCAGAAATTATCGTGAAAAAAAAACTGGGATTGTAGTTTACCCAATGAGGTCTATGATGTAACCCTTCAGTCCAATGACATAAAAGATACTGTGTGTTATTGCGACCGTCGGGATGTTGCATGGAGTTTCGGGAAGGATGCATAACACACCGTGGATTATTGATGAGGTATTTTTTTTTACCTCTTCCTCGACAAGTTTCTCCTGTGCAAAATAAAATAAAAACATGAATTTGCTTAACAGTACACCTTAGGAGTGAAGGAGTAAAGCTTAGGGATATTAACTCCCACAAAGGGCGAGGGATTGGAGGACGAGGGGAATCGCTGGGCCAAACACAACAATAGAATCAAAGACAAATGATGCCTGAAGTAGTCCTGCAGAAAGTGAAGATAAACAAATACAAAAATCAGCCTAACATAATCTGACCTAACCCAACCTAACCTAATGTAATGTAACCTAACCTAAAGAGCATAAATGGAGAGAGAGAGAGAGAGAGAGAGAGAGAGAGAGAGAGAGAGAGAGAGAGAGAAGGGTCGGAATCGGAACAAATAAAACACATTTACCCTCTTTTCTATGCTTCTCCATCAGGAATGCGGGCCTTCTATCTCCGCCCTCCTCTCTCTCTCTCTCTCTCTCTCTCGCACACACACACACACACACACACACACACACACACACACACTGCTCCCTCCCTCCGTCCCTCCCCCCCCTCCCTCTCTCTGCTGCCCCTCCCTTTCTCCCTTCCAACTATCTACCTACTGTACCTCCCTCTCCCTCCCCTCTTCCCTCCCTCTATTCCATCCTATCCCTCTCTTCCACTATCTACACCCTCCGACCCACTCACACATAACTCCCTCCTCCCCTCCCTCCATCCTCCCACTCACTACCCCCTCCGACCCACTCACATATAACTCCCTCCTCCCCTCCCTCCATCCTCTCACTATCTACCCCCTCCCTCCCTTCCACCCTTTCACCCGCTGTCCTCTCCCTTCCCCTGCCCACCTTCTCCCACCCATTACCCCTGCCTCCCCCTCATCCACTTTCCCCCTCCCCCCCTCCCCCGTGCTCTCTGACCCTACTCATTAACTTCCACTCTGGCTACACCCACTTCCTCCACCCACACCCCTACTCTGTTTCCTCTACACACACACACACACACATTGTCTGTCTGTCTGCCTGTGTCTGTCTGTGTACCTATCTATTTATCTATCCGTCCATGTATCTGTCGATCTATCTGTCTCTCCACTTTCTATAATCTACCGGTCATTGTCTATCTATTTGTCTATCTATTTTCGTCTATCCATCCATCCATCTGTCTATCTACCTACCTACCTACCTATCTGCTATCTGCCTGCCCACCAGCTACCTACCTTCCTACCTCCCTTTGTCTATCAGTCTACCTATCTATCTATACATCTATTTATCCAGCTGTCTATTTCCACCCCATCTCTCTTATCCTCCCAGTCCTTTTTCTATTCCCATTATCCCATCCCATTATCCTCCTCCTTCTATCACCATTAACCCATATCCCCTGCCGCTTCTGTTGCTGTTATCCTTGTCTTCCATTCATTCTGTATCCATTAACTCACTCCCCTATTTATTCTGTTCCGTGATCTCTCCCTCATTCATTCTATTACCATTAGCTCATTCTCCTGTTCTTTCTATTCTCTGTGTCCTATTCTCCCATTTCTTCTATCGCCATTATCCCATTTCTCTAGTCCTTCCACATACCCCTATCCATATTAGTTCCCTACGTTATTGTCATCCATAACCTGACCTATTCTTAACTAATTTAATTTTACCTAACCTAACCTAACTTAACGTCCACTTACTACCTAAGCCCCATCCACAACACTACCTATCCATCCCCCATCCACTGTAATGAAGCAGCTACGTCCATTTCTATCACCTTGTCCCTCCCCTCCCTTATGGCCTGCTACCCACTAACCTTCCTTCCTCCTCTCCACATACTTCCCTGTCTCGTGCCTGCCTACCCCTCCATCCATTCCAACTCCTCTTCCCCTCCACCCATTTCTCTCACCCCCTCTCCTTCACGTATTCCCCTCCCTCCTTCACCCCTCCCTCCCCTACCCTCCACATTTTCCCCTCTCTCTTGTCCATCTACTTTTTTCCTTTGTACTTCTCCAGTAACTCCCACTCCTCTACTCCTCTCACCCCTCCACCCATTTCTCTCCCTTCAACCTTTCCACTCGTCCTTTACTTCTCTCAACATATTTTCCTCCCTTCCCATCTACCCCTCTCACTGTTCCACCCATTTCTCTCCCTACATTCCTCCACCCATTTCTCTCCCTACATTCCTCCATCCATTTCTCTCCCTCCACCCATTTCTTTCCCCTCACCCCTCCACCTTTCCTCCTCCCCCTCATTTATCCCCCATCCTGTAATTATAACTACTGTGTCCGTCTCTTCATCAGCTCACATACTCCACGCCTCAAAAATGCCATCAGCTCCGTCAGTAATAATATCACAGCTGGCAGGCTTTATCGGCGATGCACCAATTACTCGAGTCTTTCATTACACCTGAGTTGATTTGTACGATTGCCAGCACCTGTCAACACCTCTCACGTTATTATGGCCATTTCCGTGTATTTTTTAAAGTTGCTTACTGCCACCACTAGACGATTTTAATGACTTTATTACCCCCTAGCGATTTTTATTTGACCGTACTGGGGCTGGTGTAATTATTGTCGCGTTTATGAATTGGTTGTTTATCGTGAGTTTCTGGCTGTCAGGATCATTATTGCATTTATTGCCTTTATATTCACTTATTCTTGCTACCCCAAGATCACTGTATTAGGCTTTGCTGATGCCTTTCCAATTATTCGCGTCTGTCATTATGGTTGAGTTAATTACCAAGAGCGTTATCACCTGTGGCCATCTCTCCCTGGATTATTGCCGGCATCAGGTGTGTGTCCCGACCAGCGCCACACCACACTGATTCAGTCCATCTTAGCACTGTAACACATAACACTGGAGCTTAGGAATATGTAGAGCAATTTCCACTTCGAAAACATTGTGAAGAGAAAGACTGACATTTCATGACCACCGGCTGTAGGGAACTGACGTCAGCACAGCCTTGGAGAAGCACTGTGCATACGAATCAGATCCTACAACAATCCTCGTATAATAACTTACATTGAAAGTGAGATGTTACATGTCAAAAATAAAAAACGACAGTCCGATCGTTCAATTATAATTGCAATATTACACTACAGAAAGTGTAAGTTGTTTCCGTTATAATGTACTGTACACATTATATTACTTGACCAAAAGGAATGTTTAGGGATGAAAAGGTACAATACAGAGAGTCACCCTCCTTACTGAAGAAGTGCTTCTTTGTCTAGAGTGATGGTATATAAAAGAGGACAGTAATATTGGGGGGGAAAAATAGTTGTCATTTCCTACAACATATTTTCTATGCATCCGATTCCGGACTTGGGCGTGGGAGTCTGTCTTCATGCTTCAGTCTTCCACCCGCACGCAAGGCTAAGGCCAGTAGTCTCGTCTGCGTGGGAGACTTTCTTGCACCTCTTCTTGAGCGATAAGATCTGCCTATCACACTTTATCAGTCTGTTACATTATGCTATTTACATCATTTGTATAATGACTTTAACTGCACACATAACATACAAGAATACATTAGCGTAGCAGATTCAGAAATAACCTAGCAAAGCAGAGGTGTTACGAAGGTGGAGAACACCGCCGCAAGGTATGGCGCTGCACAAACCTCTCATGTCACGCTTTACGCTCTGATGCCCACTGTCCATCCCGAGAAACGGGAGATCTCACTCATACAAGACTACTGTTCGTCCACTTTAACTTGCCGGGGATTTTCGTCCTTTTAGACGTGGGAAGGCAAAATAAGACAATGTTACGGCGCTGCATCCTTTCAGCAATTTTTTTTTTTTTTTTTTTTTTTTTTTTTTTTTTTGAAGAGCACCATACCTGTTATCTTGTTACGGCTCGGCAAGTACGGAGAGATGCCAACTTTAGGCTAAGTAAAGACAGACAGAGTATAGCTTCGTACAGGCCTACAATACTGCTACTTGCATTAATATAAATACTGACATTACGGTGTACACATGAAGAGTACAGGAAATGCCTGTAATTTGGTACCTCTCAGCCCCGTTACAGTTTCCAGCCCGGTATCTAGGCATATTGACAGGGAATGGGACTAATGGTTGACAATTAGCCACAGCGTCAGATCATCCGCCTCTCCTGTGGGGGATGTGGATGGGAGCTGGATGGGATACAGCACCACAGTCAGTTAAATTTCCTCACACTCACCGTGTGACATCATACAAGTATAACCAGCAAGGATGGACAAACCTTAACAGCGGCACACAACAACTTCTGGTAAATTCGAGGGCTACAGCACTTACAAATAATTTACCCGGTAGGTCGTGTTGTTGGTTCATGTATTATTCTCCTTCACTAAGGATTAAGTCAGTGTTATATACTCGAATCCAATCCGAATTATTGTGATGCAACCAGTATTGTTTACTAAGCCAAAGAGCCGTGATGTCATTCTTCGTAAAGTTATAACAGATTACAATTACCTCTCAAAAGACGAGATGGTAGACAGTTTGATGAACAACGGGAACGTTCAGTTGGCTATACTGGTGCTATCTCGCGAGCCTAACTTAGTTAGCCAAAGAGCTGCATGTGGTTCATGAGCCTGGTGTCGGCCACGTCTGTCAGTACTTCAGTACCTTGGCAGTTCAGTTCATACAGCATATGTCTGTGCTGTTAACTTAAGGGCAGTGATGAGCAACGAACATTTCTTATTAAATTTCGTAGCTTCCAGAAATTTAGGGATGAGCAGCAGCATCCACATCATCCCCCTCCCCCGATAAATATGCTATATCACACCACCGTTATCATCAATATCACCATCATTATCCTGGTATCACCCGCCTTCACGGTATGATCAGAAAACTTTTCATCATCATCATCATCATCACTGTTACTACCACAACTGTCATCACCTTCCAGCGGTGTTGGTCCTTATTATCATCACCATCGTCGTCGTCGTGCTGCGGTGTGTGGTGAAAGTGAGTGGTTACATAAATTAGGCCATGTGCCCCGCCCGCTATGTGAGGCCGCCCGTGCAGCACCACACACACACACAACCTCCATACTCACGCACGCAAACCACAGCCACGCACGCTATTTACACGTACTCACTTTTTACACCGTATGGGCTAGTTTACGTGCACACGCAGTTCCTCTACACATGTTCACACCGAACCTTACATATGTGACACGTGTACACTAATCCTAACTATTTTTATATAATAATTAAAGTGTTAAACCCCTTCACTACTGTTGTTTGCAGATGATACTGTGTTGTTGAGTGAAGACGAAGGGGAGCTGCAAGGCTTGGTGGATGAGTTTGAGACAGTGTGTAAGAAACGGAATCTAAAGGTGAATGTAGGGAAGAGTAAAGTGATGGTCTTTGAGAGAGGTGAAGTCAGTGAATGTACAGCGAGGTTGGATGGTGAGGAATTGGAAAATGTGAGTACGTTTAAGTACTTGGGTAGTGTGATGAGTAAGGATGGAGGTTTGGAGGGTGAAGTGCTTGAAAGGGTACAGCAGGGAAGAAAGGTTGCTGGTTCTTTGAAAGCAGTGATAAGAAACAGGGAAGTGAGCATGGAAGTGAAAAAGTTACTACATGACAGTATTGTGATACCAACTCTAACGTACGGAAGTGAAGCTTGGACATTGTTGGAAGGACACAAGTCAAGAGTGAGAGCAGTGGAAATGAGTTATTTAAGAGGAGCCTGTGGAGTCACATGGAGAGACAGGCTGACGAATGAGGATATAAAGAAGCGTTGTGGTGTTGATGTGGATGTGATAGGAAGCGTTATGAGGAACACACTGAGGTGGTTTGGCCATGTGGAGAGAATGTAGGGTGAAAGACTGACGAAGAGAGTGTATGTGAGTGAGGTGGAGGGGGAAAGAGGGAGGGGGAGGCAGAGGATGAGATGGAGGGATGGGGTGGAGAGGTATATGAGAGAGGGGAGTGAGTTGGGAGCAGGGGAGTGAAATGGCGGGGGACAGGGCGACTTGGAGGCGATTTGTTTGTGGCCACCCCAAACGGGACTGAGGCGTATGGCAATAGATAGACAGACTACCATGGCATGTTTTTCGTTTGACTTAGGCTACTACCATTCGCTTTTAGTCAAGTTGTGAGAGAGCCCCTAATACTGAAGGAGTTAATGAAGGCTGCATTTAACTCCTGTCGTTTGAAAAGTGTCTCCTTCGATAAAATAATAATCTGACGGTACGGTAGCAAGAATAAAACGAATATTCGATGCTCGGGTGTAAGGTATTAATTTTTTTTGCTGCCGTCAGTCGCATTTATTCAGGTACACAGACACCTGGTGCAGTACGATGACGTCTATATTATTTGGTTGTTGTCACGGTCACAGGACATTCCTCAACTCAAGAGGCGCGTCCTTACGTATGATGCAATAGTCGCAACCCCGGGCTCATCTGAACGTGAACCTGGTGAACTGTCCTCCTCCTGCAGCTCACCATCCTCTTTTCTGACGACAGGGAGGAAGCTGGGGGACGCTTTGTAATACCGGACAGAGGCAGTTCAGTTACATCGGTGCCACCACCTGAAGGCGTCCCTTTTCAGTATCCCCTCTCATTGTGAAGGGATGATACACACAAATCCTTTCTTAAGGCCCCGTCACACGATCAGTGGGCAAGTGTGGTGGCCGAGCATGGTGCCGAAGAGCGTGGCTCAGCTAGAGTTTTTTGTCGTTGATGAAACTGCTCGAGCAAGGATGGTGCTTCAGTTCCGCACGTCTACACGATCATTTTCCACGCATTCTCCGCTCCCATGCTGAATCACCACACTTGCCCACTGATCCTGTGACAGGGCCTTTACTCACACACCTCCACGGACAGAAAATACAGATTAAAAGATACGGGTGATAAAAATGGGGAGGAATGGGAATGAGAAAATAAAGGTAGGTGGGTGGCGAGGGAACCTATGGAATACAGAATGGAGAGGATGAAGGAAGGGTAATGATGATCTGAGAAGGGAAAGGATAAGGAGGGACGAAACTAATAGATAATACGACGGAGAGTGGTATGAAAGACGACGGAGAGTGGTATGAAAGACAGAGAGTGTGATGAAGGATGGATGGAGAGAAGAGTGACGAGAACAACAATTATGAGGAGGTAAGAAGGAAAGGAATTAGGAGTGAAGAAATCAGTGGGGGTAGAGGAAGGATGTAAGAAGTGGAGAGAAGGGCGAAGAGAAAAATTAAGATTGGAGAGGGAGAAAAGAACAAGGAAATGGTAAAGGAAAGAAGGAGAGGGAGGACAGATATAAAGATGGAAGGAAGGAAATGAAAATTGATAGGAAGATTTAACAGGAGACGGGGAGAAGGACTGTGGCGGTAAAAGAAGACTGAAAAAAGGACTAAAAAGGATGGAGGAAAGAAAAGAAAAAGTGGAAGAGAGATGGAAGGAGGAAGGAGAGGAGAATGGACGCAAGAAAGTGATGAGGACAGGAAGATAGACGAGGAGAGAAAGGATGGAAGGAAAAGAGGAACCTGGAGGGATGACCAAAAAAGGATGGAGACAAGAAAGACAGGATACCAGAAAGATGGAGATAAAAAAAGAGGCGGGGGGGGGGGGAGAGGGAAAAGGTGGAGATAATTCAGACACAAAAGGAAAAAAAAAAAAGACAAATAAGAATCGAAGTAAAAAAGGGATAACAAAATTGGATAAACAAAAAGGGAAATGCAAAAATTGGTGGAGATGAAAATATAATGAAGGAATAAAAATGATGCAGACAAGAAGGGAAGATAATAAAAGATGTAATAAAAAAAATAATAGGGACCGCAGCCAAGGATGTAGATGAAAAATAAGAACCTAAAAGGATGCAAATAAATACGAGAAGACAGATAATAATGGCGATAACATACAGAAATATAAAAAAAAGAGAAATAAATGAATGGGAATGGGAAGAAGTTAGAAACGAAAAAGAAGGGCTAATCAGGATGTAGTTAGATAAAAAAGAAAGATGAAAAAAAGATGGAGATAAGAAAAAATGAAGAGTAAAAAGGACGGAGACAGAAAAACGTGCAGACACAAAATGATGGAGGTAACATGGACACCAGAATGAATGGACAGATGAAAGAAAAATGAAGCAAAGAAGGAAGAACCAAAGACAGAAGTAAAGACGCAAAAAGATAAAGATAGTAAGGAACTGGAATAAAGACGTGAGAAACAGGATGAAGGGAAGAACAGCAAGAATGGAGACAGATTAAGAATTGAGGAGACAGTATGGAAGAAGACTCAGGATGTAAATTAAAAAGGAGGAAGGGCAAGAGGAAGAAGGCGGGAATGACGATCAGGAAGGTTGAAGGGTGATGTGAAATTCTTTGCTGGGCCTTCCAATTTAATTAGTTTGTGGTTTTATTTGATTGAAGAGTTTTGCAGCGCCCCGGGGTCTCTTCACGAGGGGGGGGGGGGGAAGTTATTGGGGAGAAAGAGGGTGGGAGGGAGAGGGGGGAAGATATTGGTGTGTGTGTGTGTGTGTGTGTGTGTGTGTGTGTGTGTGTGTGTGTGTGTGTGAGAGAGAGAGAGAGAGAGAGAGAGAGAGAGAGAGAGGGAGATGAAGAGAGGTACTGGAGAAAGGGAAGGAGAGGACGAGAGGTACTAGAGAGAGGGGGGGAGAGGAAGAGAGGTATTGGAGAGAGGGAGGGAGATATTGGAGAGTGTGAGATGAAGGGAGGGGTATTTAAGAGGGATTACAGGAGGAAGGGGAATGTGAGAGGGAGGACGGGAAAGAGGGAGATATTGGAGAGAAAGGGAGTGATATTTTGGGGACAGGAGGGCTGGAGGAGTGGGAGGGGAATGTAAGAGGGATAGAGAGAGAGATATTAGAGATAGAAATGGGACGAAAAGAAGGGGATGTAAGGAGGAAGAGAAACAGAAGGGGGAAACGGGATGGAGGGGGAGGGAAGATTCTGGAAAGGAGGGGAAGGGAAAGAGTAGGAGGGAGAGAGGGAGGGAGATATTGGAACATAGGGGAAGGAGGGAGGGAGATAAGAGAAAGGGAGGGGGAAGGTGGAGGGACAGGAGACACTGGAGAGAGAGGAAGGAATGCGTCTGAGAGAAATGAAGGAAGGAACTGAATAGGGTTTGAAGGAAGGGAGGGGGGGAAGGGAAGGAAACGAGATGGAGGAAAGTACTGGAGAGAAAAAGGGAAGTATATGATTGTGGAGGAGGGCTGAGGAATGTGTGTGTGTGTGTGTGTGTGTGTGTGTGTGTGTGTGTGTGTGTGTGTGTGTGTGTGTGTGTGTGTGTGTGTGTGTGTGTGTGTGTGTGTGTGTGTGTGTGTGTGTGTGTGTGTGTGTGTGTGTCAGAGAGAGAGAGAGAGAGAGAGAGAGAGAGAGAGAGGGAAGAAACTATTGGAGACAGAGGAAAAGATGGAGTGAGAGAAAGAAGGTGGAAAGAGTGGAAGAGAGAGGGATGGAAAGATGTGACATGAGACAAATGGACACAGTGGAAAAGAGAGGGAGGGGAAGAACGGAAGAGAGGGTGAAAGTGAAAGGGAAAGAGAGGGAGGGGAAGAATGGGAGAAAGGGAGGAAGTGAAAGGAAGGGTGGAGATAGGATGAAGAAAAAGGGAAAAGTAGAGAGGGAGGGAGGGAAGGAGAGGAAGGAATGTGAACAGAATGGGGGAAAACAGTTGGAGGAGGGAATAAGGGAGGCAAAAGGATATACGGGAGGAGGAAGGGAGAGAAGTAAGTAGGAAGAGGAGGAGTGGAAGGGAGGAGAAAATATGGAGAACGGAAGGAAAAGGGGTGGAGAAAAAGAGGATGGAGGGAAGGAGGAAATGAGGTGGAAAGGTAACGAAGTGGAGAGACGGGGAAAAAACAAAGAGAGGGAGGAGGAGGAGGAGGAGGAGGAGGAGGAGGAGGAGGAGGAGGAGGAGGAGGATTACACAGGATTACACAGGAAAGCAAACAGCAACAGACCTTATGGTCCTTTCGAGGCTGCTTGTTAGAGAAAACTATGACTACAAGATCTAACTCTACATGTTGAAGGATAAGGATAGGAAAGCAAGAAGGCTCCCCCCACCACCAAACCCTCCAGGAAAAAGTGAGAAAAACCACCATGCAGCATGGAAAAACTGACATGGAAATTTTATAGGAAACACTGGAAAGGAAAAGTCACATTCTATAATACTTTATCTATAAGCTACCCGATAGAGTAACCTGAAAGAGAAAGTAAACAAATAAAATAATAGTTACGGCATGACATTATAAACCAGTTACATTGAGTTAATGGGAAGTCTGTGGACATAACGTGGAAGCTACACACTGCACAGTGTGGATGTTTAGGGGTGGTGCAGCAGCCTTGCCTGGCGCTTTTAAGGTAGGCAGCAGTCAATCAGGTCCTAACTCCGTTTGCTCCACTGAGACAAGGAACTCTCCCATGTGGGACAAGTACACAAGTTTCATCCTGAAGCAGTGACCCCTGGTACATTAAAAAAATCCCGATGGTGGTCACTTGACTAACAGGGACCCTCAGTGATCCACAGCCCATCACAGGTCGAAAGTAAGAGTAGTGACCGTTAACTCAGGGTTATCTGTGCAGCTCCTAATCTGTGCTTATATTGCTTTCTTTGCGCTGGGGAGACTGAAAAGTATATAGGACAGGTGTCTTAGATAAAAGGGGACTGCACAGTGCACAGTGTGGATGTGCAATGCACAGAGTGGATGTTTAGGGGTGGTGCGGCAACCTTCCCTGGCGCTTTTTAGGTAGGCAGCAGTCAATCAGGCACTACCTCCGTTCACTCCACTGAGACAAGGAACTCTCCCATGTGGGACAGTACACAAGTTTCATCCTGAAGCAGTGACCCCTGGTACATTAAAAAAATCCCGATGGTGGTCACTTGACTAACAGGGACCCTCAGTGATCCACAGCCCATCACAGGTCGAAAGTAAGAGTAGTGACCGTTAACTCAGGGTTATCTGTGCAGATCCTAATCTGTGCTTATATTGCTTTGTTTGCACCGAATAAATTGAAAATGTATATCGTGACGCAACACTATGTACGGGTACATTGTTTACGGGGTGTCTTGTAGACTAAGGGGGCATGAACTTACATGTACCGTAGCTATAAAAAGCAAGTTATTCGGACAGAAAAAGAGTCAGCTGAGGATTTTCGTGCAAATACTTGTCTAATTTGTTTTTGAATGTCTCAATTGAGATACTGTTCACGGTATCTGAGGGTAATCTGTTCCAGATATTTACAACTCTGTTAAAGAAGAAGTATTTTGCTTCGTGGGATTGGAATCGTTTTCCCATGATTTTGCAGCCATTACTTCTGGTTTGACTAGACCGGTCTATATCAAAATATTTATTCATGTCTAAGTTGTCATATCCCTTCATGATTTTGAAAACTTCAATAAGGTCCCCTCTTTAACCTGCGCTTCGTGCTAGGCTAAATAATTTAAGTTCTTCAAGGCGTTCCTCATATGGTTTGTTTCTAAGTCGTGGTACCATTTTTGTGATTCTTCGCTGAATTTTCTCTAATTTTTCAATGTCCTTTCTGTAGTACGGAGACCAGAATTGCACACAATAATTAAGATGGGGGCGCACCAGCGAGTTGTACAAGGCAAGTATGACTTTTTCCGATTTAAACTCGAAAGTTCTTCCAATAAAACCCACTAGCTTGTTTGCAATTTTTACCGCATCAGTACACTGCTTGCTTGGTTTTAGGTCATTTGATATTATCACACCAAGATCCTTTTCACTGTCTGTACTTGATAACTGAATATTGTTCATTTTGTAATTTGTAACGACATTGTTACTTCCAATATGAAGTACTTTACATTTTTCTGTGTTGAATTTCATTTGCCATTTTTCTGCCCAGCTTGCTAAAGTATTAAGGTCATTTTGTAACTGCTGCCACTGTAATTTTGAAGTGACTTTACTGGTTATTTTAGTATCATCTGCAAATTTGGATACTTTACAATTTAGACCCTCATCAATGTCATTTATATAGATAATAAAAAGTATCGGTCCAAGTACTGAGCCTTGGGGAACGCCGCTGATCACATTACGCCATTTGGATTCCTTTCCGTTTATCACAACTCGCTGTTTTCGGGTCTGACAGCCAGTCTTGTAACCATTTTAGCGTCTTTCCTTTTATTCCATGTGCTTCTATTTTTCTCATGAGACGCTTGTGAGGGACAGTGTCAAATGCTTTCTGAAAGTCAAGGTAAATTATATCTACTGCTCTTGAGTCATCGTATGATTTGTAAACATCATGGAAGAAGTCCAGTAGGTTAGTTAAGCATGAACGACGATGTCTGAATCCATGTTGCGAGTCTTTAATTATATTATTTTCTTCTAGATAATTAACTATTTTATCTCTTATGATTTTTTCCATTAACTTGCACACTACTGATGTTAAGCTGATTGGTCTGTAATTTCCTGGGTGCGACTCATTTCCTTTTTTGAAAATTGGTGTTACATTTGCTAGTTTCCATTCGCGTGGAACTTTCCCAGTACTTAATGATTTATTGAATAAGACAGAGAGTGGCAGCAGTAACTCATGTTTTGCTTCTTTGAGAATTCTCGGTGATATTTTATCGGGGCCAGGGGTTTTGTTTATGTCCGTACTATTTATGGCTGAAAGGATATCATTATTATCAATAGCATAGTTACTAAGGACTGTGCTATTTGCTTGGTTTGTGGGTAACAGTAGGTTTCTGGTGGTGTTTTCTACTGTAAAAACAGACGCAAAGTAATCGTTAAGAATGTTTGCCATTTCGACCTCATTTTCAGTGTGTCTGCCATTGTTTGTTTCTAGAGGACCTATTGATGTAGTCATAACCTTTTTCTTTCTAATGTAACTGTAAAATTTTTTAGGATTTGATTTGCACGTATTAGCAATGTGGATCTCCAGTGCTCTTTTGCTTTGTTTAATAAGTCTTTTCGATGTGCGGCGTAGATTATCGTATTGTAATTTATCATCATTATTTTGTGTAGCTTTATATTTGTGGTATGCCTGTTTTTTGGCTATTAAGTTACTTTTTATTTTACTGGACCACCACTTTGGTTTACTATTTCCAGCTGGACGTCTGTTACGTAGTGGCACACATGACTTTACCACTTCATTAAATTTTTCGGTGAATATTTCCCATGCTTGGTTTATGTCATCGGTTTCAGACATTTGATTCCAATCTGCAGTTGCAAGTAGCGCTCTGAGCCTGTTGAAATTAGCTCTACGATAATCTGGGACCTTTTCTTTGCTCTCTGTTTCTTTTACTTTTTCAGTAGTAATATTAAACTGTATAGTTCGATGATCACTGGAACTAAACTCAGGTCCTATTTCAACGTTGTTGACTAGGTTATCATTTGTAGTCAAGATGATGTCTAGGATATTGTTTCCTCTCGTTGGGTATTCTACGTGTTGGGAAAGGGCGCTTTCCTGAAGATTCGTATAAAGCTCTTGTCCTGAGTGTGCCGTCAGTGGTTCACCCCACTTTGTTACCGGTAGATTAAAGTCTCCAAAAATTACGCTATCCTCTTGACAACAAATTTCCGCAATTTGATCATAAAGTTTTTCATCTGTCTCAGTTGACTGTGCTGGCGGACGATAGATGAGACATATATTTATTTTGTGTGAATTAATACTTAGCTGAACATAACTGGCATCTATGTTGGTAATACTGGGTTTGGATAGCACAAGGGGATGGAGACTAGTTTTCACATATAGTAAAACACCACCACCAGCTCGATGTGGTCGCTCACAGCTGAAAATATTATACCCTGTTAGTGAGTATTCCGCTAGAAAGTCACGGTCAGATGTGTTAATCCAGGACTCTGTGATGCCAATGATGTCATAATTTTCTAGGTAAATTAGAGATTCTAAATCCTCAAACTTGTTACGTAGACTACGTGCGTTAGCATAGCAGACTCTAATTCCGTTCCGAACAGTTGGTGATCTGACTTTGTGGGTATTTACGTTAAGGTTACTGTTCCTGGACGTGCCGCGTTTTTTGATCTGAAGAGGGCAACTTTATCTTGCAGAAGTCTACCTAGCCGTGCCGCTCCTACTGAGTTCAAATGGAGACCATCTTTCTGGAATAGAGTATGTTGCTCATAAAACTGGTCCCACAGATTGACAAAGTCGACTCCCTCTTGCGTGCAGAGAGATTTGAGCCGGTTATTTGTGCTGAAGGCCTTATCATAGAAACTATTTTCTGCCTTGATCCTTGGGAGTATACCAGATATTATCATATTAGTGGACTTAGTTTTGAATCGTTTGATCATTTCATGATACTTTGCTAGCAATTCCTCTGATCTACTGCGCTTCAGATCATTTGTACCAACATGGATAACGTATAGAGTTTGATCATTTGCGTCTTTTGTGACCTCATCGCAGGCTTCTGTGATATCACTTAGTCCACCTCCTGGAAAACAGTAGTCTTTCTGCTGATGGGGGCACGTCCACAAAATTCCTCCAGCTGACTGCGTACAATAGAGTCCCCAATAAGCCTTGTTTCTTCTGTCTCATTTACCGCTTCGGCAAGGATCTGGTAGCGATTATACGTAGTTATGGGAAGATGCTTCCTCGAATCTTTTCCGGGTTTTGCGCCATTTCTTACCATAGCAAAGGGGACTTCGCTTGGCGAGGAACGTACTGAATCGCTGGGTGAGGAAGATACTGATACACTATTATTTGTGACTGCCTGATGGGCGGGGGCTTGTACGAGCTCAGTTTGTACGCTTCTTCCTTCTCGAGTGCTGTTGCTGACTCCTACATTTGCCACTACAAACTCTTTCAGTGTCTCAAACTCTGCCTTGAGTTCCCTGTAATTTCTCTGCGATTCAGCTAAACCATTTTCTAAATCTTTTCTCAAGATGCATAGTGAGGAGGAGGAGGAGGAGGAGGAAGAAGAGGAGGAGGAGGAGGAGGAGGAGGAGGAGGAGGAGGAGGAGAAAATTTAGTATATAGAGCGAAGGAAGATTACCGAAGGAAACAAAAGAGGGAGGTAAAGGGAACAGTTGGAAGGAGGAGAGAAACGGCAGGCATGAGGAGAATGGCAGATAAAGAGAAATGGATATATAATAAAATGATGAAGAGAGGGAGAGGGAATGATGGAAGGAAGATGAGAAGGAAGAATGGAAAGACATGAGAGGGATTAAGAGGACAAAGGACAAAGAGAATAACACGAAGAACAGAGAAAGGGGAAAGAAGAAAAAAGGCGAGGAGAGACTGAGAAAATGGTGAACAAACTCAAGACATAGAAAAGGAGGGAAATTGTAGAAAAAGAAAGAAGAACGAGACCGGAAACGAAGAGAGAAAGAGGAAGAAGAATAAGGGGAGAAGCAGAAACAGAGAAAAATGATAAACAAACGCAATACATACAAGAAGAGGAAGAAGAAGGAAACTGGAGAAACAGAGAAAGCGAGAGAAAGGAAGAGAGAGATAAAGAAAGAGTAGGTGAACAGGAGTGAGAATTGGAGGTAGGCGGTAAAAATATTCCGTGTGCTAATTGGGGAAGAGAAAGAGAAAAATACAATCTGAAGGCAAGTGCTGCGTGCCGGAACGAAGACAGAAATAAAGAGTGGAGGAACGGAAAGAATAAAGGAGGACTGGAACGAACTGCAAAAGAAAAAAAGAAAGGAAAGAAGGAAGAGTTGGCGTAGAGGATGCGAGAAGTGAAAGGTGGGAAGCGACAGATGAAAGAAGGAAGAAGGGTGAAAGGACGAGGGAATGGTGTGGAGGAAGGACTGAGAAACACCGAGGAGGATGGAGGGAGAACAAAAGGAGGAGAGGGAGATAGAATGAACTAAGGGGGGAAGCGGAAACAAACAAACAAACAAAAAGCATCCAGATAGTGCAACACCCGCGCCCAACAGCTGCTCAAAAAGCCACCTCTATGTCTTTGCCCTGTGACCTTGATCCTTCACCAACTGATCTCAAAATCGAATCACTTCATTCTTACCTGACCCTTAACACTTCCATTAAGTCTGGCTAAAAGAGTATCAAAACTCTGAGCTGACCTTGTCCTGTGAGCCTGAGCATTGTCTTTGTTCTCAAAATTGAATCAGTTCATCCGTGCTTGACTCAGCCCTTCCGCAAGGATAGATCCTAATCGTATTAAAACTGTTTGAGGTATATGTTCACACACACACACACACACACACACACACACACACACACACACACACACACACACACACACACACACACAGAGGAGCGAAAGTAGTCCATTCCCAGCTAATACACACACACACACACACACACACACACACACACACACACACACACAGAGGAGCGATAGCAGTCCATTCAGAGATAATACACACACACACACACACACACACACACACACACACACACACACACACAGGAGCGAAAGCAGTCCATTCCGAGCTAATACACACACACACACACACACACACACACACACACACACACACACACACACACACACACACACACACACACAGGAGCGAAAGCAGTCCATTCCGAGCTAATACACACACACACACACACACACACACACACACACACACACACACACAGGAGCGAAAGCAGTCTATTCCGAGCCAATACACACACACACACACACACACACACATACAAACACACACACACACACACACACACACACACACACACACACACACACACACACAGGAGCGAAAGCAGCTGACCCCTAAGATACCGCGCGCATGTGTAATAGTGAAATACTGAAGAGTGGAAAGAAGTAGAAGGGGTAAAGGATGGGAATGGAAAGAGATATAAGGAACGAAAGTAGAAAAAAATAAAAAAAACAAAGAGTCGTTAGAAGGATGATGGAAAAATGAGAGAAAAAATGTGGAGAAGAAAAGTAACGAGATGTGGAAATATTAAACAGAACTAAAAGGGCAATGGAGAGAAACGAGGGATAAACGAAAAAAGGAGTAAGAGAAATTAAGGACGAGAAGAGAGGAGGCATGAGAGTAAGAGAAAGTAAAAATAAGAGAGAAAAAGGGAGATACTGAAAGAAAATGAACAGAGAGAAGACTGACAGATAAGAAAATGAGATACGAAGGAGGAAGTACGAGAAATAAGGAAGAGAAAAAGGGAGAAGAATGAATAAAAGAAAAAGGCGAGGGTGAAGAAGGGAATGGAAGTGCGAGGAAGAGGCCGGAAGGGTGACAGTGATTGGAAAAAGATTAAGTTAGTGTGGAGAGAGAGAGAGAGAGAGAGAGAGAGAGAGAACGGAGATGGTGATGAGAAGCGGACTGAGTAAAAGCAGCAGTAACCATTTAGTACACTGATTCCATTTATATTTTTTCTCCTTATCTCCGGACTATTTAATTAACTTCACCAACACCTCTGTGACTGAAGGAATGAATCTACCACAACCCCTTCACACCGCTGATGATGATACAGGTACTTATATTTTCTTGCAACAACAGAAAAGACGTCCCGTAGTGAAAGGGTTAGTACGTATATTCTTTGATCCTTCACTACGATGCCGTGCTTTTTTGTTTTTACTCTTGCTCTGTCTAAACGATTTTCTTTAGATTATTTGAAGTGGAGGGTTTGGGTGTCGCCTTCATTGTCCCTCTCATTACTTGGACACTGAATGAAAACACCAGGTAAAACAGAGAACATCTTTTATACACACGTTATTTTGCCCAAATGGTTAATCTTTTCACTTCGATGACTCTTTATATATTCCGTCTGCCTTAGCCGTTGTTACTGAATTTTTGTTGACCTTTTGTCTTGAAGGAGTTAGAAGAAGCCTCATTAAGATGTAAAAATAAATAAACAATAAATAATAAATAAAAGAGTTAGGTGGTAGAGTAAAAAGAAATGACGTCCTTGGACTCAAGAGGCTAAATACAGAATAATAATGACAAATAACAAGGAAATGAGAACGTGAGGGAGGTCGGCTTGGAGTGTTGGTAGGAAGAAGAGGTGCTTGGTGATGGAGGCCTTGGAGACAATATGGTAACAGCCACAGTGGGTCAACTCTAGGATTAGGCGTCTGGCTATAGGGATATAAGGTGGTCATATCCCCTCCCCTCTCTCTCTCTCTCTCTCGACGAAGGGGAGAAAGAGGGAATTAGAATACTGCATAACTGTGTGAGCTTCTTAATGACTAACTATTCTCTCTCTCTCTCTCTCTCTCTCTCTCTCTCACACACACACACACACACACACAAACAAGCATTCACTCACTCACACACTCATTTTCTTTCATGCACGCACACAAAGGCTGCACTCATTCATTAATACAGGTAGTCTTCACACACACACACACACACACCTATGTGTTCTCTGTCTGTCTGCCTGTCTCTGTCTGTCTGTCTGTCTGACTGTCTCTCTCTCTCTCTCTCTCTCTCTCTCTCAAATCAGTAAATTATTCTCTTCATTTTATTTCCTTTCTCCCATCCCTGTCGTTCATAAATATATATATCACATAATTCTTCCCCTCGCTCATTTCTTTCTTTCTTCCTTATCTTTTAATTATTCCTTTTTTCTCTCCTTTGCAAATTTCTTTTCTTTTCTCTAGTAATATCTTTCTTCTCTTTCGTTCTTACTTTTATTTTTTTCCTTTCCTTTTTTTATAACCTTTCTCCATGCTTTAGTAGTACAGTTCTCCTTTCCTTTCTGTAATTTCCAGACTCATGCAGCCTGTCTCACCTTCACTTCGTTTTCTCCTTCCTTTCCCACTGTCATGACTTTTTTCTTCTTTTCACCCTCTTCTCCTATACTTTCTATTTTTTCCCGTTTCATATATCCTCTCCCCTCCCCATTTCTTCCCCCCCTTCTCCCCTAGTTTAGCGTCTACATTTTTCACATTTTCACTTGCTCCCTTCCTTTCCATTCTTTCCTTCATCCTTCGTTTCCTTCCTGCCTCTCCAGAACAGTTTCCTTCGTTTTTTTTTTTTTTTTACTCAACTCTCATTCCAAGTTTCTATTTCTCCTCTTCATATGCTTCGTAATTCCTCTTTCACCTCGTCCTCCTTCCCCCCACCTTACTTCCATCTTTTCACCCTCATTAGTTTCCTGTATTCTTCAGTGTACTGTAACCTTCCTTTCTCTTTGTCTGTCTGTCTGTCTCTTTATATATATGGGGTATCCAGTTAAGTCTGGAGTCAAAGAAAAAACAATAAAGAAATAGCAGTACAAAAGCTTTTATTCCCAGAAGGTGTTCAGTGTGTCCACCATTGTTCCTGATCCAGAAATCCATACGAGATACTCAGGCTGCATCTTTTGCCGGGGAATTATGTGAAGAAAATGTGAATTACATACTTCTCCTCATAATACCAAACCTACAGAACTACCCCTAATTTCCTAACTACACCAGCTTAAGTTTATGGAAACATTATGTGCAGTATAAGTTTACAAGTAAATAAACAAGTAGATAAATATATATGTAAATATATGTATATAAATATAAATAAATAAATATACGGTACTGTATATATATATATATATATATATATATATATATATATATATATATATATATATATATATATATATATATATATATATATATATATATATATATATATATATACATACAGTACCGTATATTTATTTATTTAAACTTATATACATATATATATATATACATATAAATTTTTATCTACTTGTTTATTTACTTGTAAACTTATACTGTACATAATCTGTTTAAGCTGGTGTAGTTAGGAAATACTGTAATTTTTTATTGATACGGTATCTACCTTCCAACACTTGATGAAGACCATAACAGCTGCTTGGTCACCCTTCTCTCTCTCTCTCTCTCTCTCTCTCGGCTTTATCTCCCTTTCTACATAAAGCTGCAATAATTCCACTGGGGTAGCCTTAATCTCTACCATCTCCCTCCATTCTTTCTCATCCGTCTCCACTTTTCTTGAGTGGAGCGCGATAGCAGAGAGAGAGAGAGAGAGAGAGAGAGAGAGAGAGAGACAGGCAGTACTACAAAGGGAGACTCACATTGTATCACTTGATTAAACGTCCCTCTACAGACCCCCTCCCCCGTCTCTCTCTCTCTCTCTCTCTCTCTCTAACTCTAAATCTCAGCCCACTATTTTTATCTCTGAGGCAACTAATTAACCTAACCATATGCCTCCTTCTTCCCGCTTCCTTAAAACTTTAGATCTGCTCTTTAAGGACAACTACTGTGTTTGGATTTTTTTCACCTCTACCGTTGGGGGTTCACTTAATTTTTTACTTGCCTTAATTCTATAGAAGCCGGGTCGTTTATCTACCATAGTTTTGACTTACAAGATACATGGGTAGACAGACTGATGTGCAGATAGATGGAAAGCTATATACATTCATGGATAGATGGACTGATGGATGGATCGGAACATACAGGTAGATAAGAGTGAAATTTAGACAGATAGAAGGATAATAACAAATAGACAGATCAGTTGATGGATGGATCGACAGAAAGAAAAATGAGTAACTAAAAAAAAATAGCTACGAAGAGATGGTGATAGATCGATAAATAGATGAATGAAAAGGTACATGAATGAATGAATAGGTGGTCAGATATACAAAATAACAAATACAGATGAATAGATAAACAGAGACGGTAGATAGATACAATGACAGTTACATAGGCCAACATAGAGAGAAAAAAAAGAGAGAGATTAGAAGTTGAAATAATGGCAGGAAGTAGAGATAAAAATGAGAGGCGGGGACTAGAGTGAGTGAGAGAAAGTCAAAACAGTGGCAGGAAGTACGGTTGGAGAGAGAGAGAGAGAGAGAGAGAGAGAGAGAGAGAGTCATTAAGAAACTCACACAGTCATACAGTGTTCTAATTCCCTCTCTCTCTCTCTCTCTCTCTCTCCATCAAGAAAAAGGAAGACAATTAGGAAAATGAGGTCTGTTGTTTGGGTGTTATTTTTGATGGCATTGTTTGTTTATATACCATTGTTGAGAGAGAGAGAGAGAGAGAGAGAGAGAGAGAGAGAGAGAGAGAGAGAGAGAGAGAGAGAGAGAGAGAGAGGAAAGGTGAGATGAGGGAGAGAGAGAGGGTGGAGGGGGAGGGGCGAGAAGGAGGAAGGTAGAATAAATATGGGAGGGGGAGGGAGGAAAGGTGAGAAGCGAGTGCTGAAAGGAAGAAGGCGAGGGAGGGGAAGGATGGAGGGCGGGCGAGGACTGAGGAGGTGGAAAAGAAAGGGGAAGAGGACAAGGAAAGGGGAAGAGGGATGAAAGAAAGGGAGGAAGAAGAAAGGAAAGAAAGAATGAAAGTAGAGGGACGCAATTATGGGCGAAAGAAATGGGGAAGGGAGGGAGAGGGTAAATGTACAGGGTAAGGGTGATGAGAGAGAGAGAGAGAGAGAGAGAGAGAGAGAGAGAGAGAGAGAGAGAGAGGGGGGGGGGAGGAGTAAGAAGGGGGATGAGAGGGAGGAAAAGAATGTGAAAATAGAGACGAAGAGAGGATGGAAAGAGAGGGTGGTGAAAGGACGATGAGAAGAGTGACGGAGGGAAAAAAGAAGGTAAGAAAAGTGAAGGAGGGAAAAGGATGAGAAGAGAGGGTGGAGGGAAGAACGAAGGAGAGAAAAGAGAGGGTGGAGGGAAGAATGAAGGTGAGAAGAGAGGGTGGAGGGAAGAAAGAAGGAAGGTGGAGGGGGGTGGGGGGTTTCAGGGAGGCACCATATAATATACACAGCCCAAAGTTCTACCATTGTGTGAGTCTCAGCCAGGGAACAATGCAACCCCTTCCTTCTCCTTCACTCTCTCTCCATCTCCTACCCTCCCTTCCTTCTCTCTCACTCTCTCTCCATCTCCTACCCTCCCTCCCTCCCCTTCCTTCACCTCACATCGTCTCTCTCCCTCACCCCTCACACTCTATTACCCTTCCTCCATCCTCCACATCCTCTCTGTCTTCCTTCACATCTCTCGCTCCATCCCAGCCTTTCACCTTTCCTTTCTTCCTTCTCCCACACCCTTTCTTGCTATCTCCTTTCCTTCCTTTCTCACATTTTTACTTCTCCTTTCCTCTCATCCTTGCACCCTACCCTCCCTTCCTCTCTTCCAATCTTGTGCCCTCCCTTCTCCCCCACCCTTGCATCATCCCTTCATACCTCACATCCTCTCTGTCTGTCTGTCTGTCATCCTCTTTACACCTCTTCTCTTCCTTCCTTCATTCCTCTCTCTCTCTCTCTCTCTCTCTTCTTTCACACTCCCACCTTTTTCCCTCTCCCCTGCCTCCCTCCCCGCATCTCTCTCTCTCTCTCTCTCTCTCTGCTTCAGCTCTTTTTTTTTTCTTTTCCTTTCTCCCCTCGCTGTTTACCTGTTACCCTCCATACCTATTAACTTATTCACCTTGCGGCTTTCACCCCTTCCTTCCCTTCCTCTAATTCTCTCTCTCCCTCCCTTTATTCCACTTCTCCCCCTTCCTCCTCTCTTCGTACTTTCCTCTCTCGTCCATTTCCTTTCCTTCCTCCCTCTCCGTTTACTTCTCCCTTTTCCTTCCTTCTCCCTTCTTAATCTTACTCAATGCCTCCTTCCCCCTTCTCTCAAAATGTCTACCTTTCTGTTTTTCTTTCCTTGTCTCCGATCTTAGAACAGACACATTAATTATAACCTGTCCTATATCAATCACCCTCGAAAAGACTAATAAAACTGTTGCTGTTGAATTTCGGTTGACTGCTAGGGACGGTCCAGCGGGGGGGGGGGGGGTGTTTTCATGTGGTTCATGGGTCTGTTCGGAACAACAAACACCATCAACAACAACTCTTTCTAGTCTTCCCTTCCGTGCATCGTCTCCCCATTCATGCTTTTACTCTTTCTTTCTCCCTGTCTCCTCCTTCCTTCCCTTACACTTGCTTTTTCTCTTAATATTCCTCATACACCCTTTTTTTTTTTTTTTTTTTCCATTCCATCGCCTTTCTTTGTTCCATCGTCCTTTAATTCGCACTTACTTCTGTTCTGCCTCCTACCCTTCCTTCTTTTGTTTTTTCTTTCCTCCGTTTCACAGCTTCGTCTCAGTATATTCCCTCTCTCTCTCTCTCTCTTCTCAAGCAATGTGCATTACTTTTAATTCACTTCCTCCTTCTGTACTACCTCCTGTTTTTCTTTTTTTTTTTTAATCAGCGATCATTTTTACTAGCTCTTTTCCTCCTTTTCCACTCTGCGTTCATTTTCCTTCCCATTCTCTCTCCAATATGTCTAGCTACTTTCTCTCACCCTTCTTCTCTTCCCTCGCCTACGTCATTATCACTCCCTCTCTTGTTTTCTACGCTTCTGTTTCCATCATCATTCCCTCCTTTGTACTTCCCCTCTCCCTCCTCCTTTTATTCCTCGCCCGTTATCATCTCTCTCTCTCTCTCTCTCTCTCTCTCTCTCTCTCTCTCTCTCTCTCTCTCTCTCTCTCTCTCTCTCCCTTCTACTTTCCTGTTTCCTCTCTCCTGTTCTCTCTCCCATCTTTTCCTCCGTGCATCTTCATCTTCTTCCCCTCTCACTTTTACGGTTCAATTATTATCTTTCATCTTTCCATCTTATTTATCTCTCTTCCTCTATCTGTATATATGTATGTATGTGTGTATATACAGTATGTATGTATGTATGTATGTATGTATGTATCTATCTATCTATCTGTCTATATCTATCAATCTATATATTAGATATATAAGTTTTATATGTATGTTACATGTATATATCCTCTCTCTCTCTCTCTCTCTCAGCCAGTCTATCTATCTACGTGTCTATCTATCTCCGCCAGCCTCCCCATCTCATCAGTCACCGCCTCCTCCTCATTATTCACCCCTTTCTCCCTTCCGCTCCAGTTTTCACCCTTCAGCTTTTCTCTCTTTCTCCCTCCATGTCTCTCTCACCTTATCTTCCGCCCTTCCTTCCTCCTTCACTTTATCTTCCACCCTCCCACCCTCTCCTTTGATCTTCTTTGCTTCATTTGTTGTTCTTCATCTCCTTCAGCATTTAGCCGTCCGTCTCTGTTTTATTCGTTTGTTTTCTTTGGCCATTCTTCCTCTCCTTCGTTCTGCTCTGTCTGTCTGTCTGTCTGTCTGTCTGTCTGTCTCTCTCTCTCTGTCTCTCTCTCTCTCTCTCTCTCTCACACACACACACACACACACACACACACACACACACACACACACACACACACACACACACACACACACACACACACACACACACACTTCGTGCTTTACCATCCTCTCGTTAAACTTATGTAATTAGAAATTACGTCTTTCCATTAATATTAGGCTGAACCACCTTGTAAGGATCAGAAGGTCTGCAAAACTCTCTCTCTCTCTCTCTCTCTCTCTCTCTCTCTCTCTCTCTCTCTCTCTCTCTCTCTCTCTCTCTCTCTCTCTCTCTCTCTCTCTCTCTCTCTCTCTCTCTCTCTCTCTCTCTCTCTCTCTCTCTCTCTCTCTCTCCTTGACCTACCTTGCCTTCTTCCTTGCTTTCTTCCTTCCATAATACCTCCAACTTTCTGCTGATCCACGCTCTCCTCCATCTTGCCCCCCCCCTCTCTCTCTCTCCACTTATAGTCCTTTTCTTTCTTGTTTCTCTCTCCGCCCTTCTTCCTCTTTCTGTTAACTAGTTTTTCTACAGCCTATCGCTTCATTTTTCCAGTTCTTCCTTTCCTCCTGTCTTTTCTCCCCATCTACATTCCTTCTTATTCTCTACTGCTCTCTGCCTCCCTTTCTTCCTTCTTTGTGATCTTCCACTCTTCCTGTACGCATATACCCTTTTTTTTCCTCTTTTACTTTCCATTTCATCCTTTTATTTCTTCCTTTCTTGTTGTCTTTCTCCAAGTCTTTCATCGTACCCTCGTCCTTTTTCCTCTCCCTCTTTTCCTCCTTTCCTTTCTTTTTTCCTTCCATTCTTCCTGCAGGTTTTCCTCTCATATTTCCTTGCTTTCTCTCCCCCTCATCCTCCCTTCTCCCTTACTCTGTTGTCGCCTGTCCTTCTCTCCATGCCTCATTCCCTTTTTCATCCTCTCTTGTCCCTTTCCCTCTCTTCCTTCTTGTTTTTCTCATTTCATTTTTCTCCTCTCTCTTTTTATTATCCCCTCCCTTTCCTCTCCCTCTCCCCTAACAAAAGGCCGAGAGTCAGTGGAAAGAAAAAATGAAATAATAAAAAGGCTTCTATTTTCCCGGGTGGGCGAGGCAGCATTGTGTGGGTAGTAATAAGGCCAGGAATGGGGGGTGGGGGGCTCGGGGAGGGCTAATGGGTAGGCTATTAGTGGGTAAGTGGATAATGAATTGTTGACGGAAGCGGAGGAAATGGGAAGAACAAGTATATGGATGTGGCACTAAAATGTTTACCGGGTAACTGTTTATACAAGGACATTTATATAATAATAACAATAATATATATATATATATATATATATATATATATATATATATATATATATATATATATATACAGTATATATATATAGGCTACTGAACATATATCATGCAGTGGTTGGAATACTTTCGGTAGCAGGATGGTGAGAAATTGAGTCCGTTAATGTTTTTAGTCGAATGTTTTTTTTTTTTTTATTCTGGCCTCCTGGCATGTATATTAATTCATTTTAAGGCAGGCCTCTCGTTATGACGGAGTTTCAGGAAGTAGGTGAAGATTAGATTGTGTAGATGGAGAGGAAAATGAGCAGATCATAGGAAGGGGAGACTAATGGCAATATCTGACGAGCAAAACAGGGACACTGAGCAAGTTAAGGATATATTTAGTCTGTTTTCACCTGACAAAACTGATCCACTTCCTCAACGCTAATATGTTGTGCTGGAATAACATTCGGTGAACCTTATTTTGAGGCAAATATGAGTCTCCTTGGTTGCTACAATAAGTCTGTTTCACCTGTCGTAGTTGGTGTTTCACATCACGGAACTGGTTAATTCCTTCAACGTGACTTATAGAGTCTTGTTTGCTTAACAACGGATGAGCCTTAATTATGACGTAAGAATGAATGGCTTCAGTTGGTAATTAAATCAACCATCCATTGTGACTACACTTGGTTACAACAGAGCCGAGCCGAGGGGGTCAGTGAGCATTGTCAAGTTGGAACAAACACATTATAGATGGACGGAAAAGGTGGATGATGAAGAGATTACATTGTTTGAACGGTGGGGAAGAGGTGGAGGGGGGGGGGAGGGTAGGATAACAGGACAATTGGGTAAATCATATTCATAGAAAGAGCATGAAAACTTTATTTACATACGCATTTATGTTTAACCTTTTGAGTACAAGCTGCCTTTTGAGGCTGAATGTAATCGTCAGGCGGTGGCAAGAATGAAATAAAAAGGGATGTCACCATACTGAAGGGGCTGAAGAAGGATGGTTCTTCCCCCTTTATAAAGACGGTAATTCCTAACGCAAATATAATCATAGAGGCGGCCTGCAGTCCTTATGGACCCAGGTTCGAATCCCGGCTGGGGCAGGGAACAGTTTAAGGATTTGGATTTCATAAAAAAAAAAAAAAAAAAAAAAAAACGACTTTCCTGACCTACCAGATGACTCGCCGACATGTCGTACAAATACCCCCGCTAATACCAATACACCAGTCCTGTATGAGACAGCCCTGGCATGTATTCAATATGGATGGTGCTTGTTAGCGCCGAAGTGGTGGCATATGGAGGAGTACAGGACTACTGGGCCTTGGGATAGGCTATTACCCCCGAAATATAGGCCCTGAAGCCTTTGCCCAGAGTTGGACACATTAAAAAAAAAAAATCTGAAGCAAGCAAAAATAAAGTAGGCAAGACGTGGGCAAAGAGATGGAGAAGAAAAAAGAACAGTAGGCATGATATGGGTGAGAGATTGACGAGGAGAGTGTATGTGAGTGAGGTGGAGGGGGGGAGAGGGAAAGGGAGGCCGAGGATGAGATGGAGGAATGGAGTGGAGAGGTATATGAGACAGGGAGGTGTGAGTTGGGAGCAGGGCAGTGAAATGGCGGGGGACAGGGCGACGTGGAGGCGATTTGTTTGTGGCCACCCCGTATAAGATTAAGGCGTCTGGCAATAGACAGACGGAAGATATAGACACGAGATAAAATTAGTATGCAAGAGATGAAATTAGTAAACAAGATGTGGGCTAAAGAGATGGGCATTAGAGAAAAAATAATAAAGCAAGATGTGGGCCAGAGAGAGGCATGCTGGAACTGAGATGTGATACTGGAGGTGGGCGTGAGATAATTGAGAAACACTGCTGCAGGAGGTAAATGATCTTCGGTAATTGTTAGAGTAAGAGCAGGCTGGGAAGGGGTAACTGAAAGGGATGGAAATGAAGCAGCAAAAATGAGAGGAGAAAAAGTACAGATGAAAAAATGAGAAGAGAAAAAGTACAGACGAAAAAATGGAAAGTAAGGAGGGAAATAAACTAAGTGGGAAGAATTAAACAAATGGGAAAAGCAGGATGGGGAAAATGTAAAGAAATTAGAAAGTAGGAGGGAAGACAGGAAATGAAGAGAGGTGTAGGAAGGAAAAAAGATAGGAACTGGAGTAGCAAAAATGAGAGGAGGAAAAAGGGAGAGAGGAACAGATGAGATGTTAAAGAAAGGAGGGAAAGAACAGGAGTCAGGGGAATTAAAGGACACTGTTCGTATTCCCTCGAGCAAAAGTATCACTCATGCTAACTCTTATAATCTGTTGGTGGCAGGAAAGAGGTGAACAAGATATTTTGGTACAGAATGGGTGAAATTAGTGGGTACGAATGAGTTGAGAGGTTTTGTGGAAGGTAAATGATCTGGAGGTAACTGACAGGCTGGGGGCATGGGGGAGGGGGGAAGAGGGTAGGTGAGGGGGAGGGGGGCTAGCTGGGAGGGAGGGGGCTAATGGAGGGCTGGCAGGGAAACAAGTGGAGTGGCAGAAATGAGGGGAGAAAAAGGTAAGAGGAAAAAATTGGAGATGTAGGAAGGAAGGGCGGATGATGTTTTGAATGAAAGACAGGAAGGAAGGAAGGAAGGAAGGAAGGAAGGAGGCTTTTAAAAAGACAAACAATCAAAGAAGTACCCAGTTTAGCAAAGAAACAAGTAATATCAGAGGCAAAGAAGCAAGCAAATAAATAATATGTAACTAAATAAGAAAGTAAACATGACCTGAATGATGGCAGGAAGGAAACAGCGAGCAAGCAAGGAAAAAAGGCATCAAGGCAACAAACGACAGAAATGAAGAACAGAATCAAGGAAGCAGGTAAACAAGAAATACACAAAGAAGGAAGCAAGAGAGTGAAGCAAGAGGGAAAGAAGCAATCAAGCAAGTATGTGAGGAAGGAGGCACGGAGGCAAGGAAGGTGGGAAGAAAGGAAGAAAGACAGGAAGAAAGGATGGATGGAAGCAAGGAAGGAAGGAAGGAAGGGAAGAGGGAGGGAGAGACCAACCAAAGAAGCGAAGGAAAAAAGGGCGAAAAGCACTCAAGGAAGGAAGTAAGGAGGAAAAAAAGGCAACAAGCTAAAAAGAAAAGGCTGAAACAGTCAAGAAATCAAGGAGAAAAAATAACGGAAGGAAGGAAGACAGCTAAAATAGGACAAGGGCGGAAATAAGGAAGAATCAAGGGAGTCAACGAGGCAGGAGGAAAGGAAGTAATAAAATAAGCAAGTAAGCAAAGACAATATGGAAGGGAAGAAGGAAGGAAGGAAGGAAGGAAGGGAGGATGGAAAGAAGGAAAGGAAGGAAGGAAGGAAGGAAGGAAGGAAGGAAGGAAGGGAGGATGGAAAGAAGAAAGGAAGGAAGGAAGGAAGCAATCAAGCAAGCAAGGAAGGAAGAACAGAAAGAAGAAAGCGAGAAAGTAAGAAAAAGGAACGATGGAAGAAAGCAACCAGGGAGGCAAGTGAAAAGAAAGGAAGGAAACGCGAGAAAGGATAAATGGAAGGACGGGACCACGAAAGAGAGAAAGGAAGGAAGACAGAAAACAAGGAAGGAAAGAAGCAAGAAAACAAAGAAGGAAGAAGACAAGAGAATGAAGAAAAAAGAAAGAATGAAGAAAGACCGAAAGATACCGTAGATAGATAGACCGAAAGATACCGTAGATAGATAGACCGACAGACAAACAGACAGACAGGTAGACAGGTAGATAGAGAGGAAGTAATAAAGTCAAGGTGGCCGTGTCTCCTGGTGAAGGAGGCCAGTTGACACGGACCACCTGATGGACTGCGGTGGAGAGAGAGAGAGAGAGAGAGAGAGAGAGAGAGAGAGAGAGAGAAAGGTTTAGGTGGCCACGGTCCCAGGTGAGAGTACGGCCAGTTGGGAGGGCCAGGTGTCGACCCGGGGGCAGCCTGATGGATGAGGGTGTGTGTGTGTGTGTGTGTGTGTGTGTGTGTGTGTGTGTGTGTGTGTGTGTGTGTGTGTGTGTGTGTGTGTGTGTGTGTGTGTGTGTGTGTTTTAAAGAGAGGAAATGGAGTGGGAAAGAGCAAAGCAGAAGGGAATGCACGGAAGAGAAAGGTGAGAAGAGGAGAAACATTAAGAAAAACTGAACACAGAAATGAGGTCAGGAAAAGAACAGACAGAGTGAATAGGTGAGGAGAGAGAAAGAAAATCACTGAAGAAAGAGAGGCAGAGTGGGGTAGAAGAGACGAGAAATGGAGAGGAGAATGGATAAAAAAGATGAAAGAGGGAGAAAAAAAGTTGAATGATGGAGAGGGGAGGCTGGCTTGCTGTAGGAGGGGAGAGAGGAAGGGAAGTGAGGTGTAGGAGGGAAAAGGGAGAGTGACAAAAGGGAGACGGAAAATGAGGACAGGGAAGAACGAGAATAGGGCGAAAGAAAAGGGAGAAGAATAGAGAGGTTTGAGGGAGGGGGAGGAAGGAGGAACAGAATGGGAGGGAGAGAATAGAGAATGGGTTGGAGGAAGAAATTTGGTGGGAGAAAAGAGATGGAGAGAAACCAAATGCTGAAGGGGGATAAAAATAAAAGGGAGAAAGGGTTAGGAGGAGAAGAAGTGAGAAAGAGATGTATTGGCTGAAGAAATTAGGGAGACTGTACGAGCGAGAGGGAAGGGAAGGAAGGTGCTGGGAAGGAGGGAGAGAGAGAGAGAGAGAGAGAGAGAGAGAGAGAGAGAGAGAGTGAAATATGAAAGACTAGAAAAGGGAATATGACAGAAGTTGGAGTTAAGGAGAAAGATAAAAATGGAGGGAGGGGGGATAAGAGAAAGGAGAAAGAGAGCAAGACAAAATAAGGAGTAGGACACAGAGGAGAAGAAATGGAGATACAGAGAGACGGGGTGATAAAGGAGGAGTGGAAAAAGGGAAAATAAACTGAAATCGATGAGTGAAGAGAAGGAGGGAGAGAGTAAATATGAAAAGGATAGGCGAGATGATGAATGAATGAATGAATGAATGAAGAGAGAGAGAGAGAGAGAGCGGGGTAAAACTACTGAGGAAGATGGATGGGTCGCGCGGAAATAGAGTGGGAAAGAGAGAAGTATAGAATAGTTATAGGGAAGGAAAATATTTAGGCAGAGAGGTTGAGAAAGGACAGAGAGGAGGGAAAGTAGACAGGTAGTGAGGTAATGAACAGGTACAAAAAAGGAAATGCACGCAGGTAGAGAAGTATAAGAGAGGGAAATAAAAGAGACAGTAAAAGAGCGAGAGAGAAGCAAATTAGACAGGTAGAGAGGTTTTGATGAAAAAGAAAAAGGGAGAGAAAATACAAGTAAAGAAGAGGAAAGGATAATACTTAGAAAGACAGAGAAAAGGTAAACGGAAGAGAAAGAGACAAGTGGAAAAAACTTGAGAGAGGTAGAGAAAAGACAGATAGGAAGACAGACAGAGGAAAAGTAAGGGGAGAGGAAAACTGAGGTGGTAGACGCGAGGAAAAACAGAAAGGCAGAGAAGTAGAAGAGAGCAATAATTGGCAGGTCGAAAGGTAGAGAGGAGGAAGACAGACAGGCTGAGATGAGGGGTATTCCTATGTAGACTGGCAGGCCGAGGAAGACAGAACAAATGTGGCAGGTAATCTGACAGTCGGGTAGATGAAAAATGCCAGAAATTCAACGATGGAGGGGGGGGAGAGGGGGTGATGACAGTCCTGAGTATATGGAGATGGAGAAGTCTGGTGGAGAGTGTGGTGGTGGACTGGAGTTGTGATGGAGATTTTGATGCAGGGTTGGTGTGGTACTGATGTGGTGATTTGTGTTGTGGTGATCATGATGAAGGGTTGTTGTGGTGGTGAACTGGATTTGGTGGTGAAGACTGGTGGAGACTGCAGTGGTGACTGTGGTGGTCAGTTGTTGTAGAGGTGGGTTGATGTTGTTGTGGGGATGAATACCAAATTAGATGGATAAACAGGTAAATGGAGAGAGAGAGAGAGAGAGAGAGAGAGAGAGAGAGAATGATGACGATGATGATGATGATGATGAGGAGGAGGAGGAGGCAGAGGAGGAGAAGGAGGACTACAGTAGGTGTGGTTGAGGTGAAGACAAGAAGCCAGAGGAGCAGGGGTGGTGCTGAGAGAGGGAAGGGGCTGAATGACAGATGTGTGTGGATTAGAGGGACAGGAAGACAAACACACGGGTAGGGGGGAACAAACACTCACAGGAGGAGGGAGTGTTACATATACAGACAAAGCACACATCGCTGACGGCCCGGGGTAATTCGGCCTTGTCTCCACCACGAGATACCCTGCCTGGCTTGAGCTTAAGACTGTACAATATAATGATAGGAGGATACATCACCAGAGATCCTTCTTAAACTGAATTATTTATCACGAGGCAGTCGGAATAATATGGAAAAAGGCGTCATCGTATTGAACTGTTTTAATGCAAGTGAAAGCATGTATTGTTTGGCTAAACACTGTACACGGGAATAAAGAGAAGAAACTCTAGGCAATATTAAAAGGGCAGGGTAAAATTTTATGGAAATAGTTCAAGGCACCGGTAATGAGGGTATGAGAATGAAACTCAAGATTTAGTTTCGTAATGTTGGTGCAGTTAAATGACTTTTTTTAAATTGAGTAAGGGATAGTGCTGTCTGGTGTGACTGAATCTTATCAGCAGCAGCCTTCAAGACGCTGACAATGATTATTACCACTGAAGTCATTCACCAGTGTACTGGCTGATTTACTCAGTTAATTCAAATGATTGCCCACTTGCATACAGTAAGGACAATGTGTAATGTTGGTCTGGCAGTACGGTACTGTTCCCTACGTATGGTAGGCCAGTCAGCCTACTGGCAGGCACGAGGTGGTCTGCTCTGTTCTTGAACGTATCTACGGTGGTGCATTCCATAGCATAACCGGGAGTTTGTATCATTCATTTGCAATGTCAGTTAAAGTTCTTAAAATTGTCAAAAATAACTTGGTTATACGAGTATAGGAATTTTAGTTCACTTTCTCGCATGTAGAATGGTGGCACCAATATAAATA
Organism: Coenobita brevimanus; assembly: GCF_032717465.1. Classification (NCBI taxonomy): domain Eukaryota; kingdom Metazoa; phylum Arthropoda; class Malacostraca; order Decapoda; family Coenobitidae; genus Coenobita; species Coenobita brevimanus. The sequence continues at coordinate 24,526,522 of NC_137007.1, read as the reverse complement.
CTTTTTATATCTTTTGCAAAATACTTTCCATATAATAAAACATACGAATATTTTCCGCCCCAGCCAACGCTTGGCCAGAGGGAACAAAAGATTTTTTTCTTATTCTTTACTCATACGGTTTGTGGTGTCTGACAAGGGCTTAGCTTAATTTTCCTTTGCTACACTGCCTTCAGTTTCCTAGTGTCTTTAGTTAAATGAGGATACAGAACTGAGCTCTGTAATCAAATGTTACAATGTTTTTAATTGTGAAATATTTGTACAGCACATGGACCCTAGTGTCATATTTCTTTTCGTCACTTTCCACTGCAGTCATAATTCTGTCATATGATCGTGTAGTCACCAGATCGGTGAATATTAGGAACGAGTTAGGTAATTTTTCATCACCATTAACTCCATTTCTCTACTGAAGTTTCGTGTATGGAAAAGCTAATATCGCTGAGTCTAATATTACTTTATTTTGCTGCCCATGCAATGATTGTTTTATGTCTGTGTAGGACTGGTCTGTTAGCTTTTGTTTGAGACGTCGTTATATTAGCAGCAAATATATACTAGGTGTGTGTGTGTGTGTGTGTGTGTGTGTGTGTGTGTGTGTGTGTGTGTGTGTGTGTGTGTGTGTGTGTGTGTGTGTGTGTGTGAGAGAGAGAGAGAGAGAGAGAGAGAGAGAGAGAGAGAGAAATAGATGGTCCCCCAGACGCGATCGATAGAAACTGAGGTAACCATTTGTCCGCTCCCAGAGAGTTACGGCCGAATTACATCCCCTTCTCTCACTCTCTCTCTTTCTTTCTCTCTCTCTCTCTCTCTCTCTCTCTCTCTCTCTCTCTCTCTCTCTTTCATTTATTCTATTCCTGTATCATTCCCTTCTCATCCCATTCTTCTTGCTGGCTCTTTTTATAATTTCTCCATTCATTTTCTAAAACCTCTTCTTGTTATTCATCTCAGTCTCTGCGTCATCTTCCCTTCCCCTCTTTATTATTCATCATTATCGTTATTTATTTTACTCCACGCCCTCTTCTTAAAGGCTTCATTTTCTCTCCCTTCTCTACCTCTTCTTTTGTTCTGTCGTCATTAGTTTCTCCTCCTCATCCTCATAATTCTCTCTCTCTCTCTCCTCCTTGCCTCTCACCCCTGCTCTTCCATCATCCAATTTTCCTGTTTTTCAGCCTCCACCGCTTCCTCTCTTTTCTCCCTCCTGTTTGTTGGTTTTTTATTTGCCTCCTCCCTTTCATCCCTCCTCCGCTCCTACCCCCTCCTCTTCCTCTCCTACTTCCGTGTTTCTTTCTCACTTCCCCTTCCGCCTCCTCCTCCTCCTCCTCATCATCATCATCATCTTTATTATGATCATTATTCTACATTATTTTCTTTTATTCCTGTACTTTTTTTTTTACTTGTCTTCTCTTCCAACTTCTCATCTCTTCTCTACCATCTCCTCATCTTTTATTTTCCATTTCCTCTTCTTTTTTCCTCCAGCTCTTCTTCCCTCTCATCTTCTTTTCTCCTTTCCCCTTCTGTCTTTCTTCTGTACTCGATTCTCCTCTTGCTTTATTGCCCCACCCTCACTTCATAATTTTTCATTCCTCTCTCATTTCTTTTTTCTCCTCCCCGTCTCTCTCTCTCTCTCTCTCTCTCTCTCTCTCTCTCTCTCTCTCTCTCTCTCGTGTTCTCCTCCACCCTGCCCCTCACAATTTTCTGGTGATAAGACAAAATCGTGGCTGATGAGAGCGTTAGTGGGTCCCTCCCGTCCCTCTCCTAATTCACTACCTAGTCTTCATCTCTTTCCCTTCCTTACTCCCTCTCTTTCCTCCATATCCTCTCTTTCTTCTCTTCTGCCTCCTTTTCATCTCCTTCACCCTTCTTTTCTTCCTCTCTCTTTCCTCCCTCCTTCCTCCCTTCCCCCTGCTTCATCTTTCTTTCCTTTCTCCCTTCCCTCTCCGTCCTTCATCGTCCCTTATTCCCTTTCCCTCCTTTCTCTCTCCTTCCTCCCTTCCCTTTCCCTAATCTCTTCTTCTTTCCTTACCTCCCCTTTTTCACAGTCTATTTATTGATTTTTTTCCTCCTTTCTTTTGTTCATTCTTTAATCACTTTCTTCCGTACACCTCCAAGTGGGTAATACGGAACTGACTGTTACTGATGATATATATTTTCCGTGTATAGGTATGAGGCTTTGGAACAGTATGGTATAAATATGAAAAGCCTGTAGACTGCACAGGATAAGAAACACTGAGATACGTGAAAGATGTGAAGGAAGGAACTCAGGGTAGAGAGGTGTGAATGCTTAGGTGGTATGGTCACACAGGGAGGATGGACGTGACTTGGGTGGTGGAAGGGGTACGTATGAGTGAGTATGATGGTGGGGGGAGGCGTGGAAGGCACAGGCGATGAGGGTTGCTATGGTAAGTGAATGTGTGTGAAAGTGATGTATGATTGGTAGGAACGCAAGTGGAAAGCTGGAAATGGATGGATGATATATGCTTGGAAATGCATATGACATGAGATGCACCCACTGATTACATCCTTTAGGTGGTGCGAGAGCGACTTCATCAAATGAAGCACGTTAGTATGAAGGGATTTGCCTCTGGACGAGAATTTAGGTTTGAGTGAATAATGGTAGGTGTGGGCACGCACCGTCCACTTACTCGACACAGCGGTACCTTCATACTTCAAGCAGCAAACCAACTGCCTTCCCTTTACTTACAGTAGGGAATCATGTGACACACAGAGTGGTAGCCATATATCCAATAAATGGGTGGCCAGTGACCTGGTAGGCTAAGACGTTTCAAGCCGATGTGGACCATAAAGGATTTACTGTACATTTTGGGCGTGGGTTGGGTTTGTTACTCACAGTGCCACTCTGGGAGACACGACTGGTCACTCACCTCAAATATTTGGACCTGGTAAGCTAGCTGCAGGTTCCTTCACTAGTGGTGGGCAATAAAGGGTGAAGCGACAGGACGGAATGATGTGTGGAAGGAGAGGAGGCATAGTTCTGCTTCGATGGGCATTTGATGGTTAGTTTACCTTCATGTTTTCCATCATCCAGTTCCTGGATCCTACCCACCTTGTCTGAAATACCGTTGTGACAACAGGGTTACGATGATGACCTGTTATTTAAGTATTCTAAATATTTTGTTTTTGTTTTCTCTTTTAATTTCCTTGTTGCTGGATCCTTGCATTTCTTTGAAACCATAAGAAATGGATGAAGCCAATAATGATAACAATTTGTTCATTTCTGTTCATAAAAGACTGTGCATGATTCTCCATGACTATGGCACTTTTATGGATTAAAACAGGAAGTAATTCGTTTATAGTTTTATTTAAATACCTTTGGTTTTCGTTTTCGAATTCCCAGTAGTTTAAGTCGACCATAAATTTCAGACTTTGTGGTCTGGATGCCCATAACTGAGCCATATTTCACAGGCTTCGATATAAGCACACTTGGAAGTCAACAGGAAAGAAATATCACACTTGCCTGCGACGGAGGGAATATCGCGTTGGTACGGCCTGCCATTTAATACTTTCACTAGAAGAGATCTTTCCTAACCTGATTAACATGGTATGGGGAAATCAGGAGTAAATGTGAGACCTAATAGTGCTCAAGAAAATGAAGGTGAACGTTTATATCCCCGAATCTGAAGTGTATTATCTGGCGGTAACAATATTAGGGTAACATGAGCCTGGGGTCGAACCACAATAACAAGACTACAGTAAATAAGGCGTCATCATAGTGATGGGGTTAAGTATTCCTCTATATCTTTTCCTAAGATTTTTTAGTACTGTTTGCTTACGTTTTATTAGTTTAGAGTTCCGTCCTCTCATTTTCTACTTCTGCTTTCTCTTTTTTTTTTTTCTCCTCTAGTAATTTCATGACTATTTCTTTCCTATTTCATATTCTTGTTTTTTCAGTCACTTATTATATCCGTCCTCCTCTGTACTTCTGTTGATATGTGTTCTGTTCTCTTCCTTCCTTCCCCTTCTCTATCCCTAACCTCTTCCTTTGCATTTTTTTTTTCTTGTCTTCATTCTTTCTCCTGTTAGTTTTGTGCTCAGTTTTCTCCTTAAGCCATTCACCATTTTTTACCCTCTCATATTCACCTATTCTCCTGTAATCAGTTTTGTATTATATTCTCTTTAATTCTTTTTGCCTTTCCTTCTTCTCCTTTCAGTATATTTCTTCTTCTTTCTTCTTCCTTCTTCCTCTCACATTTTTCTTCGTTTCCTTTCCTTCTCATACTGTCCTTTCTTCTTCCTTTCCCTCCTGTTATTATGTTTCCTCTCCACGTCCTCCCTTCCTCCTGTCCCCTCAACACTTTTTCAGCTGTGGAGGGAGAAACTTTCTATACGTACAGCCTCTGTCTTCCTCTTCCCCTGCCCAGGTCAGCACCCCCCCCCTCTCTCTCTCCCTCTCTCTCTCTCTCTCTATCTATCTATCTATCTATCTTTATATATTTTTGCTGCCTTCTGCTTCTTTCCCTCTCTTTTTTGTCCATCACTGTGTCTCCTGTCTACATTATATATACCGGTATATATATATATATATATATATATATATATATATATATATATATATATATATATATATATATATATATAAATAAATAAATATATATATATATATATATATATATATATATATATATATATATATATATATATGTCTTCCTATATTTCTGTCTGACTGTTTATCTATCACACCCACAGACACACACATTTATTAGTTATCACTTTCTTTTCCATCTATTTTCGTCCTCTCTCTCTCTCCCTCTCTCTTCCTCTCTCTCTCTCTCTCTCTCTCTCTCTCTCTCTCTCTCTCCAATTTCCTCCCTCCTTGTTTCCTCTCTTTTTTTGTGGAAGGTAATTTGGCGAGGTCAGAGGAGGTGGAGGAAGGTTGTGGAGGGACCGTTTCTGCTGAGACTACTGTCCACGCTGGGGGTGGGGAGGGGAGTGGGGAGGTGAGGGAAATGGAATGGAGAGATGGCGAGGGGAAGGGAGGGAAGGGAAAGGAAGTGAAGGGAAAGAAACGGTGGGAAAGGTAGGAAAGGAAGGGATGAAAGATATGAAAGAGGGGTTAAAAAGAAGGGAGAGAGAATGACGGGAAGGGAAGGTGGAGTGACGGGAGGGGAATGGAGCTGAAAAGAGGAGAAAGGGAGGCAGATGTGGGTAGGGGAGGCAAGACGGGGCAAAGGGAGGGGAGACGAAGGAGGGTAAGAGTAGGGACTAGGATAGGAAGGGAGGGGTACTAAGCGAAAAGGAAATTGAAGAGAGGGGAGAGGAGGGTATTGAAAGGAAGGGAAGGGAGGGAAAAGGAGTTTAGAGGAGGGTAGAGGATGGAAGGGAAGAGGATGGAGAATTTAAGGGAAGGGCGAGGGACCGAGAGGAGGGAAGGAGGATTTAAGGGAAGAGGAAGGAAGGAGAATAAGGGAAGGTGATGGGAGTTGAAGGAAGAGGTTGAGAGGAGCGAAGGGGGGTTGAATGATAGGGAGAGGATTTGAGGGGATGGGAAGCGAGTTAAGGTGACGGAGAGTGACGTGGAGAAGGAATGGGTACGCGAAAGGAATTGTATGGTGAAGGGGTAAGCGCAGAAAAGAAAAATACTGAAGTGAATTCTGATGTTTGGCGGTGGGGCGAGGGGGAGGAGGCATGGGAGGCAGGAGGAAAGGGAGGCATACGAGAGGGGTGGGGTAGCGAGACACACTGTGGGGGTACGGAGATGGAAGAGGGGACGGGGGATAGCGGGGAGTCTGAATGCTTCGAGAGGAGTCCATGTCTTGTAAACTTTATCCACGACTCTTCCTGAATATATCCTTACTCAGTGCTCGGCAGTAGATTTCTGTGTACCATACCAGCGAACCTGCCCACCGTTGTCCACCAGCCTAAGCAGAAAAATTGGCTTACTATTTTTGGCCAATATATATCTCCACTGCCAATATCACTACCACTAACGTATCTCCCACTACCACTGGCCTCTCTATCGCTGCCACTAACATCTCTGCCACTACTACTAACATCTCTACGTCTGCCACCATCTCCACCAATACCATTAACATCTTTACTAGCCTTCTGCCACTAACATCTCTACCAGCACCACGACAACGACTTGCATTACCACCACTTACTACTGCCACCATCGTCATTATCACTATCATTATTGCCACTAACCTGTTTACCCCAACCACAGCAAACACAGGAATCCGTATCACTATCACCAGTGAGAGCCACCATCATAGCTACCGTTGTCATCACTACCACAACCACAACTATTATTCTTGTAACGTTTAAATGTTCCTGGTCAGTGGATCATCTGGGAAATTTTGCGTATGCGTGCAGCTGTAGTTAGAAGCCTCCAATGAAAACAGAGCCGGAACTTTCGATATGGTTTATGTGGCAACTGTAGGGGAGGTGTCGCAATAATGATAGTGACAGTTCTACCGTGTGCCTGAGAACATGCACAGTCAGCAACCCACAACAAATTAACCACTGTGTGATGGGAGGCCTATTGAAATGATATACCAACTTCTGAAAAAAAAAAATAATAACCCGTTGGACCTACTGTGTAACGGTAACAAGTAACATGAGAATTCCAGAGACCTTCGTATTTGACCTGTACACTGAATAACGCTCTTCACTCGGATGAACCTGCAGCAGCGACGAGAGCAAGTACAAGTCAAGGGATCGTCATCTCATCAGCTTAGGAGACTACAACAACTTTTCCTCACTAATTTATTTATGCATGTTTCAAGTTAATACTTACTGGTTTATTATTTCAGTAATATACATGAGTATTAAAATGATATCAATAACATAACACGAATACGGAAAACTTACAAAGCTCACGAGAATTTGTTCCAGGGTACAGAAAATTATGTAATATCGGAAGACATTGTAGAGATACACTCCTTCTTATGGAGATTCTCTGGATATCTGGAACGAATTTTCTGAACACAATATTCGGATGGCAAAAGAATTACTGAAACATAAATGAACTGCTGAACAAACTTCGAACCCCCTGACGGAACATTTCTTTTCAGTGACTCCGAGAAGCCACAAGAATGATGAATGGGCTGGAGAGGGGGAGTCCGAGAGTAGGCTTGAAGGCAGATATAAACTTGGAGCCATGTTCAACAGACATGTAGCCTACAGTACGTTCCAGTAAAAACAGGAGTCAAAGTGTGAGCTTGGGGAGAGGAATATACCCGATACGGAATTAGGACAAGCAGCTCAAACATTATCAGTTCATGACAATGAAATAATCGAATAACGGGGATGGACGACATTTCGTAAAAATGAACTGATGACGAACAGGAATAGACTTATGCGTCACAAAGTAAAAACAGTCATTTCGTTGGTCTTGCTTTAAGTTATGAATCTGAAATTTGGAGTTTGTAATGATCTAATAAGCAAACCTGACACTGGTAAGAGTAATGGAAACGATAATATCAAGTATCACGTGAAGGAGTCAGAACAAAGATCATAGTACACACACACACACACACACACACACACACACACACACACACACACACACACACAAACGGTAGCTGACGGCCAAACGGATATTAGTGCCTTAGAAGTGTAGGAACTCGAGGCTTGGCCAATGCCGGCACATTTAAGGGTATAGGACCGGCGTACTGCCCTTGGCTATACTGCATGATCAACAAACGTCCGTCCACCTCTTGCAGTACGTGTGGTTGATTGACGAAAGGATGCTGTGTTGTGTTGGGGTGTCATCTGCCACACCCTCGCCCACCACTCACCACCATACCACCCTCCACCACTCACCACCAATTCACCATCCTCCACCACTCACCACTACACCATCCCCCACCACACCATTCACCACCACACAGTCCCCCACCACTCATCACAACACCATCCCCCACATCTCACCACCACACCATCCCCACCACTCACCACCACACCATTCCCCACCATTCACCACATCATCATCATCCACCACTCACCACATCATCATCCTCCGCCACTCACCACAACACCATCCCCCACCACTCATCACCACACCATCCCCACCACTCACCACCACACCATTCCCCACCATTCACCACATCATCATCCTCCACCACTCAACACAACACCATCCCCCACCATTCACCACCATACAATCCCCCACCACTCAAAACCACACCATCTACCATCACTCCACCACTCACCACCACACCACCAACGCACCATCATCATCCTTGGAGGTGCTGGTGGTGCACTGGTTAGCATATCCAGCTCGAAACTAGAAAAATGTAAGTTCGATTCTCTCACCGATCTGACTGTTGGACACAGCTTGTTTCCCCCTCCCCCGTTTAATTCAGCAGGACAACTTGTGATTCATGTTCTAGAGGAAGACTGGGACTTGGAAAAATAAACTTGCCTGTGTTAATGGCCTTCGCGCTGTCGACAAGCAAAGGTTTATTTCTTCTTATCGTTTCTTTCACTTCCTCCACCGCTCTCTCTCTCTCTCTCTCTCTCTCTCTGGTGTGTGTGTGTGTGTGTGTGTGTGTGTGTGTGTGTGTGTGTGTGTGTGTGTGTGTGTGTGTGTGTGTGTGTGTGTCAGTATTCGAGGTACCGTATGCAAATACGAGTAAGAAGCCATCCCCTGCTGACATGTCGCTCCAGTGTCGTCTGCCCGTTTTACGCTCCAGCTGCCGGATGAACGCGAGCGCGCATGTATATATATATATACAGAGAGAGAGAGAGAGAGAGAGGCCTCTGTGTGTGTGTGTGTGTGTGTGTGTGTGTGTGTGTGTGTGGTTGGGGTGAAGGGCTGCATCTTTACCCATCAAGCTCAACTTGGCCACCGGAGCGCCATACTTACGGGGCCATTTACCGGAGGGGAGGAGGGGTAAGTGGTGGGGGGAGGGAGGCAGGTTGGGAGGGCTCGTGTGGAGGTGGAGGAGGTTGGTGGTAGGGTGGTGGGGGTTGGAGGGAATTTTATGGAGAAAGCACGGGGGTGGTGGGGATAGGAGGGGATTTTATGGAAGGCAGGAAGAGAGTGACGGTGGCAGGAGGGGTGGGGGTGGGGGTGAAGGCATGAGGGACGATTTTATGGGGAGGTGGAAGAGGGGGTGCTGGTAATAGGAGCGAGTAGTGGTGGTGATGGTAGAGATGGTAAGTTGTGGTGGTGGTGGAGACAGGAGGGAGTTATGGTGGTAGTGGTGGTGGAGGAAGGGGTATAAATGCTTTTGTGGTGGAGGTGGGGTAGGAGGGGTTATGGTATGGGTAAGGAAGCGTGATCGTTGGGCAAGAGGGTAATGTGGGTAAGTGGGGATTTTATGGAGGAAAGGGAAAGGAGGGACGAGGTAAAAACACTGGCACTGCTAGAAGTGGTTATGATAGGGGAGTACGAGGGAGGATATATGGTGACAAGGGGAGGGAGGCAAGATGTTGGAGTAGGAGGGAGATACGGTGGGGGCGAGGGGGAGTGAGGGTCGGTGAAGAGGAAGGAGAAAGGAGGTCGTCTGTGCCGTTGAAGGGGGCAGGATTGAGGGGAGTGATGGTGGGGCAGGGAGGGGTAGGCGTTCAGAGGGTGGTTGTGGGGGTTGCGGGATAAGTGCTGGTATTGGAGAAGGAGGGGGCGGTGCTGGTGGAACAGAGGGGAGGGGTGGGGGGGGTGGAGGTAGTGGATGTGAGAGGAGAGAAGGGATAAAATGCTGTAATGGAGAGGGAGGGGAGTAAATGCTGTGTGTGAGAGAGGGGGTAAATGCTGTGAGGGGGGGTGGAAGTAAATACTCTGGGGGAAGGGAGGGAATAAATACTGCAAGGGGAGAGAGGGAGGGAGTAAATACTGTGAGGCGAGAGGCGGTAACAAATGCTGGGAGGAGAGAGAGTGTGGAAGGTGGGAAAATGTTGAGGGGGGAAAGGGAGGGAGGGGGTAAAAGCTGAGGGGGGGAAAGGGAGGGAGGGGGTAAAAGCTGTGGGGGGAAGGGAGGGAGGGGGTAAATGCTGTGTAGCGGAAAAGGAGGGGGAGGGAGGAAGTAAATGCTTTGGCAGTATAGGAAGGGGAAAATGATATGACGGGGAGAGAGGGAGGGAGGGGGTATAAGCTATGAGGGGGAGGAAGGGAGGGAGGGAGGGGGGTAAAGGCCATGAGAGGGAGGGAGGGAAGGGGATAAAGGCTATGAGGGGAAGGGAGTAAAGGCGGTAAGGGAGTTATAGCGTAGGATTTCATGAAGGAAGGGAAGGAATAAATGCTGCTGCATGGAAGGGAATAAATACTTTGGGGAGGGAAGGGAAGGGTTGAGGAGGGGGGGGAAGGTTGAATGGGAAGGGAAGGGAAGGGAATGGCGGGATTGGGTTGGGTAGGGTAGGGTAGGGTAGGGTAGGGTAGGACTGGGAAGGAAGGGAAGAGTAAGGAAAGGAAGAAAAATATGGGTGAGAAAAAAGAAGAAAGAAAGGCAGAGGAAGGCAAGGCAAAGTAAGAGGAGAGGGGAAAGGAGGGGAGGGAAGAAAAGGCAGGACAAGGGAAGAGAATGGAAGGCAGGGTAAGGGAAGGTAAGAGGGGAGGGAAGGGGAGGGTGAGGCGTGGATGAAGAATGGTACGGCAGGGAATGATATGAGAGAAGGAGTTGAGGAAGGCATGTGAAAAAGAGGTATAAACAGAGAGAAGACGAAGTGGGAAGGGATCAGGGAAATGCAGAAAGAAGGGCAGAGAGAAGAGACTGCTAGAGGCATTTAAGTGATAGGGAGAGGAAAGGGTAAGATGAAAGAATGGAGGAAGGGATAGGGAGAGAAGAGTTAGAGTTGGATGAGGGAATGTGGAATAAGAAAGACTAAATAGATGAATAGGAAAAGAAGAGAAAGTTGAGATAAAAAGAGGAAGAGATGGAAAGAGGAAATGTGCTACAGGGAAAATTACCTTAATGCACGGAAGAGGCAGAAAGTAGGTAAAAAAAAGGGGAGATGCGATGAAAGGAAGTCTTGAATGAAAAAATTAAGAAAAGATTGAGTAAATGAGTGGAATTAAAGAGGGGGATAAGGAAGTGGGGAGGAAGAGGGGTGCCGGATGTTTGTAGGAAGATGAGAGGGATGGAGGAAGGATGATAAAGAAGGATGAAGGAGGGAAGCAAAGAGGATTGGTGGTTTAGGAGGAGGCAGCTGCAGGGGAGAAAATATTTTAGGAGAAGCGGAGAGACCAGGAGGAGGGGTGAGAGAGGAGGGGGAGGAGGCGTGTGAGGAAGAAGGGGGACGGGAAGGTGGGGAAGAAGAAGAAGAAGAAGAAGATGATGAAGAGAAGGAGGAGGAGGAGGAGGAGGAGGAGAAGGAAGAGGAGGAGGAGGAAGCATGTGAGAGAGGAGGAGGAAAATTCATGGTAGTAAATGGCATAAAAAAGAAAAAAAATAAGTGGTGGAACAGGAAGAGTAGGTAAGGGGACGGAAGAGAAAGTGGAGGTAGAGAGGAATAGTGAGAAAAACGAGGAGGAAGAGGTAGGGAATTAATGAAGGGAGAAAGAATAAATGGGAAAGAGAGAGGAGGAGGAATGAAGGAGAGGGGGGAGAGGGGGTGAGGGGAAGAGGGGGAGGTGTGAAGGAGAGGGGGGAGAGGGGAAGGTGTCACGGAGAGGGGGTAGAGGGGGATGTATGAAGGAGAGGGAGGGGGGAGAAGGAGGTGTGAAGGAGAGGGGGGAGATGAAGAGGATTTGAAGAGGGGAGGAAGAGGTGTGAGGGTAAGAAGGAGTAAAAGAAAAAACAGAAATAGAATTAGCAGAGGAAAAAGACAATGTTGATGATGACTATGACAACCAGAAAGCACTCAAGGACCGCATACCTCCGCCAATGCCATTGCCATTAAACTGGATCCGCATCCGGGCCCGTGGAGATATTGTGTGGAATACATTGGAACCGGATCCGACCCAAAATTTAATTAATTGTTCCCTGACGCATGGCCCACTCTTCCACAAAATTTCATTGAAATTCGTTGAGATTATTTGGAGATATTGTGCGGGATACTCCAGAACCGGTTCCTCCCCAAAAGTTAATCATTTCTTTCTTGACCCATGGCCCACCCTTCCACAAAATTTCATTGAAATTCATTGAGAACTTTTGGAAATATCGTGTGACAAACAAACAAACAGACAAACATAGGTGAATACATAAGCTCCTCCAACTTCGTTGACGGAGGTACTGATGATGATGATGATGATGATGATGATGATGATGATGATGATGATGATGATGATGATGATGATGATGATGATGATGGAGGAGGAGGAGGAGGAGGTGGAGGGATAAGCTGAAGGAGAGGAAATGGTAAGTTAAGGGAGTAAGGAGGGGTAAGAAAAATTTATGGAAAAAGAGGTGGAGGTAGAGAAGTTGGAGGAGAAGGATGGGGAGGAGAAGGAGGAGGAGGAGGGAGAGGAGGTGTAAAGGAAAGGAGGAAAGGAGAAAGAAGAGAAAATACAGTGGTAAGAAGGAATAGAATGATTTTGTATGGAATTAAAGAAGTGAATGAGGCAAAAGAGGAAGGGAAAGAGGGGTGACGAAGAGGCGAGGGGAGAGTTATAGAAGAAAATAATGAAGAATGGAAATATACATGCTGTTAGTAGAAGGGGTGGAGTAGTAGTAGTAGTAGTAGTAGTAGTAGTAGTAGTAGTAGTAGTAGTAGTAGCAGCAGCAGCAGTAGTAGTAGTAGTGCTGGTGGTGTTGGTGGTGGTGGTGGTAGTTAGTAGCAGTTGTAGTAGTTGTTGTAATAGTGGTAGCAGTAGCAGCAGGAGTGGTGGAGGTGGTGATGGTGGTTGCGGCAGTAGTGGTGGTACCGGTACTGCTCGCAACAGTGACAGTGTTAATCTTAGGAAGAGGAGGGAGAGGAGAGGAGAGAAGCGAGGAAGAGGAGAGGGAAAATTTATTGCGGAGAGAAGGTAGCTGTAAGCTGTATGGAGGAAATGAGAAGAAAATATATATACACTATGTAAGGAACGTATCAACGAGGAAAAATATTTGGGATGAGGAGGGGAGAGGAGGAAGAGGAACATAGGGAGGGTGAGGAATATTATTATGTAGTAGGGAAAATATACGGAGGAGAAACATAAGAAGGAATGAGACAGGAAAGCATCTGGAAGGAAGATTATATGTAAGGAAAGAAAGAAAAATGAGAAAAAAGACAAGGAAGGAAGAGAAAGAAGGGTTGTAGAAAGACAACGTGACAGGAGGAAGTAGATAAAACCATGAGATTGGAAATCAGGAGGAACAGGGGAAGAAAAAGGAGGGGGAAGAGAAGCTGGAGAAGGAAAACGAGGGAAAGGAGAAGAAGGATCATAAAAATGGAGGAAGGGAGAGAGGAGGAGAAGAAAGTAGCTCTTACATAGATTCTTTTTTTTTTTTTTTTTTTTTTACCTGGCTGCAGAGCGTCTCGGGGGAAGTCCATCTGCATACTGGCTACACGTTACGGCCCGGTTGTGGAGCGTTACACACACACACACACACACACACACACACACACACACACACACACACACACACACACACACATCCGCGGTAGTGTGTGGTGGTGGTGGTGTAGGACTGTGATAACACTCTTGGGGAAACCTTGCGTTGGCACCAGTAATTACCAGCTATTCTCACAGCGACTTACACTCACTCCTAATTTGCCACTGTGGGGGACAGTATGTATGCCTAACAGTGATGATGATGATGATGACAGTCAATAAGTTAGTTAAACTTAAAGATGATATATGAAATGAAATATCTATGCCACATATCAATAGCAACAACAAGAAGCACTCACAGAGTGCAGCACCCGAACCGCCAAATTGGTTTAAAGAGCCGCCCACGCAATCATTGGGTACCAGTGATTATGCAGTATGGTAATGACAAATGTTAGGAAATAATTGTGTAGACGTGATGAACTGATGCATCTTCAAATTTCCAATCTGCTATTTTTAGCGTCATTCGTCACCACGCGTCGAAACTGATGAGCAACTGAGCAGCGTACTCGGACAAGACAGGTGCTCACTGACAGTGTGGAGGAGCTTTAAGGTCGAACATTTGACCCTTCCCTGTGCCTAAGACCTCTGAACGATTGTTTTTTAAATCGAATTTCTTCGATATTACTTGACCCTGAACTCCTCCACCATGTCGGGTTAAAATCGGATTAAGAGTTTTATTTAACCTTTTTCTTTGACCCAGACCTTTCATCATTCTGAAAATTGACTAATTACATCTTCAGCTAACCTTAAACTCTTCCACCACGTTTCATCAAAATCGAATCGAAGTTGAGTGAAAGGCTGAAACTTTGGCCTTGCCCAAATTTCACCCATTCCTGTCCCTAAACCCTTCCACCGACTTTGGTTAAAGTCGAATCAAAACTGTTTGAGCTGGTTTCGATCTTGACTTATGAACTATGATGGTTTGCGCCCCAAAATTAATCACCTGTTCCTCTGATGGTCCTCAAACATTATGCCAAATTTGATGTAATTCCGACAGTAGTTCCCTAACCTTACAGATTGAAGGTTGGACTGAAACAGGGATGTGTCATGTCTCCATGGTTGTTTAATCTGTACATGGATGGGGTTATAATTAAAAGAGATACAAGGTAGGGCAGTGGATGTTGGAGCGGCCCTAATGAGAGAGGGCAGTGTTTGGAAACTCCCTGTACTGTTGTTTGCAGACGATACTGTGTTGTTAAGTGAAGACGAAAGGGGGTTGCAAGGCTTGGTGGATGAGTTTGGGAGAGTGTGTAAGAAACGGAATCTAAAGATGAATGTAGGGAAGAGTAAATTTATGGTCTTTGAGAGAAATAAAATCAGTGAATGTACAGTGAGGTTGGATGAGGAGGAAATGGAAATTGTGCGTGCGTTTACGTACTTGGGTATCGTGATGAGTAAGGATGGAAGTTTGGAGGGTGATGTGCTTGAAAGGGTACAACAAGGAAGAAAGGTTGCTGGTTCCTTGAATGCAGTGATAAGAAACAGGGAAGTGAGCATGGAAGTGAAAAAGTCACCACATAACAGTACTGTGATATCAACTCTAACGTATGGAAGTGAAGCTTGGACCTTGTTGAAGGGACAGAAGTCAAGAGTGAGAGCAGTGGAAATGAGTTATTTGAGGGAGCATTAGGAGTCATATGGAGAGACAGACTGACAAATAAAGTGAAGGTGCGTTGTGGTGTGGATGTGGATGTAACAGGAAGCGTTAGGAGAAGCACACTGAGGTGGTTTGACCATGTGGAGAGGATGGAGATTAAGAAACTGACGAGGAGAGTGTATGTGAGTGAGGTGGAGGGGGGGAGAGGGAGGGGGAGGCCAAGAATGAAACTGAGGGATGGAGTGGTGAGGTATATGAGAGAGGGGGTGTGAGCTGGGAGCACGGCAGTGGAATGGCGGGGGACAGGGCGACATGGAGGCAATTTGTTTGTGGTCACCCCTTACGGGGTTAAGGCGTCTGGCAATAGACAGACAGATAGCAATTTGTTCAGTTTATATCATAAAAAAATGTAATTGAAATTTCGTAACTGAACACTAACTTTGCTGTAATTGTAACTGTAATTTGGAAACATTAAAACTGAGTAATTGTACTACTACTACTATTACTACTACTATTACTTATAATAATAATAATAATAACAGACCGTAGAGTTATTCACTTGATACTGTACAAGGCACGTTAAGTTCCCAGTACAAGTCTAGAAGGGAGAGAGTAGGCTAAACGAGAAAGAAAGGTTCCACGTCCAGCTGTCCTCCCCCCACTCTAATCTTTTGTGCCAGACCTCTATGTCATCCACACACCCTCCATCTCCATCCTATTGCTCTCTTTGTTCTCCCTCCTTTCCTCCTCCCACCCTCCTTTCCTTCTTCCTCCCTCCCTCTTCGTTCTGTATACTTTCAGACTTAGAAGGCTCCGTACCACCTCTTCCGTAGCGGTTTGTTAAGCATATTTTACCATGATATTTTCTTTTATGTTTTATTTGTCTTTTTACAGTTTGCATAGATAATACACAAGAGAATGGTATGCAATTCAGTGGGTTGAGGCCATATTTTATGCTTGCTATCTCTAGACGGTTTTCCTCACCTCAAGGAAAAATCTCTCACAATAAAGGAGTTAACGAGGGGTAAATCCACCCACCTGAAACTGAAGTCTTTCCAATGTATAAAATAATCGTCTGGAATCACGGATTCTAATAAAAAGCACATCATCGCAGTGAGAGATTAGCCGGCCATTGCTGCAGCGGAACCAAATAAAGTACGTATCACAGGAAAGTATTAATTCTTTCACTCCGATGACATAGTTTTAGATCTTATTCATATATTCAGACGATTTTATTCATCTTAGTGAGGGTGTTAGTGATGGCTGCATCTAATCCGTCCATTTCGAAGGTTCTCAGTACAGTCGTTTTGAGGCAGCAGGAATAAACTAAAAACACGTAAACGAAATGAAGGGGTTAGCGTGTCTCAGGAAGTAAACTGGTGGGGAGGAGGTGCCAGGGAGCCTTCACAGCCCACGAGAACCCGTCCCTCAGTGTGCTGGGAGAGGGAGGCGTTCCGGTGGGGAGCGTGGGAGAATGTGCCGTAGCGTGGGAAAGTTGTTAGTTGCGAGGGTGTGTTTGCCGAAGCGTGGGATTTGGAGGGGTTGTGTGCCAGAATAATATAGGTAGGTATTTTTATAACTTCCTTTTTTATATGATTTTTTTATATGAACTAATAGGCTGTTAATAATAATAGGGTTATGTATTTTTGTAGCTTTTGTTTTGGTCTGCTGTCCACTTATTTCGAGCTTTTTTTATGCCGCTTATGTTTGTATTGTTTTTCATCTGGTGTAAAATCAATCTTCGTTAAATTCTGTAATATTCCGGCATTTATAAATTTTACTTTTGATTTCCGTTCGACAGCCCCTAAATATGTTTGTTTCCATAAATCCTTATAAATCTGTGCTAATTAACCTAATCCCATAGCTGACTAAATTGCCTGGAGGTGGTAGGGCTGTAATATTAAACGTCAAGGTACTAAACAAGATCAAAAATTCGTCGGGCGGTACAAGTTAATATGTCTTGTTGCTGTTTCTGTTTGCCTTTTCCATTATTTAGCTTTCTGCCAACAGTATAATATTTGTTGTTCTGTCAGTGATCCTTACAGCTGCGATCTAATTCAGTATGTTTTTGTCGCTATGGCAGTCTCTCTCTTCCTGCCTTTATTTATACAGTATACAATATGTTCCCTTCTTTTCCGAATGATGAGGAAAAGAAGAACAGACTGAGTAATAAATAAATAAATAAATAGGTAGATAGATAGACACAGATAGATAGACAGACAGATAGACATACACACAACACACCCACACGTGATTCTTAGCTTTCAGACTTTCTCTTATTACTCGGCGTTTTTCTCAGTTGCACACTCTTTCTTCCTGTTTGTTTGTCTTCTTGTTTGTACTCTGTTATTCAGCCTCCTTTCTGTTAGTCTGCTTTGTATTTTGTTTTCTTCTGTTGTTCTGTGTTAATTTTCCTTGTATTATTTGTCTTCCTGTATGTGCGTTTTCCCTCTCTCTCTGCGTTCTATCTCGTCTTTGCCTTTCTGTTCATCTCAGTGCGATATGTTCTTCTGTCTTATTCTCTGTTTCTCTATATATTATTCCTTCTGCTTGTCCGTCTATCTGTGTGTGTGTGTGTGTGTGTGTGTGTGTGTGTGTGTGTGTGTGTGTGTGTGTGTGTGTGTGTGTGTGTGTGTGTGTGTGTGTGTGTGTGCTGCCTGTCTGGGTTTCCTCACCACAGCCTGTCATGGTGTCCTCATATTTTTCACTTTCTGTCATCTTTTGTCGCCACCCTCCCTCTGACAAGAATTTCTTTTTCAATTCTGAGTTAGTTTTTGCATGACCAATGAGGGAGAGTTGTGCGAGAGAGAGAGAGAGAGAGAGAGAGAGAGAGAGAGGAAGTTTGTAGAGATAGGGAGAAGCGAATATGGAAGACTAGAGTGAAGAGTGAAAGTGAGGGAGTGTGGGGAGAGGAGCGGATAAAGGAGAGTGAAGAGGGCCGGTAAATGAGTGTAGGAGGCTTAGGAGGAAGAATGAGGAGGAAAAGAATGGAGTGTGGAGGAAGGAGAGTGGGGAAGTGTTGTGGGAGAGGAAGGAGAGGGAGGGCGAGGAGGGAGATGGTATACTCTAGAAGGAAAACAGTGTGTGAATGGGTAATGGAAACACAGAGGGAGAGGAAAGTCAGCTAGTGAAAGAAAAAGGATGGAACTGGAGGGGAGGGATATAGGAGAGAGGTGGGGAGAGAGTCTGGGAGAGGGAGAGAGGGAGGAGGAGTTGTGAGAGAGGGAGGGAAAGTTGTGCAAGAGGGAGGGAGAGCTGTGAGAGAGGGAGGAAGAGTTTTAAGTCAGAGTTGTGAGAGGGGGAGTGAAGGAGGGGAGTTTTGTGTGTGTGTGTGTGTGTGTGTGCGTGTGTGTGTGTGTGTGTGTGTGTGTGTGTGTGTGTGAGAGAGAGAGAGAGAGAGAGAGAGAGTCGGTGAGCTACGACCAGGCGTGACTTGACTGATGGAGGGGGATGGGGGAGGTAAAGTTTGAGAAGGAGGAGGAGGAGGAGGAGAAGGAGGAAGCGGAAAGAGGAGGGAAGTAATGATGAGCAGGAAGTAGATTAGAAGAGGTAGAAGGGAAGGTGACGGAAGTAAAGAAAGAAAAGGGGAGGAGAAACATAGGAATGATTAGGAAACGGCGATACAAGAGAAGAACGAGGTGAAGAAAACAAAAGCGGATCAACGGAAGAGAAAAGGATGTGGAAAAATAAGAGGAAGAAGAGTGAGAATAGAGGGAGAAAACGGAGAAAAGACAGAGAAAAAAAAGGGAAGGGGGAGGAGAAGAGAGTGGAGAAAAAGGTGAGAGAAGAGAAAGAAGAAGAGACGGATGTGAAGAGAAGAGGAGAGATAAGAGGAGGAACACTGGACAGGAAATGAAGGAAGACTAGGGAAAGGATAGAGACAGGGAAAAAAAGAAATAAATGAGGAACAAGAGGACCACCAAGAAGGAGAAGAAGTAGAGAGAAAGAAAGATGAGGAAGACGAGAACGCGAAGACAAAAAAAAAAAAAATAATAAGGAGAGGGAAAAGAGGATAACGAAGACAATGCGAAAGTCGAGGCCGAAGGAGGGGAAGAGCTAAATGTCTAGGAAGAGGAAGAGGAGAAGGAGGACGAGAAGAAAGGAAAATGTATCTTAGAGCGAGATAAGTGAGGGGGAGGGAGGGAGCGAGGGATTTTGTGAAGTAACGTACACAAAATAGGAGGAGGAGGGTGAGAGGGAGGAAGATAAGTGAGGATTTGGTCATGTAATGTGTTCGGAGGAGGAGGAGCAAGAAGGGAAGAGATGGGAGGAGGAGGAGGAGAAATTAATGGAAGGCAATACACTCGGGTATAGTGAAGCTTATGTGTACGAAGGAGGAGGAAAAGTAGGACGAGAAAGAGAGGAGGAGGAGGAGGAAAAGGAGGGCGAAGAGGAGAATAAGGTAAGGAAGGTAGGGAAATAAAGGAAGGGGATCATGTAAGTAAGGAAAAAGAGGAGAGGAAAAAGACAGGGGAATAGGAGAGGACAAGAAAAGGAGCAGGTAGAGGAGAAGAAGGAGGAGGAAAAATGTAAAGGAGAAGGAAAAGAGGAAGATTACAGGATGAAAAAATGAAAAATCGCTGGAAAAGGAGGAGAACCAGGAGGATGTAAAGGAAGAGAAAGAGGATGAAGAGATGACGAAGGAATAGGAATATGGAGGAGGAATAGGAGGAAACAATTTAAGTGAAGAAGACAGATGCCACTGAGTAAGGGGAAAAAAAGAGAGAATTCCGATAAGGAGAAAAATATAGGTGAATAATAACAGAAATAAAATTTAGATCTGCAGAACAAAAAATAAGAGCAATGGACGAAATGAAAGAAACGGCGAGAAAGGTGATACATTATGCACAGAGTAGACTGAGAAAGACGACGAGGAAACCGGAGAAGACAGAAAGATGATAAAGGGAATTCCGAGAAAGATGAGAGAAAGAGGAGATGGCAGGTGAATGAGGCTGAGATAAGAGAGAAGAGGAGGACGACAGATAACTTGGATATACAGCAAAGGACCAAGATTAGCTGCTTCACTCCGATGATGTATTTTTCACTATTCGAGGTACCTTCAGACGATTTTATGCAGCTTAGAAGTGACGTTTCAAGCTGGAGGGGTTTGCCACAACCTTCATTAACCCATTCAGTGCCAGAGTTTTTTTTCCAAAGTTGAATAAAATCGCCTGGATAACACGAATAAATTAAAAAAAAAATACGTCCTTGAAAAAATACAAGGGAGAAGATATAAAAATTAATCATGTGGCGAAAGACGAGGAGGAATGAAAGGAGAGGACATAGAAGGAGTTGCAGTACTGAAAGATGAATGAAAAGGAAAAAAAAGTTCAGAGAGAGGAGAAAGGGGAAACGAAGAGAAAAGACAATAACTGAAAGGACGAGAAAGAGGAGAGAAGTAGGAGACGGAGAGGAGGAGGAAAATGGAGAGAAGAAAAAGAAGAGAGAAGTTGACGTGATAGGAGGAAAAATGGTAAGGATGACAAAAAAGTAGAAGAAAAGAAAAGCAGAAGAAAAAAATTCCGAACCACCATTGGCCGAGAGAATTATGATAAGTACAGATGACGTGGGAGAAGCGATAAGGGACGGACATGGACGGCATGGTGATGAAGGAGAGAGAGAGAGAGAGAGAGAGAGAGAGAGAGAGAGATGGAAGGAGACTAAGTAACCTGCACAGAAAAACTGTTGACAGGGGGAACTGAGAAGCATATATATATATATATATATATATATATATATATATATATATATATATATATATATATATATATATATATATATATATATATATATATATATAGGGTACCCTATCTACCTGTCTATCTATCTATCTATCAACCTATCTATCTAGGGTACCCTATCTACCTGTCTATCTATCTATCTATCAACGAATATAAGAATGTTTGTCAGCCAGTCTGTCTGTGTGCTCTATGGATATCGAGGGGGGATGCATACGGAACTCTCTAAACAGCTCTAACTGATGATACTTTTTACGAAGAATTTATATGTGCACATTACAGTTGCTACAATTTTGCGAAACGATGCTAAAATTGCAAGTGTAATTTATTAGTGTTCTTCTGTTGGTCCAAATTGGAATAACTAATTTTTTCGGTCCGTCTAACGACGGTTTTCGGAGCGTCGGCGCGGAGCAGGCCGAGACAGTGGCGCAGGTAGGGTGAGGAGCAACTCGTGTCAATTTGAGGGTTGAGCTCAGAGATGATGATTCAAATTAACTTCATATAATCCGTATGTCTGTCTGTCTGTCCTCTATGAAACTCGAGGGGGACGAATACAGAACTCTCTGAACACCTTTAACTGGTGTAGCTTTTTATGACAAATTAAATGTGTACATTACAGTTGGATACATGGTGCCTCTGATGGCCAAGAGCAGAGCTAATTATAAATAACTGTCGGCGTGGTGGAAACATGGTGGTCAATTACCAAAGACTTCTTTTATATTCATATCAATACCTGTATTTCCTACAACAGGTCGGATGGGCAGACGAATTGGTGGGGTTGGTGGGCGGGATTGAGTGGATGGGTGGGTGTGGAGGAGCAGGGTGGGTGGAGTGGGTGGGTGTGATGGGGCAGCGTGGGTGGATGAGTGGGTGGGCAGGATGGATGGGTGCATATGGGTGAGTGGGTGGGTAGGATGGGTGGGTGGGTCTCGGTGAGTGGGTGGGCAAGACGGGCAGGTGAGTGGGTAGGCAGGGTGAGTGGGAAGGTGGATGGATGGGTGGGAATGGTTGGGTAGTCTGAAAATAGGTCCATGGTAGGAATAGGTCCATGGGGAATATATCCCTGGAGAAATGGGACCACCAAGGAACATAGGTTCAGGGTGTAAAATGGGACCCCGGACGTCTCCCACAGGGGGTAGTGACCATCCAGGGTCCCAGGCAATGCCGGTATCCACGAACTTACGGTTTTGTCCAGGCAATGCCGGGTACCCCTACTAGGAGAGAGAGAGAGAGAGGAATGGAGTCCCCCCGAGAGTGCCATTGAATACAACACAATGGGATTTCAATAAAGACCATTACTGCTCCTCTCCTCTTCCCGTCTTCCACTCAGACCAATAGAATAATTTTTTCCCTCTCTCCATCTCGCTTTTCTCTCGTCTCCATTCATTCGTCCCTCTTTCCCATATCTAGGCTACTCATCTCGTTTTCTTTCCTCTTTCTTTCCCCTCCTCACACCATTCCCTCTTTCCCTTCGTTTATAATGGTTATCTTCCCCTTCTTTCTCCATTTTTCTTTCCCTCCCTCCATTTTTTCTTTTTCCTCTCCCTTGTTCCTACCTTTCAACCCTCTTTCACTTCCTTTG
Organism: Coenobita brevimanus; assembly: GCF_032717465.1. NCBI lineage: Eukaryota > Metazoa > Arthropoda > Malacostraca > Decapoda > Coenobitidae > Coenobita > Coenobita brevimanus. Next base: position 24,504,182 of record NC_137007.1, on the reverse strand, counting down.
TCCCTCCAATCTTTCCTTTTCCTCCTCTTCTTCCATCTCCTCTCTCTCCCTCCCTACCTTCTACCTCTGTTCCCATCCTTTTTTTCTTCTTCCTTCTTCCCTCCCTAACTTCCTTCCTCCCTCTCTGTCCATAGGATTGGCTGAACAGGATAGGGTAAAGAATGATGGGACTGGGTTAGAAGTAGAGGACGGAGAGGGAGGGAAGGGTGTGTGTGTGTGTGTGTGTGTGTGTGTGTGTGTGTGTGTGTGTGGAGGAAGTGACTCTGCTCGGAAGGAAAAGTGGGTGAGTTGAAATGGATGGAGTTCATTTGGCTAGTCTATGGCTGGGTGGAGACAGAATTAAGAGGATTTTGTGAACAATGCACGCGCGTGTGTGTCTGTGTGTGTGTATATATGTGTGTGTATATATAATGTGTGTATCTGTATGCATATGTGTGTGTTGTGTGTGCATATGTGTGCGAGCGTCGTGTGTTTTGTGTGTGTGTGTGGGGGAAGTCGCAAGCGCGGTGTTTTGTGTGCGTGTTTGTATGTGCGTGTGTATGCTCATGTGTATGTGTGTGTGTATAGAGGATATAAGTTCGCTGTGGTGAATGGGGTATGGATGTTTAGTGCTGATGGATTAGTAACTAAGTGGTTTTTGTGGCTGGCATTACGTAGGATGGGTTGATGTGGAGGGTGGTTGCGTGATGGACGGTGATGAATGGTGATGGCAGTGAATGGCATAAAGTGGAATGTGACGGATGATGTGTAGACGAATGGTTGATGTGGATAGGGTGTGTGTGTGTGTGTGTGTGTGTGTGTGTGTGTGTGTGTGTGTGTGTGTGTGTGTGTGTGTGTGTGTGTTGCTCAGGTGGCTATGAACATGAGGCTCTTTGGTAATAGCAGAAATGAATATAGACAAGTCTGATGAACAGCTGGGAGGGGGAACAGAGGGAGGGATGGTGAACCGAGAGGATGGACGGGGTGGGTAAGAGCGGAAATTAATTTATGATGAGGAGCAAATGGACTGGCTGGTATGAGTGGGATAAAAATGTGAATTGTTTGCCGGCATTCTGGACATCCGTGAAATATGAAATGCTCGAGCTAGCAGTGCACTGTAACAAAAGATAGCCTAAATGTATTGGAGGCAGCAGAGACGAGACAGGTGCGTGAGTGGGCGAGTCTGATAATTGGCAGGTGTGGGGGAGTTATTGGCTCAACAGTTGTGGGGGTGGAGGTGTAACAGGCATGGAACGATATTTTAGACAGAACAGAAGTCAAGGTACGGGCCGATAGTGTGGAAAAAAATAGAAGTGAACATTGTGCAGTTTGAATTTACATGAGGCTGTAAACAGATGTGTGGAATATAAGCTCCACTCCCCAAATGATGAAGGCTGCAATGGCGAACTGGTGTGAGAGTTAGGTGTGTGTGAGAGAAAGCCATGTGTGTGAAACAGGTACAGTATGTATGAGAGGCAGGTATATGTTAGGTAGATATGTTTGTGAGAAAGGCACGTGTAAAAGACAGATATGTGTGCGAGGCAGATAAGTGTGTGAGTGACAGCAGTAATAAACAGACATGTGTGTGAGTGGCAGGTACGTGTGTCAGATGGGTAAGTCTGTGAGAGGCAGGTAATTCTGTGAAGGGCAGGTGTGTGTGTGTGTGTGTGTGTGTGTGTGTGTGTGTGTGTGTGTGTGTGTGTGTGTGTGTGTGTGTGTGTGTGACCGGTATCTGTGCGAGGAGTGATAGACAGACATGTGTGTCAGAGGCAAGTTTGCGTGAGATAGGCAGGTATGGTATGTGTGTGTGATAGGCAGGTATGGTATGTGTGTGTGATAGGCAGGTATGGTATGTGTGTGTGAGAGGCAGGTATGGTATGTGTGTGTGAGAGGCAGATATGTGTGAGAGACAGGTGTGTGTGTAAGAGGCTGGTGTGTGTATGTGTGTAAGACATATGTGTAGGAGAGACAGGTATGTGTGAGACGGGTGTGCGAGGCAGGTATTTGTGTGTGTGTGTGTGTGTGTGTGTGTGTGTGTGTGTGTGTGTGTGTGTGTGTGTGTGTGAGAGAGAGAGAGAGAGAGGGGGGGGAGTATGAGAGACAGGTATGCGTGTGTGAGACAGGTATGTGTATGAGACAGGCATGTGTGGAGGCAGATATGTACGAGATGCAAGTACATTTAAGAGACAAGTGTATCAGGCAAGTGTGTAGGGCAGGTGTGTCAGTTAGATGTGTGAGACAGGTGTGTGAAACAAGTGTGTTATGCAGGTATGAGACGGGTGTGTGAGACAGGCGTGTGAGACAGGTGTGTTATGCAGGTATAAGACGGGTGTGTGAGACAGGTGTTAAGCAGGTAAGAGACGGGTGTGTGAGACAGGTGTTAAGCAGGTATGAGACGGGTGTGTGAGACACGTGTGTTAGGAAGGTAAGAGACGGGTGTGTGAGACAGGTGTTAAGCAGGTATGAGACGGGTGTGTGAGACAGGTGTGTTAGGAAGGTAAGAGACGGGTGTGTGAGACAGGTGTTAAGCAGGTATGAGACGGGTGTGTGACAGGTGTGTTAGGAGGGTAAGAGACGGGTGTGTGAGACAGGTGTTAAGCAGGTATGAGAAGGGTGTGCGAGACAGGTGTATTAGGAAGGTAAGAGACGGGTGTGTGAGACAGGTGTTAAGCAGGTTTGAGACGGGTGTGTGAGACAGGTGTATTAGGAAGGTACGAGACGGGTGTGTGAGACAGGTGTTAAACAGGTATGAGACGGGTGTGTGACAGGTGTGATACAGGTATGTAAGGCAGATGTGTGTGAGATTAGAGACAGGTATATGAGACAGGTGTATGAGGCAGGTATAAGACAGTTATGTGAGGCAGGTGTGAGGGAGGTGTAAGAGACAGGTATGTGAGGCATGTGTACGAGACAGGTATGTGAGGCAGGTGTAAGAGACAGGTAAGTGAGGCAGGTGTATAAGACAGGTATATGAGCCAGATACAAGAGACAGGTATATGAGACAAGTGTGAGACAGGTGTGTGAGGATGGTGTAGGAGACAATTATGTAAGGTACGTGTACGAGGAAGATGTGTAAGACAGGTTTGTGAGACACATGTATGAGGCAGAAGTATGAAGCAGGTGTGTGAGACAGGTGTGTGACAGGTGTCGAAGGCAAGATTAATGAACATGTGAGTGAGCAATTGTGAGACACAAGTATGTGTGGTAAATGTGTGTGGCAGGTGTGGCGCGGGCTTAATTAGTAACGGTGAGGTGATTGAGGGACGGAAACAGGTATGGCGGAAGTGAGGGGGCGGGACCGTGGTGGTGGTGGTGGTGGTGGTGGTGGTGGTGGTGGTGGTGGTGTGGTCAAGGTCATTACCACCCCACACCTGCTGCGGTGGCCGAGTGGTTGGCATTGATGGCTATGAAGCTGACGACTCCTTTGCGCTTGGATGAGAATCCTGGTGCGGGCTAGACTCAGCTAGCCATCCACCATTTGGCCGTTCGTAGGTAGAATGAGTTGCGAGGTTAACACTTACGGATGATAACTGTGGTACGCTGGATGATTAAGTGACCTTATATCCCAAGTTAGCCGGTAAATAGTCCGTCACAGGCTCAAAGGACTAAGTTAAGGAGAAAACCATCCACGCCTGAGCACCTCATGGCGTCTGCTTCCATCTTTTAGCTGTCACACTCCCACACTTGTCACTTCCCCACACCTGTCATCACTCTCCCATCTGTCATCACTTGATAACACCTGCCATTATTTACCCATACTTGTCACCATTCCAGCACACGTGTGATCTTTCCATACACCTGTCATCACTCCCCATCACTTGTAACTACTGCCCAACGCCTGCCATCACTCCTCCACATCTGCCATCACTCCTCCACACCTGTCATCACTACCTATCACTTGTAACTACTGCCCAACGCCTGCCATCACTCCTCCACATCTGCCATCACTCCCCCACACCTGTCATCACTGCCCCTCACCTGCCATCACTCCCCCACACCGTTCACCACCCTCACACCTGACATTACTCCCCCACACCTGTCACCACCTCCACACATGACATCACTCCCCCACACACATCACCACTCCCACACACCTGCCATCGCCTCCACACCTGCCACTCCACGCCATCCCTTAAAAAAAAATAGCCAGATTGTCTGGTGTAAGACTGGGGGCCTATGACGCGTGACGGAGGAAGGCAGAGGGAAAAAATGTTGGAGAGAAGAGGAAGGAGGAGGGAGTGGAGGAAACTGGAGGAGCAGAGAGATAGCACAAAAGAGAGAAGACAGAGAGGAAGAGGGAGGGTAGCAAGGGTATTAGAGAGAGAACTGAAGGGAAGATGTGAATGAAGACAGAACGAGGGGAATAATGCTAGAGAGAGAGAGAGAGAGAGAGAGAGAGAGAGAGAGAGAGAGAGAGAGAGTTAACAAAGGAAGCTTATTGAGAGCGGGAGTGAAAGAGGTGGTGTGCGAAACAATGGGAGGGTGACTGAGAGAGAGGAGGGAGATGCAGAAGAGAGAGAGAGAGAGAGAGAGAGAGAGAGAGAGAGAGAGAGAGAGAGAGAGAGAAACTGAATGAATATAAAATGACTGAAGAACACTGATAATGAGTGAAAGAGGAATGACTGAGGATTAGAGAGAAAGAACGAATGAGGAGGAGAGAGAGAGAATGAATGAGAAAGAGTGAGATTATGAACTCAAAACGAAAGAATGACAGAGTTAAGACAATGATTGAGATACTGGAAAAGAGTGAGAAAATTAGTGACTGAAAAAGCAAGATAATTACGAATTAAAGAGGAAAAAGAATTAGTGCAGAATGATTTTCTTGAATACGTGTGAAAATAAGAAGACGGATTACTTAAAGAGTAAGAGAATGACGGAATAGCTGGCTAAAAAGAAGAGAGGAAATGAGTCACAGAAGTGACAGAATGAAAGGCTGGAGTGCTTGAAGAAAAATGAGAGAATGACGGAGTGGGTGGCTGAAGAAGAATGAGAAGCTGCGCGACTGAAGAAGAGCGAGAGAATGAGTGAGCAGTGAAAAATGAAAACATGCGAGTGGGTGGGTGGGTGAGTGAGTGAGTGTGTGAGTGACTTAGAGAGTGATGGTGAAGATGAATGAGAAAATGAGGGAGTGAAGAAGAATGAGAGAGTGGCTGTGAGAAAGGAAGTGTTTGAGGAGCACCACCAAAGTGACTCAATTTCACGGCATCTGACTCTCCCTCACACTCATTCCTCACAGGTGGGGAAGGAAGGGTTAGGTGGAGGGGAAGGGGGGAGGGAGAAGGGAAGGGGGGAGAGGAAAGGAAGGAGTGTGGATGGAGAGGGACGCGAGGGTAGAAAGGGAAGGATGGAGATGGAAGGTAGGGAAAGGACTTAGAAGGAAGGGCAAGGGAAGGAAGGAGTGTGGAGGGGAAAGGAAAGGAAGGACCGTGTGTAGAGGGGAAAGCGAGATCAGAGAGAATACGGAAGGAGGGTAGGGAAAGAAGGAAAAGGAAGGGAGAGGGAAGGAAAGGAAGCACTGTGGGTGGAAGGGAGGAGGGACAGGAAAGGAAGAGACGGAGATTATGAGGATGAAGGGGATGATGAAAGGGAAAAAATAAAGACTGTGTGTGAAAAGAGGTACAGAGCTTATGATATTTAGTCTTTCTACCTCGTGTCACTCTTCCCCACGTCAACCGCCTGTCTGTCAACGTCTCAACCTTATCTACGTACCACAAACAATTTTACTCACCCTCGAAAAGCCTCTCGCAGTGGAGGGGCCAGAAAGTGTCCATTACGCTAACATCAGAGGCCTTATATTCCGGCCTTTTTTTTTTTTTTTTTTTTTTTTCCCGCGGCCACAACTGAACTTGCAAATCTGTGTTCTCCTTTTGCCAGACACATAATCCCAGAGTTCATCCAGTTTGGTCGGGACGTAAATTCCTTGTGAGCATTATAATTGCCGGTGCTGACACAGATAATCACATCATGGCAATTATCCACCCCACCCAGTAGAGGCAGACTCGTATATGCGCAGAGCTCCCGGGGGTCTTGAAAATTGTACAGTATCCCCTGACTCCCGTTTTCGTTCGTTCGTTAGAGAGAGAGAGAGAGAGAGAGAGAGAGAGAATGGAAAAGGGTAATAAAATAAGGAGAGAGTGGACCGGGCACAAAGGAAGGATGATAAACAGAAATGAATACAGAAAGTGGGAAGAATGGAAAAGCTGGGGCAAGGAGGGAGGAAAAAAAAAAAAAAAAGTAACAAGAACCGAAAAAAAAAGCGGACTGTGACGGGAAAAAAGGGAGGCAAACGATGTAATTAGTGGTGCGATGCAAACAGAGAGAGAGAGAGAGAGAGAGAGAGGTGAAGGAAAGCAGTGAAGGAGGGAAGGAAGGATGGAAGAGGGAACGACAAGGAAACAGAAAGGAAGGGCGAAACGGAATCGGAAGAGGAAGGAAGGACAGAGAAGAGGGTTGAAAAAGCAGGCCCGGGAAGGAAGGAAGGGAGAGGAAGGAAGGAAGTGAGAGGGAGAGGGAGCAGCGCAACATAAGGCCCCTGTAAGTTCTCCCTTGCTCTCTCCCTCTGCCCTCCTCTCACTCCCTCACTGAGCTCTCTCTCTCTCTCTCTCATTAATCTTCGTTTCAGCTTTTTCTTCTCCCTGCTTATTCCTCATGTTTATTTCCTTGTATTTTCCTCCCTCTCTTTCCTCTCATCCTGTGATGTCATTAAGCATCTTTTAATTGCCCTTAATTAGTTGACTTTTCCTTCCCTCGGCGTCTTATTAATGTTCTTTCTCACCCCTTTCCTATGTCTTTATCTTCGTCGTCTTTTTTCTTCCCTTTTTCATTTTTGTTTTTTCTTTTAAGTCACCTCCTCTCCTTCCTCCCTTCCCTGTCTATTTGTCTGTGTGTCTGTGTGTCTGTCTGTCTGTCTGTCTGTCTGTCTCTCTCTCTCTCTCTCTCTCTCTCTCATGGCCAGTGTGTTAGTATGCAATCTCTCCTTCGACCAGGCCACTTACACAGACTAGGAGTGTTGGGTGAATGGATGGTTGCTTGGATGGAGGGCTCAAAGGTTGGGTGCCTGACTGGATGGTTGGTTGGATAGGCGAATGGCTGGATGATTAACTGTATGGATGGATGAATATGTGGTTGGCTGGGTAAGTGGATGGATGGCTAGATGGTCGAAATGATGGATGGATAAATAGGTGGATGATTACTGTGGTGGGTTAATGGGTAAATTTTCGGCTTGATGGATGGTTGGTCGGCTAGGTGGATGCATGGTTGGATGGATGGTTGTTCAGCCTGATGGTCCGTTGGTTAGATGGATGGTTGGTCAGCTGGATGGATGTCTCGTTGGTTCAATGGCTGCTGGACTGGATGGATGGGCAGGTGACTGGATGGCCGGGTGGATGATCAACTGACTATTAATCGTTTACTGGCTAGGTGAAAGGCTCGGCACGAGATCAGTTTAGTGCACGAATGAATCAGGTGAATGGCTGTCAGAATGGTTACTCTGGGAGGAAGACCGGTTGGAACTGATTCAGTTGGGGAATGGATAGATTGATGGGTTGATGAACTGTGATTATATGACAGGCTAGGTAGATGACTAGATGGATATATGGATGACTGGGACTGGATCTTAAGCTAGTTTGCCTTGATGAACAACTAGAATGGCAGGATAGATGGAGCCCCCCCCAAAAAAAAAAAAAATGGGGGGATGACATTTTTTTTTTTTTTTTAACGAAATAGATCTTTGGTCGAACAGCCGCTAGGTAAACTAATGCAGGGATGTGTGGATGGATGGTTAACGTAATAATAAGACAGACTGGCAGAGGACAGGTTGGATGGAGTGAAGGATGGGTGATTGATTAAAGCTACAATATACTAACCAGCAACATCGACTGGTGGTTGAATAAATGGATGGGTGGATGGATATCTGATGCTGCCGTACAATGTAATACTTGGCAACACAGACTGGTGGATGCATGAACGGACTGATAAAACTGCGGTATAATAGCTAGTAGGATAGGGTGGTAGGTGAGTGGATAGATGGATGGATCGACGAGATGATGGATATATATGTCGTTGGATGGATGAATAAATAGGTAGATGGATGGACAGATGGATGAATGAATAGATTAATAGACTGATGAGAGAACGGACAAGCAAATAATTACACAGATGGATGAGTGGATGGATAGCTGGATGAATGAATAGATTGATATATGGATGAGAGGATAGACATTCGAATGAATGAACAGACCGATGTATGGACGAGTGGACAGATAGACGGAACGACGTTTAAGTGGATAGATAGCTAGAATAATGGATGGATGGACGGTAAAGAGCAACGGCCTCCCAAACTACGTGCTAACCTTTGCCAGCCACTGAGTCCAAATAAAGGGCTGTAGTGCAAGGAAGGAATGAAAAGGCGAACGAGAATAATGCAGGTGAGGGGGAAAAAAGACTGGAGATGAAAGGAAGGAAGAGGACTGAAGGAGGGCTGGAGAGTGAAGGAAAACAGGAAGGTAGACAAGACCTTTATTATGATAGCAAATATTAAATATGGGATTGTAAGATAATGATACAAAGCCAGAAAAATTAAATCAGCTGAAAGTAAGCAGCACAATAATGACTAAAACAGAAAGAACAAGAAGCAGCGAGAGAGTGCAACACCCGCGCTGTACAATCGGTTTAAAGGGCCGTCCACACATTCACAATCAGTAGGCATCAGTGTTTTTGAAGTATGATAATGAAAAATGTTGGAATTAATCGTGTAGACGTGATGAGGTGAAGGACCTTCCCGTTTCTCATCTACTGGTTATAGCGTGATTTGTCACCACGCTTCGAAACTGATAAGCAGTGTGTTCGGACACAACAGGTGCACACTGACTGTGTGGATGGCCTTTAAGGCAGAATATTTGACCCTTCCTTGTGCCTAATGCCTTATAGTGCTTGCTCTCATAATTGATTTACTTCATCCTTACCCAAGTGTTAATCCACCCGCAAAGTTTGGTTGAAACTGGATCAAGAGTGTTTCAGTTGATTTGTCCATGATGTTGATCTTTGTCCTATTGTTCTGAAAACAGAATAATATCATCCTCAGCTAGTCTTAAACCCTTCCATCGACTTTCATATAAATCGAAGCAAAACTTTCCGAGTTAAGGACAAAGTTTTACTTTGTCCTGTGGCCCGTAGATTCGACCGAAAGTTCTCAAAACTGAACCACTTCATCATTTCCAGTTCGACCAGATTTGGTCAAATGAGATGAAACTGAGTTAATTCCGTCCTGAACCTATGACCTACGATCTTTTTCGCCCCAAATTAATCACCTGCTCCTCTAATGATTCTCATTCATTATGCCAAATTTCAAATTTGGTGCAATCCATCGTGTATTTTCCCCATTAATCTTGCTAACAGACAGACAGACAGAAAAACAGACAGATAAATTAGACCAGATACAAAACTCTCTCGCGCTGCGCTCGCGAGTGTAATCGCAAAATGTCGAAAAAAGAAAGACAATGCTAATAATAAAAGAATAACAATAATTACCAAAGATAAATGAGATAACATGCAGATACCATATCAGAGGAAGTAAAATAAAATATTAAAACATAATTAATAGTCAAACACACAAAACAAACTGATAAAACCGATGTCTAGCAGAGTAAATACACCCCAGACAAGGCAAGCGAAAAACGTAAAGCGTTTGATTAAATTAACGCGAGTGGGAGGTAACTGTGCTTCCTTCACAGTTACCTGATTGTGTGGCTGAGTGATTGGCTGATTAACTGGGGGCTGAGTGATTGGAGTGCAGGAGGAACTGAAGTGGCATCGTCTGGGTGTGTGGGGGGAAGATGCAGTAGAGGGATGGAAGATGAGGAGTGGAAGGATGGGAGATGGGGAGTGGAAGGATGGGAGATGGGGAATGGAAGGATGGAAGATGGGGAGTGGAAGGATGGAAGATGGAGAGTGGAAGGATGGAGTGGTGACATGTGAAGGTGCATGGCTGAAGGACTTCCGGGATTATCATATCTATGTCCAAAGTCGGACACTTTGAAAGAGGGATAGAACTGATATAGCGGGATGGAAGGATGGAGGGGAGTAGGAGAGATAGATGAACAGAAGAGGACAAGGAGGATGGAGGGATGGGAAGGAACAGGTAGGATGAAAGAGAGACAGTAGGAAGGGCAAAAGAAGGAAATCAAAGGGTAGGAATAAAAATAAAATAAATAAATGCTAAAGCGATATAGTGATAATTGGGCCAGTAAGTACAGCAGGGATGCTGTGAGTGAGTGAGGGTGTTGATGCGTCGCCTGAGTAATGAAGTGGTTGGTGTGGATGAGTCGAGGTAATTGGCTGACGCCACTGATTTTGTCAACACTGATACAATTACGCCTACTGATCATTTCCAACGAGGAAATCATCTTGCATCCATGATTTCTTTGATCAATACCCTTTGCAGGAATTCCTACAATAAGATCAAAACTACAAAAAGCATCACCACCATAATCATCATCATAACCATCAATCATCACCATCATCACCAAAACACGGGCAACTACACCAACACTAACATAACCAACACAGACCAACCCCACCCCATTCCAAGCCGTGCTATCCAAAAATACCACCATGGACTCCCCCCCCCCCAGGAGTATTTCCCTCCTCCTACCCCACAATCCTCTCCCCAGGCCTCCCGCCTCAACAGCTCTCCCCACCCTTCCCTCACCCTCACCTCCCCACTTTAGCAACATTTCCTCCCTCCCCCCACACTCTCCCCTCCCCCAATTACCGGCCCCTCCCCTCCCCTCATCTTACCACTCAGATCTCCAATTAAGTCATCTCTCTCTCTCTCTCTCTCTCTCTCTCTCTCTCTCTCTCTCTCTCTCTCTCTCTCTCTCTCTCTCTCTCTCACACACACAATAGCCCTTCCCTCCCTCCCGTTCATCTCCCAGTATACCTAGCTCCCTTCCTCCCCCTCCTCCCAGTCCACCCCAATCCCTTCCTCCTCCCTCCCTCCACTTCCTCCTTCCTCATCCTCCCTCCCTGCCTTCATTTCATCCCTCCCAATAGTTTTTACCTCTGTCCTTCATTTCAGCCCTCTTTCGTTCCCTCCCTCCTGTTAGTTTCTCCCTCCCTCCCTCTCTTCCTTCCTCCTATTAATTCCTCCCTCCCTCTCTTCCTTCCTCCTATTAGTTCCTCTCTCCCTCCCTCCCTCCCTCCCTCCGTCCCTCCAGTTTCCTCCCTTCCCCTTCAAGCACACGGTCGGGGTAAAGGTTAACACAGGACACTGGAGACATAGTGGTCCACGGGGGGACTAATAGGCACTGAGAGAGAGAGAGAGAGAGAGAGAGAGAGAGAGAGAGAGAGAGAGAGAGAGAGAGAGAGAGAGAGAGAGTGTATAAAACTAGTGAGATGAACTAAATGATAAACAACACGAAAGAAGCCTGAAAAAGAACACAAATAAAAATGAACAGAAAAGGGAAACAAGAGAGTAACCAAAAAAAGAAAAAAGGCAGAAGAAAAATTAAAACGAAAACTAGATAATGAAAACGAGGAAAAAGAAAAAAACACAGGAAAAAAAAAAACGAAAAAAATTACCCCACAGCAGACCCGTATTAAATTCCCAACCTCCCCCGCCACTAATCCCGGTCTGAAGAAGCGGGGAAAAAAAAAAAAGGAGTGTTTTCCCTAATCTAATTTCTTCTTTTCACTGCGTCCCTCCTCTATTGCGGTTTATTCTGGAAAAATAAAAATACACCCGGCAGTTATCTTCCTCCCCGGGGGCCAATGTTTTCTTTTAATTATTCAGTGCTGCGCCGGGAATGTATATGCAGTGTTATGTGATATATATTTTGGGAACTGTGTGTGTGTGTGGGTATGTGTGTGTGGGTGTGTGTGTGGGTGTGTTTAACTCGCATTCTCTCTCTCTCTCTCTCTCTCTCCTTTGTCTTAATTTTCTCCAGGTCACATCCCTGCTCTTTCCTTGGTTGTTTCCCTCTCTTCTTCATTTCCTTTCCTGCGTCCCCTCACTTCCGCGGTCACAATCTCTCTCTCTCTCTCTCTCTCTCTCTCTCTCTAACGTAAATTTCTCACCTCACTCTTCTGCTCAATTCCATCCTTCTATCCAGATTTTTTTTTTTTTTTGCCCCTCCGTACCTTTTGCTTCCTTCAGTCCATCCATTTTTCTCCTGTTCACTCCTTCCATCATTCCAATTAAGCAATATCCCTCCACTTCTCTTCATCCGTCCATACATCAACCTTCCATCACCATTGTTTCCATCCAACCGACCCTCTTGCAATTCCTCTGTTCTCCTCAAAGCTCCTATTGCATCGTATTTTCATCCTGCCTTTCCTCTTTCTATCCCCTTCCATCGCTTTCATCTCTCCCCTCTCTCCACCCTTCCATCCCCCTCCATCCTCTCCATCTTTCTCTCAGTCTATCCTCTTTCCATCCTTTCGCTTCTTTTCACAATTAAATTCCTAATTACTCTCGCTCAGTCTTCCATCTTTTCTTCTACTTACCCTGCCATCCCTGTCTTCCATCTATCTCGCTACCCACGTTATATCCATCTTCTGCTTCCATGCATAATCCCATCATCATCATCAATGTTTGCATCACTAGTATGGCTGGTGTTGTTTGATTAAGTCTAATAAGATGACACCGTAAGATGTGTTACACCCGACCTTGGTAATAAAATCTTGCTCTTAGCGTAGCCTGTAACGGAACTGCACGCCATCCCTTCTGTACGAGGTGCTGGTGTTTGTGGATATTACTTCTTTTTTACCTCCCCCGCACGGAGTCCGCGATGTACTGTTTTTGGTCGAGTTTATTTCTTGTTTGTTAGCAGCATTACGGAAAAACGGCTGGATAAATTTACGTGAACTTTTCAGAATATGTGGGCACTGGTCCCCAAAGAAAGTGTTTAAATTTTGGAAGTGTGTTATCTTGAAAGGTCAAAACCAAGGTCACGGATTTTCAGAGAGCTATAACTCGAAACTGATTGAAGAGGGAGAGATATTTACTATTATCCACATACATGGAATCCCATACGGATTTTTAATTGGCACCTTACTGACCTTTGACCAAAAGTGACCTTGAAAGGTCAAAGTCAAGGTCACAGATATTCAGGAGGCTATAACTCGAAACTCGTTGAATATAGATATATTTACTCTTATCAAGATGTAGGAAGTCTAATATGGACTTTCATTTGGCAGCATGATCTTCTACCCTGAGTGACCTTGAAAGGTCAAATGCAAGATCACAGATTTTCAGAGGTCGTAACTTGAAAACATCTGCGCCATTACTTAGACAATACTGGCACTAAATGGCAGAAACGAGTCGGTATTTTACAGCAATAAAATACCTGCTGTCAAGCAAGGTTTGTTGTGCCTGGCACCACCTGCTTTTTCTACTTCTTCTTCTTCTTTTTAAGATCTACATGGCTGGCATTCCAAGACCGGTCGAGGTAGAGACTTGAAATTTTCAGGAGTGATGTATTGTGGTTGCAGGTTTGTTTTGGCACAAAGTTTTTATTTCCTAGTTCTAGCGTCGCACTTTCGCCCTCTATGTTATTTATTCAGTATTTGCTCTCCTGCGCAGCAAAAACTACTGAATTGATTGCCTTGCAAATGTTCCAGTAGGAAGTCGTCAACATACACTAGTGCACCTGGGCACTGATAATCAGATCCAACAAATCCTTTCTGAGATGCTGAGGATTATCAAAATGGCCGTCTCATGCCTGAAAGTGCTAAATCGGAAAGTATTTAGCCTATTTTGACCAGACTTGGTGGATATGTAGTGGGTCATGAATAAACATGATCTGCATAGTTTGAATGACCTTGACCTTGACATCAAGGTCACAGTCAATATTCGTAAAAATATTTGAGTCATACCAAAAGTCCCTTAATATTAGGTCTGCACTGATAAAACTATTTTCATCTGGAACGTGGAGTTCTTTGAATACTGCTTCAGCAACTTAAGAATTCTAGCTATTATTTTTATTGTTATTATTATTATTGCTACTAATATTATCGTTTTTATAATAACAACAACGACGACGACGACGACGACAACAACAACAACGACGACGACGACGACAACAACAACAATAATGATAATAATAATAATAATAATAATAATAACATTAATAATAATAATAATAATAATAATAATAATTATTATTATTATTATTATTATTATTATTATTATTATTATTTTTATTATTATTAATGTTGTTATTGCTGTTAGTTATGGATCTTCCCTCAGTCCATCTTTAAATGCACAAAATTATAATCATTTCTACTTCTTCTTCTATTATTATTATTATTATTATTATTATTATTATTATTGTTATTATTATTATTATTATTACTTCACTCTCATCTTAAATGTCAGGACCAACTTGCCTAGCCCCGGGCTCCTACGCTCCTCATGAGGCAACGTAGGATTGGATTATGGACGGATGGATGTATTAATATTATTATTATTATTATTATGGAGGATGAGAGGCTGACGAGGAGAGTGTATGCGAGAGAGGTGAGGGGGGAGAGGGAGGGGGAGGCCAAGGATGAGATGGAGGGAGGGGGTGGAGAGGTATATGAGAGAGGTGGGTGTGAGTTGGGAGTAGGGCAGTGAAATGGCGGGGGACAAGGCGACGTGGAGGCGATTTGTTTGTGGCCACCCCGTACGGGATTGAGGCGTCTGGCAATAAATAGACAGATAGATAGATAGATAGATAAATTATTATTATCATTATTATTGTTATTATTATTATTATTATTATCATCATTATTACTATTATCATCATCGCTACACGAATATCATGATGACCCTTCGGACCCATTCATACTGTTATATATTTGCATTATTAATACATTATTTATTCTGGTGGTCCATTCTCATTAGCGGCGAATATTACCCCCTCCCTAATTACCCTCTAATAGTTCTTAATTGCTCTGAACTATGATTAACTGACTCACGGGCGACGAACATGGCCATCATCATAATATAGGAGTTTTATGCCAGGACTGTTATGCAAGAGTGAATAAGGGAAAAGGAGATGAAAAGCGTAGTGTCAGCGGATGGATGGCTCACTCGGTAGAGAGTTGGCCAGCAGTCCTAACGGACCCAGGTTCAAATCCCGCTGGGGAAGGGAACAATTTAAGGATTTGAATTTCACAAAGTCAGACTTTACTGATCTACCAGAAGACCCGCCGACATGTCGTAAAAATACCCCCGCTAATACCAATACACCAGTCCTCTCATACAGAGACATCCCTAGCATGTATTCAGTATGGTCGGTGGGTGTTAGCGCCGAAGTGGTGATATGTAGAGGTGTGCAGTCCGTAGGAGGACTACTGGGCCTTGAAAGCTGGCTGTGAAGCCTATGCCCGGAGTTGGACACATTAAAAAAAAAAAAAAATCAATGGAGGTATGGTACGGTGAATAAAGACGCACGTTTGAGAGTAAGGGAGTCCTGGAATAGGGAAAAGGTAGGATGAGAGACTGCAGTTACACCTGAGAAAAGGGTGGCATATCTGAGGCTATCCTGGGCCCCTTCACCTCACAAGAGGTTATGCGGGTCTGGCTGTTATCAAATAGCCTAACTGTTATCAAATAGCCTATGTCCAGTTCTCGGCACCAGACTTGACAGCATGTTTCCAGAGACGCAGCAGTCCTACGTGCCACTCTTCAAAGTAACCATTGCAGCACTAATAGCCACCGTCCATACTGAACATAAGGGCAGCTTTATTTATCACTGGTGTAGTAGGATTAACACGGGTGATTTCGTGACATGCCGCTGGGTCTTGTGGAAGATCAGTAAAGAATATTTTAACAAGACTGAATTCATAAACTATTTCCTGCCTGAACTTGGGATATTACTAGCGTTCTTTGTGACATGTAGATAACTTCGCAAACTACTGTAGTAATATTGCTTGTTTCTAAGTCTAGTTTCAGGCATTAATACTGTGAGTGATGATCAGTACGGACGTTGATGTAGGGACCGATATTACTGGTTGCGGAGGAAGTGATGATGATGATGATGATGATGATGATGGCTGTAATGCCTTGAAGACACACACAATGAAGGCGAGATGTGATAGGAGCCATTAAAGTCAGTTACAGTCATGACACCAAGCATTAGTTTGTATAATTATGACGATGATACCCGTTGTTAAGGGAGTGCTGTAGGTGATAACTGTGAAGCTTTTATCCAAGTTAAAGTGATGTTGGATATTATTATTATTATTATTATTATTATTATTATTATTACAACAACAACTACTACTACTACAGCTAATACTACTATTATTATTATCATTATAATTATTACTTGTTTTTTCTTTAACCACAGTAAATGCCATTTGAATCACTCACCCTTCTAATATTAATGTAGGTTAATAATGATAACATCTGCACTCCGGGCCATATTTAAGTTCATGTCCTTGCTACAACAATACGATATTAAAGTTAAGGGAGGCTTCCTGTTGTGATGAGGTTTATTAAGGCTATCTAACCCCTCCAGTGGAAAAAATCTCTCCTTGGGTGAATTAGATTGCGTGGAGACAGCAAGATACTACAAACATGTCGGCGGATGTAAGGCTTGAAAATAACACCGTCAAGAATTTTAGGAAGCCTGTATCTCACCCGTCCTGTGTAAAGAGAGTGTCGTGAAAACCTGAGCGGGTTTAGTGATGGCCAGGCTTAGCGTACATACCTCTGACTCTTGGCTGTAATTACCCACCAAATGATGATGGAGTCTGGTGATATACTGCCACCCACCACACTCACACTGCCTCCCCTGTGTGTGTGTGTGTGTGTGTGTGTGTGTGTGTGTGTGTGGTGTGTGTGTGTGAGAGAGAGAGAGAGAGAGAGAGAGAGAGAGAGAGAGAGAGAGAATGTATGAATGTATGTGGGCTATGTATGTTGAGTTTGTCGACTAAGAACAATAATGTACAGTTATAGTGACATTAACAGAACTTCATCCCCGTCATTTTAATTATTGTCACTTTCACCATTATCACCACAATCACCATTACCCCCATCGCAGTCATCACCATCACCATCATTATCACCATCACCATTATCACCATCACCATTATCATCACTATGACCATTATCACCCCACCACCACCCTCTCATGTCACAAACATGCAGTTGGCCAAGCTCCTTCACATATCTGAATGACGTAGTGAATTGCATTACAGCGAAACAGACTGTCCTATATAAATAACAGCAAAGATTGATGGTGTTGCAAACAGTGACTTTGCATCACCACTGCCATAGTCATCATCATTATCATCATCAGCGTGTCACTAATAGGCAGTTGGCTGGAATTCTTCTGCATAACTAAGTGAAGTAGTTGTTTCAATGCTTGAAGATTGGATTAGATAGTGTTTTAGCAATAACTACTCGTATGCGGTAGCTTACTTCATGTAGCGACTCCACATCTCAACAGCCACAATCACCACTTTCATCATTATCACCGTGTTCACCATTATTATTATCACTACTACTACCATCACCACCACCACAATCATCATCATCATCATCATCATCATCCGCCCTGCGTCACAAGTAAGCAGTGTGCCAAAATTCCTGCCGCATAAGTTGGTGCAGGAGTGTGTTGCATCAGCTCAAGACGGACCGGTCTAGATAATTTACATGGCATATTGATGGTGTTGCTGGGATGACGCTGCACCACCACAGACACACTCACGTTGCTGTGGGTTTCTTGCTGTGCACGTGAGAACTGGGATTGCATTCTTAGCCCTTTCACCGTCGAAAATCTTATGTAAAATGAAAAAATCTTCTAGAAATGGCAGGAATAAAATGCATCATGGCAGTGCACAGAGTTACGGCAGCACAGGCACGCAAAAGAGACAGAAGTCGTACGGTATTCTCATTGGCTTAGAAGATTTCGTAACACTCACTGTAACCGATTTGTTTTGTGTAATACCACTCCACCCGAGGCTTTTTCGTTTTATTCTAATCTTCTTATCTCAAAACACTGAGCTAAAAATAGACTTCGAACTGGAGTGGTTTGAGATGTCACCAACTTCTTCACCATGAATGATAGTTCATATATTTCATAAAATCGTCTGGGGGTTGTAAGAACAACAAAGTAATCCGTCATCGTAGTGAAGGGATTATTTTTATCTGGCATGTTATATATACAATGTTAACACTGAAGAATGACAATATATATGAACATAGGAAGATGAATTATATATATATATATATATATATATATATATATATATATATATATATATATATAAAGGCTTAGGAAGGTGTGTCACCAAGCTCCTTTTGCCAGTCACAAACGTCATCACGTGTGGGCTACATCATATTTCCCAACACTTACTCAGACACAATATCTATTCATTGCAACCTCTCCACCTGATTATTTATTCTTTTTGCGGCCTACATAAACTTGGGCAACGCGGGAGTGTGTCAGAGGAAAAGTAATGTGAAAGAGGGAAGCGAATTTACCCCCCTCCCTCTCTCTCTCTTTCTCTCGTTTCACTTCTAATCGTGGTTCCAATTACACAACGCACTCCACCAATTATTTTTGCTTCCCTCTCGTTTGTAGGTTTTGCCAGTTTAAGTTGAATTCTCTCACCCACTACCCTGCACCCTTAACCACTTCACTGTAATTACGTCTTATATTTTCCTTACTAACTTCCCAAGATTTTATTCAGCTCCTGAAATACCTTTTCGGGCTGGATGAGACAGACAAACTTCAATGACGCCTTCACTACTGGGGTCTTTCTTGATTTTTTTTTTTAATGCAAGGAAAAAAGAACCAAAGGCTAGTAGTCAGCCAGACTGTTCCCTCGGAAAAAAAAGAAAAAAAAAAAGAGGTAAATAATCGTCTGCTGGAAGTCTCATTAGCCCGCCCATGGTTGAGACAATTCTAGAGTTAATTGCAGACTGTTTTATTCAGCTGAGAGTGAGTTATAGGAGCCAGTGGGAGTTTAAATGAAGAAGTAAGACACCGTATTGGGAGGATTAAAAGTGCAGTAAAAAAAAAAAAAAACTAACGAGTTGACCCATGAAACAAGACCTAATAATTACTTCACCCCGATGACGTATTTATTTCATCCCCCCCCCCCACTCTCGGGTGCTGTATTTGGCTTATACGACTTTTCCAGCTGGCAGGATTAACTACAGCCTTCATTAATCCTGCCAGCACAAGCTCCAAGGCTGAGTAAAATCCCGTGACGGAAACAAGAATAAAACACCAAACTGAAGCGGTTAATGCAAGACATCTACAATTTCAGACTGAGGCAGTTTTTGTTTTAACACATTCAGAACAGCAACATTTTCCGATTATATTATTTGAACTTGCGAGTTATTTTTCGAACTAGAAGATTTTGATACATAGGCTCCAATGACCCGCTGATTATTTTATTACTAAGATGAAGAAAATCGCAAGGTAGCAGCGAGAGTAAAATTTAAAAAGAAGTAGCAATAAAGAGATGGACAGATAAACACAGAATTAAAAAACAAGTTGCAATAATGAAAGGGATACATAACAACACGAGAAACTAAGGTCCAAGTCAGGCCGAAAATGTTCCACCATCCCAATAAACAACATTTCCATGAGTATAATTCTTCCAATACTCATAACACTCGTAATTTATGTGGTCACTGAAACACAGCACGCAGTACAATATTTCAAGATTCCTGGTCGTGGGTTTCAGAATGCAAAGCCTGAGGAAGGAACTATTTTATTTTCCCTTTTTGTGGTGGGTGTACTTCCCCTTGGTCAGTGGTGGCGCCATTTGGGGTATTGGCACTGAATTCCCGGCCAGTATGCTGATCACGCCGCCAGATTTACACTGACCACGACGACTCTCTCTCTCTCTCTCTCTCTCTCTCTCTTTCTCTCTCTCTCCATTCATTACGTAAATATATCGTGCTGCCGTGTACTTTATGAACCAATTCATTACACGCAGCTCATACCACACTATTTTCCATACGTGTTTTCGTGCGTTTGGTTAGGTGTGTGTGTGTGTGTGTGTGTGTGTGTGTGTGTGTGTGTGTGTGTGAGAGAGAGAGAGAGAGAGAGAGAGAGAGAGAGAGAGAGAGAGAGAGAAATGGGAGAGCGGAATATGCATTAAGGCCAGTTCACATGCAGGGGTGTGTGCCGGACTTCACACCAGCACTGGATTGATCACACACACACACACACACACACACACACACACACACACACACACACACACACACACACACAAAGAGAGAGAGAGAGAGAGAGAGAGAGAGGATCACAAGTCAATTAAGAGAGGCGCCTCATTAACTGTCCTGGGGCCATTAAGGAGCACCACCACCAGGGGACATTGTGTGCTGTGGTGGTGGTGATGGGGTGGTAATTGTGGTAGTGGTGGTGCTGTGGTAAGGGTGGCTTTGGTGCTGTGGGGCTGGTGGTAGAGGTGGTGGTGGTGTGGTAGTGGTGCTGACTGAGCTCGGTACAGTATGTGACTAAGTTTGAGTGGTGATAGTGGTGACGATGGAAGTAATGGTAATGGCATGGACGATGATGGTGATGAAGGTAATGGCAAGATTGATGATGATGATGATGATGATGATGATGATGATGATGATGGCAGCTGTTAAGATAAACTGTTATAGTGACACAGATATGGCGATGATGAAGATGTTATGATAAACTGAGATATTGGTAGAGATACGATGATGATGATGATGATGATGATGATGATGATGACGACAGCAGCTGTTATGATAAACTGTAACAGTGGTAGAGATATGACTGATGATGCTAATGATGATGATGATGATGGCAGCTCTTATGATAACCTGTGACAGTGGTAGAGATATGATGATGGTAGTGGTGATGACATCAATAGTAAAGGGAAGGTGATAATGACTCGTGATAATGATGATGGCAGTAGTGATGATGAAGATATTAATGGTGAGGGTGGGAATGGTGATAGTGGTGGTGAAGACAGTAAAGACATGATCGTGGTAGTGATGGTGATGGTGTCGATGGCAAGGGTGAAAACTATGGGTGATAGTGGTGATGGTAATGGCACTGATGGTGATGATATTAATGATGGTAGCAATGGTTAATTAAATGGTGATAGTAGTAGAGATGTGGTAATAGTTGTAGTGATGGTCGCAGACAATGATGGTAGTGGTGATAACAGCTCATGATAATGGTAATGAGGAATGCAGCAATGACGATAGTAATGGTAGCAGTAGTTAAAATATATGGTGATGACAATGGGGGTGGAGGAGGAATGGTGGTGAAATACGAGGCAGTGATTACAGAGATGGTTTTGATATAGATGGCCATATATCAACCCTGACACACACACACACACACACACACACACACACACACACACACACACACACACACACACACACACACACACACACACACACACACACACACACAAAGGTTAGCGTACTTGTTTCGTGCAGCCGATTAACCCCTTGAGTCCGAAAGCATCTTTATGAAATTAATCAGGATACCACCAGACGATTTTAATAAACATAGGATGGGTTTGTGTTGATGAAGGGGTTGATGAAAGCTTTATCTAACTCCTCCAGTACAAAATGTCTCCTAAATATAATCGTCTGGGGAAACAAAAAAACTGTGTGAGAATGAACAGAATGATGGCTGTAATAGAGGCGATGACTGTGTGTGTGTGTGTGTGTGTGTGAGAGAGAGAGAGAGAGAGAGAGAGAGAGAGAGAGAGAGAGAGAAACGTATATCGTCACTACACATAGCTCATGATTCCAACGAGGCGGTCCGGCCGTATAATACCATTACCGAAATACATATGCCCTAGTTGCAGAAAAGGGTAGCAGAGAGAGAGAGACGGGGAGAGAGAGAGAGAGAGAGAGAGAGAGAGAGAGAGAGAGAGAGAGAGAGAGAGAGAGAGAGAGAGAGAGAATTGATTCCCGCAAGATGCTCGACGAGTGGAGATGGATAATGCTTAATGGATGTGGGTAATGGATGGATAGATGGGTGGATAATCGATGGATGGATGAATGAGGATTGATTGGTACCAAATGAATGGATGGATAAACTAGTGGATGGGTGGACGGATTTGCAACATAGGATTGATCGAGTTATTGGTAATGGATTAAAAGGCAGTAAATGGATGGATGAATAATGGATGGTTAGATATAGGGAGAATAGTTAATGGAAAGATAAGTAATGTAAGAATGGTTAGTGAATGAGTAATGGAGGATAGTATAATGTATTCTGAGGGACGAATGATTAAACTGAGAGTGTGAAGGCGTGGACAAGACCCCAGTTTTTGAAGTTGATTTTTGAAGCATGTGATAACTCTGATAAAACAAGTCACATCCTTTTGTGTCCTTGCTGATTCCACTCTGTCATTCGGGATAAAGGCAGTTTTGATGGAGATCGAAGCAGACAGGCATGAGATTTTCTGCTGACACGGATAAATCCACAGATACATAAACAAAAGCGAACTTTATCACAATAGCCTCATCTTCCGTGTCTCTAATTCATTGTGACCCATAAATGACTTTAAATATTTAGGAATCTCTTAAGCCTTCACGCCATTCACTTTTAACAATACGTCCTGAGTTGCATCTGCTAGCTTCTTTTTTCTCAGCTTTATTATGTTTGTTATTTTCTCTTCTTCTCTTGGGTAGGTCAGAGTTCTCCTTTCGACACACTTGTTCTGTTATTATTTCTCCTCCTCCTGCCTCTGCGTCACTCTCACCATCCTCGTCTTGTCCTTTATTCTTGTATCCCTCTTCTCCTCCTTCATCCTATTCATTGCCTACATTTTTCCTCTTTCCCATTTTTCTTCTCTGTGCCATCTTCTCCGTCTTCTTCACATTTATTCTCTTATTTTCCTATGTTCGTAACCCTCTTCGTTTCTTCCATCTACACGGTTCCCATTTTCCTCCTCCTTCTTCTTCATCCTCTCCATCTTCTTCTCCTCCTTTACACCCTCATAATCCTCTTATTCTTCGCCCCCTCCATCTCCTTCACCCCTCGCTGTCTCCTCCTCCTCCTCCTCCTCCTCCTCCTCCACTCTCTTCATATTTTCTTTTTGTATTGTCCATTTACGTTCATTCAATTTTTTCCTCGTCTTCTGTCTCACTCTTCTCCTTCCCTGCTGCTCCACTTTCTGTCCTTTCTTATTCTTGTTGTTGTCAGATTTTCCCTTCTTGTTTTTACCCTTTTTACACTGTCCTTTGACTCTTCTGATAGCTCCTTTTCCCCTCTTCCTTTTCCTCTTCCACTCTCTTTGTCATTAATTCTTCCCCTTCTCCCTTCACATTCCCCAGTTCTCATTTATCTTTATTCCCTTCCAGTTACTTTACCTCTCTTCGTTCTTCTCCTCTTGTATCACCGCTCATTCTCTTCCTCATTCATCGCATCCATGATTTTTTTAAATTCCCCCTTTCCGTCGTCTGTTATTCGTCTATCCTCTTCCTTCGTCTTAGTTTTCTCTGTGTTTCTGCACTCTTTCCTTCTGTCATTCTCCTCTTCTTCCATTTTCCCCATCTACTTTTTCTTCTCCACCCTCTCCATCTCCCTTCATTCTCCTCCTTCTTCCCCTCCATATACTTTTTCTCTTTCTCGTCCTCTGTCTCCTTATTTCAGTCTTCTTCTCTCCATCAACTTTCCTTTTTCTCCTCCTCCTCCTCTATTTCCTCATCTGTCACCTCCAATTCCCTCTGTTCTACTTTTTTCTTCCTCCATCGTCCTCCTTCATTCTCTTCCTCCATCTCACTCCAGTTTCTCTTTCTCTTTCTTCCATCCATTCTCCTTCTCATCCATTCCCTCATCTCCGTTTAATCTCTTTTTCCTCTCTGCCTATGCGATATTCTCTCTTTTCTTTCACTTTTTCCATCTGCCTTCATTCCCATCCTCTTTCATTCTCTCCATATCCTTTCATTTTCGTCTTCTGCTACTTATTCTTTTTCCCTTCCTCCTCCTCTCGATTTATTTACTCATTCAACCTGCCCTTCAGTCTTTCCATTTACCTTTATTCCCATCCTCTTTCATTCTATTCATCTCCCTGCAGTTTACCATTGTCCCCATCCTTTTGAATTCTCCTCTTTCTCTCTCCTCTTCTGCTATCTCCTCTTTCTTCTCAGCGGTGCAGAGGAGGAGGAGGAGGAGGAGGAGGAGGAGGAGGAAGAGGAGTGGGGGAGGTGGTGCCCAAAAAACTCATAAAATAAAGTCAGCTCGGAGTGTCTCATCCCAGAGTGCTCTCACTGTGCTGGACTCTCCCTTTGTTTTACTGGCGGGGGAGGGAGGGGGAGAGCGAGAGAAAGCGAGAGAGAGAGGAGAGATGGGGAGAAAGGAGAGAGAAGGGGGAGACAGGAAAGGGGAAAAGGAGAAGAGAGAAGAGAGGGGGACTGTGAAAGAAGAGGGAGGGGGAAGTGGTGAGGGGAGAGTGGGAGGATGCGAAAAGAGGGTGGGAACATGAGGGGAGAGGAGAGAGGTAACGGGAGGTGGGGGAGTGGGAAGACAGGAGACAGGGATGGAGAGGGTAGAGGGAGAGGTAGAAAGATGGGAAAAATGAGACGGGGGGGAGGAAAGGAGGTGAGAGGTGAGGGGGAGAAAGATGGAGAGGATGCATAGTGGCGAACAGACTCGCATGGATAAGACAGCATGTGAGGGTGATGGGTGGAGGGGAAGGGAGAGAGGAGAGTGAATGAGGGAGAGGGAGAGGATGGTGAGGAGAAGGCTAGGATGAGAGAGAGAGAGAGAGAGAGAGAGAGAGAGAGAGGGAGGGAGAGAGAGAGAGAGAGAGAAATTCAAGAGGTGGGTGAGTGGGTGGAAGAGAGTGTGAGAGGAAGGGAGGGAGGGTCAGACTAAAGAAATGGAAAGGTGAAACGAAGGGAGAGAGAAAGAGATGACGAGAGAGGGAGGAGGAACAATGGAAGGGTTGGGGAGTCGCATACGACGAGGAAAGGAGAGAGAAATATGCAGGGAGGGAAGAGGAGGTAAGGAGAGGAAGGAAGGGAGAGAGAGAATATAGGAACCTGAACAGATGGGTACAAAGGAAAGTCGAACCCACTGAGCCTTTCGAAACCATTTGTTATATATAGGGAAAGCAAAGAGTCTACCCCATCCATCAATCCCCCGGTCGAAGTCCGCAGTATTGAAAAACCATCATGAAAATTTTTCAGGAAGGGATTAATGAGAAATATATTGCATACGTTCGTAACACAGAAGACACAGCAAGTTAAGATTAAGTGCGTTGAACCTATTTGCTGGAGATAAGAAGCTAAATATTTATAGAAGCGACTTTTAAATGTACCGGTAGATGTTTATCGAAGAGACTTTTAAATGTTGCAGCAGCGCCATAACGTATGCAGGGCAATGTGCCCATACGTATACATCTTTACTGAAAAAGAATTTTCTTTGCTTCATTTAACTCAAACCATTTACCAACAATTTTATAAACCATTACCTCTAAAATAACTGGACCCGTATACTGTGAGAAATTTATCGACTGGAGAAGGCAGAGGAGCGGTAGAAAGAGAGCAAAACGAATAGCTATGGCGCACAAATAACAGAGAAACTTTAGAGGCAAGAGGATGTTAACCCTTTCATTACGATAATAACTTCCGAATTTTCCTTGGGATGGCCAAACGATATCATTCAGCATAAAAGAGACGCCTCGAGAGGAATCGGCGACAATCTCCATCATCCTTTCCAGAGCCAAGACCTTTATTCTTTTTTATATGTCCTATTTCCAGGCAATTTTATTCAGCTTAAGAAAGATCTCTTACTGAGGGGGTTAAAGAGAAAAGGACTATAAAAGGACTATAGCAGAGATGATGGTCGGAGAGAAAGAGGAGGGAATGGTGTGAGGAAGGGAAGGAGGCAGGGAAGGCTGTAAGAGGGGGAGGTAGGGGCGAGTGAGGGGGGATGGAGAGGAGAACTGAGGGAGGGAGGAAAGGGATGGTGGGAGGAAAATAGAATGAGGGAGGAAATCAACATATCTGCCTCCAGCTAATAAAACCCTCTCCCTCTTTCCTCCATCTCCTCCTCTCCCCCTCTTCCTTCTCTCCTCATGTCCCTCCCCTCCACTCCCCACCCCTCTCCTCCCCTCCCCCTCCACACCACTCCCCTCCCCTTCCCTTCCTTCTCCATCCCCTAACTCCCTTCCGTCCTGGTGCAATTCGCTAACATTCCAGCTCTCTCTCTCTCTCTCTCTCTCTCTCTCTCTCATCTGCTTTCCTTCCATTTTTCATCCTTTCTCACCTCTGTCCTTCTCAAGTTTTCTTTCTCATTTCTTGTTATCCTCCATTTTCTCGTTTCCTCCTTCCTTCCTTCCTTCTCTCCTCCATTTTCTCCCTCCTTCGTACCGTCCCTACAAACCATCACATATCCTAATGCAACAGGAATGGCTCTTGCAGATTTGGGTAAGATTTTCATTTTGCTTACTCCGCGCTCACTATAAGTCGCCTCTTGCTTGGCTCATTATGCCTTAATTCTTTAGGCCAATGTTCTTCCTTCCGTTCTTCTCTTTTCCCGTCTTTCCTCCCTAGCTTTCGTTCTTGTCTTCCTTCTTTCCTTTCTCCTTTTTCGCCCTCTTTCCTCCATCCCATACGTCTCTCTCTTCCTCCTTCCGTCCTTCTTCCTGTTCCTTTCCTTCCTACTTTCTTCCTTCGTCCCTTTGCCTCTCCCTTCCCTCTCTCCCTCCTTTCCCACTGTTCATGGATGCATTTTCTCCATTACCGACATCATTCCCTTCGAACAGTCGCTCTTTCTATCCTCCCATCCTTTTTATCCCACCTTTCCCACCTCCCTCATAGATCACAGACCACAGTCGTCATCTACCGTACTCTTTAAGAAGCTGCCTCGGGAGGACCAGTCTGACTATAGCTTTCCTTTGTACTCCCTTCATACTCATCTTTCCCCCACTTTGTCTGTTATTCATTCATTCTTTCATAGAATCATTGCTCTTTCAGTCTGTACTTATCTCATTCTCCTCCCTGTACCGTATTTATTCTTCCTTCCTTCCGTCCTGTCTTGCTTGCTTGCTTCATTACATTCATTAATTCCCCTCTCCATCTTTCGTTACACTGTACTCTTCTATTCATCCTGCATCTTTTCCACCTTTTTCATTCTTTAGGCCACTCCTTCCTTCAGTCATTCACGCATTCTTCTTATCTATGCACTCTTTCTCTTCCAATCATCATCCCCCCTTTATTCATCTACCCATCCTTACCTCCATCCCTTCCATTCCTCCTTCATGCTTCCATTCTTTCCTCCTTCCTTCATTCCTCTCTCCATATTAAGTCATCTTCTCTTCCATTCATTCTTCATCCTTCCATCCTTTCTGTCTGTCTGTCTGTCTATCAGTCTATCTGTCTGTCTGCCTGTCTGTCTGTCACTAACCTTCCATTTGCCCCTCCCTTCCTTCGTGCTCAGTACTTTGCTTCGCCTCATATGTATTCACTCTTAAGTCTTACTAAAAGCCTGACTAATTAATTAAGGAAAAGTTGTCCTTCATGTCATACTAGTAACAAAAAAAAAAAAGAAAAAAAAAGAAAATAAGTGGCTGCTGAAGTGGCAATCCTGGTGTGGACTTAGGAGGCTCCTGAGTAACTTATATGACGTCCTCAATGCCGTGACGTCAATTTTGATACATCCTTTCTGCCACCTGGCGATTTTATTTCGTTCTGGGGAGGCCTTACACAATGAAGGAGGGTAATGGAAATTGTTTCTAACGCTTTCACTGCGAGAGTTTTCCTAAAGGTTCAATAAAATTATTTGGAGATAGTAAGAATAAAAAAAGAGAAAAAAAATGAAATGATGGGATTAACTCAGCTAATTTCTCTCGACTGAGCAATATTGTGTGATCTTGGCCTACAATTCCTAAGTGAACCAGCAATGTTCAGCCAGAAGGCTACCTAGGACAGCTTTTGAAACCCTTGGTTGCCAGGATCTCTCGGTTCAACATAATATTCTGGTGTTGTAATACCAGAGTGCATTAACGATGATTAATTCTGATAAATGGTAAGGGGGAGAGAGACTAGAGTATAGGCGACATTCACAGTACGTCACAGACACGAGTCACGTGGTACAAACAAGGCGCATGGTCAGCAAAACATTTGCCATGCTCAGAATATAAGCTACACAAGGAAACCGATAATTTTTCATTATGGTACTCTCGTGCGTACTCAGTGGCTGTACAAATTGCTTCAACAAGTCTAATGCTAGATCGTGGCACAAGATCCCCCCCCAAAAGGACTCGGAACGGTGGTGAATTCGGCTTGCAGCGATCAGCCGCAAAGGATGGGTACCGAGTCTGTGTATGTCACTTCTACTGAGACAACCATTTTATTTTTTTTTTCTCTTGGCGGGGGGGGGGGAGGGTTTTTTTGTTTTGTTTATTAACCTCAGAATCAGTTTCCTCAACTGCTTTATAGGCTAAGCTGGCTTGTTGTCAGTGACGCAGTTTTCTCCTGACAGACCAAATCAGCTAAGTTACTGCACAACATCGTTCGCCAAGAGCCAGGGTAAATGGACATGGGAAGTTGTTATTTTCATACTCCATGCAAACTGATCATTTTTCTTTTATTCCAAGTTAAATACAAATCTCGTTTTTGCAAGCATCTTTTCTCCTTGCCTATAACACTTCCTCTGGTGATTATTAATACCGGTTGTGATGTAGCACCTGTATATTTTTAAAAAAGTGGCTTTTGCCACTATAGGGAGTTCTCCACCGTCATCAATCAGTGACCTCAGCATCGTGATCAATAGTGATTCCTGATAATAATACCCACTGGCTGGGTTATTTACCTAACATGAACCAAGTTTATTCACCTGGTTGGCTGCCTCTTAACGCCTGATCATGCTCAGAGACGGAAATACAACAAAAGGCAGGGCAAGAATAAACATCACACCGGCCTCAAATACTGCTACTTCACGAGTAACGCTAGTTGAAAGGGCCTGAATTGGGTATTGAATTACTAAGTAGGTATTCTTAATGTTACACGAATGGAAGAAGATACATATTCTGTTTGCTGATAATGGTGTATTCAAGAGGTTATTTCGGTACACAGGAGGCTCATATCAATCACCTGAAAGCTCTTTGTCGTCGGTAGGAACATGTAATGCGTGTTCTTTCTTATGACCCCAAACGCTGACCAACTCTCGCTTGGCAAAGCTTAAACAACGTGGCTTCGTTTGTGTGCTCGGGTATTGGAATGACATGAGGGTTCGTTTGTGTGCTGTGGTATTGGAAGGAAACTAGGAGGAAACTAGGCATTTAGTATGTGTGTGTGTGTGTGTAATTCACCGGGTCGGTCAGGATCACTTGATGGTCGTGATGTGTGTGTGTGTGTGTGTGTGTGTGTGGCAAGCGAAGCGAACGTATGTGTGTCACCACATGTGTGCTATTGAAGCATGCTAGAAATCGTTCAAAGTGTGTAGAACGAAATCTATACCAACCGAAATTAGCAAGTAACTGTTTATTTACTTAGCAGCAGGTGTTGAAATACGCCTAAACTTGGTGGGCAATTAAGTTAGTGTTGCCTACTTCTTTACAATGTGGGGAGCGATTGTGAAGAGTGGGTAATATTTAAAATATTTGGTAATAGTGTATTTTAGCAGAACTGGAGGTGGTATGACACTTATAACTCTAAAACTGGGGAAACAATGGGGCTATGTCGGGTCTGTTGACAACTGCACTGATTTGGTGTGGCCCTATCTATCAGCAAAGATTTGCTGGCCTACTTTGTACTTATTTAGCCACTTACCCTGCCATGCATGTGCAGTGAGCACAGTAGATGGTCCCCTGTGTTTTATGCAGGCACATCCAGGCTTCATGACTACCAGACGGTCGTTGTGTTGGTATCACCTTTCTAGAATGAAGGGAACAGCCGGTCGAAGTGGGTGATACAGAAGTCCGAACGTGCCCACTCGCAAAGTACTCTAGCCATCTAAAGATTTATATGCCTTCAATGTATCCAGTGTGTATTTTCCAGGTGTTTCAGCTGAATACATATTTTCTCCATAAGTTAGGTCTGGCCACACATCCTTCAATAACAGTATGGATGGGGCAAAGTCTCAGTTCCACTCATTAATTTCACTTTCATTATGGATAAATAATGTCCCCTAGCCACAGTGTCAAGGCCTTTCGCGTAGGGAGAGAGAGATATATCACTAACTATAGAGTAAACCATGTTCAATTCCACTTCACACTTGTACCTCAAACACTCGACCAATGTTTTGCCAACCAAGGAACTGCGCGCTGCCAGACGTACGACTTTTGTTTACAAACATGAATGTCTCCGATATAGAGAAAAGAGAGGTGCACCGCCGAGTGAATTGAGTTGATACGGTCCTTATGAAAATTTTATTGAAGGAGACGAAATGTCAAATAAGGTAGCACGAGTTGATGAAAATTGGCATAGTTAGTTAAATTGCACTTCACATTGGCGCGCGATTTAAAAGATTAGCTGGCTACATCGAATCAGCTTGTATTTTCTGATGTTATGATATTATCTACAGGTTTTGTTTTCATGTTGTTGAAATAACTACATTTTCACTTTAAAATTCGTATAGACTTTGAGGGTATTTGTAGGTGTAACATTGCATTTATTTTCGGGATTGGTGGATTGTAACGGGGTTGATCATATACGATTTTCCCCCTTGCTCCAGTTGTATGGGGAACTCATCCCAGTAGGATCTACCCAAGTGCACCAACAGCAGCGCAAGGGTTAACTCCTGTAATTTGAAAGCCTCATGTTTTTACTCCTCCTACAACCACAATATCTTATTCAGGATTAGAAGGTACCCTAGTAATGAAGGTCTCTCCTTAGTTGTGTAAAATGATTTTAAGATATCAGTAAAATTAAAACACGCCATCGGATTGAAGGTATTAATTCCGTTTTGCGCATAGAGAGTTATAACTCCAGCCATGAATTTATTTATTTATTTATTAGTTCTTGCTATATTCGGACAATATTATTAATCTCTGGAGAGACTTTTCGAACTGGTTTAGACAGAGTTTTCATTAACCCATTTGCTAAGAAGAGGGTTTTCTCAATCGAATAAATTAGTCTGCCGTTAGCTAGAATGCAACGAAATACATATTCGGACTGAAGGGCTTAACATGTACACGAGGATGACTTATTATATCTCTGCTATTTCCTGACGGTTATACTTAGCTCTGGAGAGACTTCTCGAACTGAAGAGGTTAGGTAGGGTTTTCGTTAACCCTTCACTACAAGGGGGTTTCCTAAGCTGAAAAAAATCGCCCCAGGCTGGCTACAGCAACGCGAAGGACATTACCTTAATGCTGTTTTATTTTGCTTAGGGGAGACCTCTTGATGGCAGCCAATACTCTCTTTAGGCACAAAACGATCCACAGGTTTACACAGCTATGTGTGAGAAGGGTGGGTGGTGAGCTGGATGAACGGAAGGCAATGACTGATTATGTGTGTGTGGATGAGAGAATGAGAAGGTATGTGCTGGATGCGAGAGCATACAGAGGTTGGGGATGTGGAGTCTATGACCATCACTTAGTAATGGTGAGAGTCATGTTACAAATGCACTGGATGAACAAAGGGAGAAAAGGGAAGGAGAAAGCAGTCCGTACAAAGACTTTAGAAAGGTTGCAAGGGAGAGAGAGAGAGAGAGAGAGAGAGAGAGAGAGAGAGAGAGTGAGTGAGAGAGAGAGAAAGAGAGAGAGAAATAGAGGAGCCACTGGGTAGATATGATTTGGAGCAGATGGGAGAAGTGCAAGGTGCGTGCAAGGTATTCACAGAAGAAATCTGTGCAGCATGTGAAGTTTGGGGTGAAGAGAAGACGAAAGGAGGGGCAAGGGACAGCATGGTGGAATGAAGAGGTGAGATGTGGCGCGAAAGAAGAAAACATTATATTGATGGGAAGCAGAGGCATGGAGGAAGCTGAGGGACGGAATAAAGAGTTATTGGTAGAGATGAGGAGAGAGGTGAAAAGATTAGTAAGAGAGAGAGTAAGAAGAGAGTGGATGAGGAGTTTCGAAGGAATCTGAGTACAAAAGTAGAAGGAATGCAAGAATGTGTTCTGGAGGGAGGTTAAGAGAACAGGGTGATAAAGAAGGTAGCATGGGAGCGAAAGATGTAAATGGCGGATTGCTGGTGGAGAACGGAGAAAAGTCAGCAGATGGAGAGTCTTAAAGGGATTGTTAAACATACAGAATGACAGTAACGCCAGTAGAAGTGGCTGGGAAATGGCTGGGAGAAGAAGGAAGAAGAGAAGGGAGGAAGAGATGTGTAGGATAGAAGTATTTGAAGCAATTACGAAAGTCAAAATGGGGAAAGCCCCAGGAATTAATGGAGTGTGTGGTGAAATGATGAACCATGGGGGAGAGATAATGGTAGAATGAACACGAAAGATGTGCAGATTGGCCTGGGAAGAAGGTAGGGTCCTGGAGGATTGGAAGTCATGTATAATTATTCCACTGTACAAAGGAAAATGGGGAAAAAAGTGTGTGGTAATCATACGGGTATTTGTCTTATTAGTGTAATAGGGAAAGTATATGGTAGGATATTATTGACAGAGTTAGGGAAATAACAGAGGGCTGGAGAAGATTAGGGAGGTTTCAGGAAGAGAAGACGTTGTGCCGATTAGACATTCATCCTAAGGTGTTTAGTGGTAAAGTTTCTAGAGAAGGGAATGAAGTTGTTAGCTGCCTTCATGTCTTTGGATAAGCATATGAAAGTGTGGGTAGACAAGGAATGTGGAAAATATTAAAAAACATATGTAGTAAATGGGAAGATGTTGAATGCCGTGAAGAGTATGTATGAGGGCACTAGGGACGCAGTGCATGTCGTTGGTGAACTCCTTGAATTTTCCTATCTGAATGTTGGATTGAAACAGGGAGGTGTCACGTCTCCATGGTTGTCCAGTTTGTATATGGATGAAGTTATAAAAGAGATACAAGGTAGGGCAGCTTGAGAGAGGGCAGCGTTTGGAAATTTCTTGTTTTGTTGTTTGCAGATGATTCTGAACGTTAAGTGAAGACGAATGGGAACGGCAAGGTTTGGTGAATGAGTTTGAGAAAGTATGTAAGAAATGGAATCTAAAGACGAATGTAGGGAAGGGTAAAACTGTAGTCTTCGAGAAAAATGAAGTCACTGGATGCACAGTGAGGCTGGATAGTAAGGAAATGGAAAATGTAAGTCCATTTAGGTACTTGGGTAGTGTGATGAGTAAGGGTGGAAGTTTAGAGGCTGAAGTGCTTGAAAGGGTACAGCAGGGAAGAATGGTTGTTGGTTTATTGAAAGCAGCGATAAAAAGTAGGGAAGTGACCGTGCAAGAAGAAATGCAACTGCATGACAGTATTGTATGGAAACGACGCTTTGACCTTGTTGGAAGGACACAGGTAAAGAGTGAGAGTGGTGGAAGTGAGTTACTCGAGAGGAGCATGTGGAGTTATAGGGAGAGACAAACTGACAGATCAGGAAGTGAAGATGCGTTGTGGTGTGGATGTGGATGTGATAGAGAGTGTTAGGTGAAATACAGTTGAGGTAGTTTGGTCATGTGGAGAGGATGGAGAGTGAGAGACTAACTAGGAGTTTATGAGTGAGGTGGAGGGGGGAAGAGGGCGGGAGAGACTGGGGATGAGATGGAAGGAGGGAGTAAAAAGGTTTATGAGAGAGTGAAATGCGAGTTGGGGGAGGGTATCAAAATGGCAGGGGACTGGCCGACATGGAGGCGATTTGTTTGTGGCCACCCCTAACGTGATTAAGGTGTCTGGCAATGGATAGAAAACATAGATAAACCTCTTGTGGTGAAAATATTAGAAACTGTCTCCAATAGTCTGTGTAGGGCGATGATGATTTTTCTGTTTCGTGTTCTTGCCACCCTTGGATGATTTTATGCAGCATTCGGGATGCGTGTCATACTGAAAAGGTTAACAGTCTCAGGCTCGCATGACTCACACTGTCGAATGAAATGCTGAGTTCGGTGCGGTATAGAATTAGCGCTGTCTTAACCCAGAAGGAATTAAAACGTACTGCACTATATGGCTGGGTAAGGGAGAGGCGCCAGGGGCCTGCTAAGTCAACAGGAATACGACCTGTAGTATCTCAGGATGCCCCCTTAAACTTCACGGTAACCAGCAAATATTACCTACTTCACACAGTTTACTGTACCCGCACCCCCTCACCATCACCCCACCGCCCTCACCCCACCAGCCCTCACCCCTAATCCCCCTCCCCTGACATCCCTACTCCGCCTCTCGTACCCCAGCCCTACACACACACACACACACACACACACACACACACAAAGTGTACTGTATATATGTGTGTCAAAAGAGAATAGTATGTGAGCCTGTATGTGTAATTCACCGGGTCGGTCAGGATCACTTGATGGTCGTGATCGTCAGCTTTTACCCTCCCGGAAGGGAGCTGAGAGCTCATATAGTCCGATCTAAGGGCAAGGCTGTGACCTTCACACACCCACACACCCGTCCCCTTGCTCAAGGGGGACAGTAACCACCCACTTCGTTAGTGAAACTTTTCGCAACCTGAGCGAGGCGCGAACTCCCGTCCACCAGTTGGCAAGCGAGAGCGTTACCACTGCACCAGCGAGCGGTGTGTGTGTGTGTGTGTGTGTGTGTGTGTGTGTGTGTGTGTGTGTGTGTGTGTGTGTGTGTGTGTGTGTGTGTGTGTGTGTGTGTGTGTGTGTGTGTGTGTGTGTGTGCAACAGCAGTCACACCTAAACTACCGGGCTAGTTGCCATCAAGACTGCTTATCAGTCCACAGTCTATTTGTGGTGAACATTAGCTAACTGTTACTTCGCTTGGTGGTCCTAAAGGCGCAGTTCTGTCTCTTTAAAGTGATGAACAGGTTGCAGCCAAAATTCACACGCAGACAGAACCTGAATTACGTGTGTGCACAGACTACCGTTACTTCTTACCCTCTAAATGCGTACTGGCGCACGTTTAAATGTCTCTTGAAGTAATGGAGTGATTACCACCAAAACAGAGCCATAACCCAAATTAAACCTCTTGCTGAAAGAAAAGCTCTTTCATTTTGTGCTGGTGAATGTTCTTCTGTGCATAAGCAGATATATCTCATCTGGGGGAGGCGGTGGCTGAATCGATAGAAAAGTGGCCTGCAGTCCTCATGGACCCAGGTTTGAACCCTGGCTGTGGCAGGGAACAGTTTAAGGATCTGAATGTCATTAAGCAGACTTTACTCGTTTACCAGAAGACCCGCCGACATGTCCTAAAAATACCCCTGCTAATGCCAGTACACCAGT
Source organism: Coenobita brevimanus (assembly GCF_032717465.1). Classification (NCBI taxonomy): domain Eukaryota; kingdom Metazoa; phylum Arthropoda; class Malacostraca; order Decapoda; family Coenobitidae; genus Coenobita; species Coenobita brevimanus. The sequence goes on along the minus strand of NC_137007.1, from coordinate 24,468,966 downwards.
CCTGTATGAGACAGACCTCTCATGTCTTAAATATGGACGGTGGGTGTTAGCGCTGATGTGGTGATATGTGGAGGTGTATGGTGTGTATGAGGACTACTGGGCCTTGAGAACAGGCTATGAAGCCTATGCCCAAAGTCAGACACATTAAAAATAATGAATCAAATGATCTCAAATGTGGCGCCACGGCTGCCTTTGATTTGTTGGTAACATATGGTTCTTGCTTTTGGCTTATTGCTGTACAATACATATTAGCCTAAACTATCAGTGATGTTCAAACCACTGGGTCAGTTGGAACATGTTGGAACTTTTGATGAATACAGTGTACAGTATTTGGATCTGCGCTCCTGTATGCACAACGACGTATGGGCAGAACTGTGTCGTACTTGACGGAGACAAACAGTACCAGCCTAACACGTCGACAAGCTGAGTGGTCTGGTGAACATGGGTTACTTGCTGTGGAGGGATGAATGCGCGTTTGTGCATGTGTAAAACTAGACATAATCATTTGAATTACAGTTTTGAAAATGTTCTATGAGTTGAAGTGGTAGTGGAAGTGGTGATAGTGGTGGTGGTGATAGTGGTAATGATGACAGTGGGAGCAGCGATAGCGGTAATGGTGATAGACAGCAATGAGAACAGTTATGATGGCAGCGGTAGTGATGGTAGAGGTAGTGATGGTAGTGGTGCCTAAGGCAGCGGTAGTGACTGTGATCACCCGATAGTAATGATAAAGTCGTAAACAATGTAAGCATCTCTCTCTCTCTCTCTCTCTCTCTCATCAACCACGAATGTTCCTTAGTACGGCGGAGGGCAGGCAGGCAGGCAGGCAGGCAGGGAAAGAATCTAGGTTGTAAATAGTGTAAAAGCGGCTTGGTGGCAGCCTCCATCATTATTAACACTGAGGTATTACAGCCGGGGAGGGGGCAGGGGTAGGAGGCGAGAGGAGGGGAGTGAATGAGAGGGAGAGAGAGAGGGAGGAAGAGAAGAAGAAATGAAAAAAGAAAGAGGGAGAGAGAGAGAGAGAGAGAGAGAGAGAGAGAGAGAGAGAGAGAGAGAGAGAGATTGCTACACAGACCGCACAAGCCATACTGTCCTTGTATTGTGGTTCGGTCTTACCCATAAACTAGTAATTATTCTCCCCAAATGACGTAAAAGGGAAGTGCAGAAGAACCGACTTTCTCTCTGTCTGTCTGTCTGTCTCTCTCTCTCTCTCTCTCTCTGGTCCATGAATCTGTAACTAGGGAATACATTATGAAGGCGGGATTTCCTCGCCGAGACCACACATTCTTTTTGGTGGGTATGTTTGTGCTCCTTTGTAACTCTACACCCGCATTTGGTTGCTGTTACGGTCTTATGTGTACTGTAAATTCCCAGATCAGTTCCTTATTAATATCAGTTATTGTCCAGCAAGTACTCTATGCCACTCAATCTTTACCTCAAATCGTGACTACACCCACGTCACTCCTATTGCGAAAACTAGCTGATTTTCTTGTGCAGTTCTTTTAGTACAAGTGGAAATTTAGAGCCATATTAGTAAATGACATGTGGCGTATTATGTGCTCGTACACTTGAGATCTCTATTTTCCCTGCTTGACACCGCCCATTTATTTCATCAGAACTCGTAAATTTGTCTTATAAGCATGGTGTGAAATCCATACGCTATTTTTCCACGTAAAACTGAAGACGACACACGTTGTTGTGGTTGCAACTGCACTGGAGGTGTCGTATCCCATTGTGCAACATGTTCCTTGAACACACTTTTCATTTGATGTTTAGAAAATTTTTTGTTTCTTTCGCCACCAAAAGATGGACGGGAGCTTTATTTTTATCTTTCTTTGCCTTCGCCTTTGTCTGCCTGTCCACCACACTGCAGAAAAAAAGTAATGGTAGGTTTGTATGTTCGGTTTTTCAAAATGGCCCAGAAATGAAGTGATGAAATAGAGGTATATTAACGGCAGACGTTAAAAAACACGGTAGTAACTTTAACAAACTCAGTGTGTCGTTGTGGAGATATGCATTCTACTGAACACATGTTATAGCTGATGTGTAGAGTCACTGCAAGATTTATAGACTTTCGAAAATATTTAGAAACTATAATTTCTGAACGTTTCTCTCGTAATAACTTAGGATTTTTGCCATCATCATCATCACTCCATGTCAGTTTTACATGTACCCTCGTGGAGAAGAGAAACTGAGCATATTTTAACGTCCTTGGAGATATGACACAGAGAAGAAATGGAGCCCACGCAGGTCTCCTTATCTACCTATGCCGTAAGAGGTGAGGCTGCCTGCAAGACAAATGTGTGTGCGTGCGTGCATGTGTGTGTGTGTGTGTGTGTGTGTGTGTGTGTGTGTGTGTGTGTGTCTGAGAGAGAGAGAGAGAGAGAGAGAGAGAGAGAGAGAGAAAGATTACGGTACAAAAGAAATGGCATGAAACTGTACATGGATGAAGTGATTAAAGTGAGTTCAGGGTAGGCTGGTGCGTCTCACTGCGGGCAGAGCAGGAAGTCATTAGTCTGGCCCTCCCCCGCCGCCTGCCTCCTCACAGTGCCTCTGCTGCAATGGACCCGCCACCGTCCCTATTCATCAAGGATCTTAACCAATCTGTAGGATGAACAGGTCTCCATAACAGTTTAATATGTGTGTCTTACAGGCTGTTATTTCCCCATCTGGAGTGTAGGGGCCCACGGTTAGGCTCATTAGTCCAGACATATAAGGAAAGAGTGACCAGTTGCTGTCTCTGAGTGGCATTAAGTGAGCAATAAACCCTAGCATGTAACCCTTATGAGCCATATCTGCTTAGCCTACTAGATCACAAGACGCTTTTTGGTTAGATAGTTACCACTCAACGTAGTAAATGGTCTAGGAATAAGAAACCATTTGGCTTGTCATTCAGTGTAGAGTTACAACATCAAGCAAATGGATGGAGGGCGCCCCCACCTACCACTAAAATAGTTTTATTTTCCGTACTTTTTCGCTTTGCCCTTCACCCTAGTTTGGTTGTGAATTACATGGTCGCTGTAGGAATGGAGACAAATGTGTAGGCAAGCGTATTCAGAACTCTAGGAGTCAAGATAATCTGTGAATATGAAAGGTGGACCCCGCGCGTACACTAAATGCTACTCCACCAGCCTCTTAGCAAATGGCGGGGTAATGTCTGCTGTTACATTTTAAATTTCGCCTTTCATTTTCTGAGAGAGAGAGAGAGAGAGAGAGAGAGAGAGAGAGAGAGAGAGAGAGAGAGAGAGTGAGTGACAGTAGGAGGGAGAAAGTGACACGGAGGGATGTGAGAGCCAGAGGGAGGGAGAGGGAAAGTGACAGGGATGGAGGGCGGGGAGGGAAGGGGAGGGAAGGGGAATCCTTTTCCATATTCAGCTTTTTTATTCAATACTGCGTCGCTGGAATGTGAACAGGCCCAGCATTTTCCACAAACCCCCCTAAAAAAAAAAAAAAAAAAAAAAAATCTCTTCCTGTATTGACTTTACCTCTTATCCGATCCCTTGCCCACTCCTGCCAGCTCTTGCTCTTATTCCTCCTCTCTGACTCAATTATCGGTCTCTATCTCCCTTTCTTTTACCGCCAGCTTTCATCCCTTTTCACTTTTAAGTTCTCTTTTCTTCTCATTTCTTTCTTCCTCCATTCCAATACCTCTCCCATTCTTTATGTCTTCCTTCCTCTCTTTCATATCCTTTCCCTTCCATTTTCCTCCCATCTCCTTTCTCTCTCTTTTTTTTTTTCCTGCAACATGCCTCCCCTTTCTTTCCTCCTCTCTTCCATCTTTCATTCCGTGTACCTTGCCTTCTCTCATTGTTCCTATATTTCTTTCTCATTCTACTCTCCCCTCTACCTTCTGTAAATCTGCCACTTCATTCTTCTTTATTCTGCATCACTACCATCTTTAATGTTTTCCCTCCCTTCCCTTTTCATTCTTTCTGCTTTCCTTCTCCTTTCGCTCGGCCTCTCTCTTATTTTCATTCTTCCTCTCTCCATTTCCGCTTATTCAGTTTTTCTTTTCTTTTCCTCCTTCCTTTCCTCCTTCATCTTTCTTTTCATTCTCTACCAGCCTTTCTCTTCCAGGCAACACACAATTCCATACACCACCAATTCAGTACACCACCCAGTTTTGTGCACCACCCAATTCCATAAACCACCAATTCCAAACACCTTCCAATTCTATACACCATTTCCAGATAACATGTAATGCCAAGCAGAATCCAATGCCAGGTGACACCCAATTCTATTTTTTACTTCAGTCCCTTTCTTTCTTTTGCTCCAAGACGACGACGATTGCCGTAATGTTCCCCCTGCCCTAGTTTCCTCTCCAATATCCTTCATGCAGTCAGCTTCCGTGTTCTCTGTCTTCTTCCTTATTCTTAATTATATTTCCCAAAGGGAAAATATTCAGCTTTTCTCTCTTTCTTCTTTGTGTTCGTGTTCTTGTTCTTGTTCTTCGCATCATTGCTCATTGCTGCATCCTCATGACTATTTCTGGGCAGACTGGCCTAAATTTACCATGTGTCTCCCTGGGCCTGGTATCTCGAGACAGTTTTCTCGGTTTTCCTATTTAGGCTTCTAACATTATTTTATAGTTCCCAAAGCGTGAAAATAGGAGCACAAACCCACCCAATGAAGGTAAAACTGCTAGACAGCGAAGCAGTGTGTTGTTCAGCTTCGAACGCGGGTACATTACTGGACGACTTCGATTCGAACATGCCCTTTAGCATACAATGTGTATGTGAGAGAAAACGACTTGTGTTTAGCGTATAAAGGTTTACAAGACCAGAACCAGCTGAGGGGGAAATTATCCATTTACTCCCAAATGTTGTCTTTCTAGTTTATTTTCTCTCTTCTTCTCATTCTCTCTCATTTTTCTTTCTTATTCTTCTTTATAGACTTCTTCGCTGTCCTTTCTTTGCTTATGTTCCTTTTTTTTTTTTTTTACTTACCTCCATTCGCTCATACCTTTTCTCCCAATAATTGTTATTTACTCTCACCTTTCGTGTCCTCATCTCCTACAACTCCTCCATATTTCTCCTCACTTACCTTTTCTATTCCTTTCCTCTTCTGCGTTTCTTCCATATTCCTCTATTTACCTCTTCTTTCCCCCTCCTGTCCTCTTAATGCCTCTATAATAACCTTCTCTCTCCCTCAGCTCTTTTCCCATCATTCCACCTCATTCTTTAAGTACTTCCTCCTTCCTCGACGAGTATTCTGGTGCCCTCTCGGTTCTTGCAT
>NC_137007.1:24373731-24458731 GCF_032717465.1 Coenobita brevimanus | reverse complement strand
TTCCTCTCTCACCTTTCTAAACGTTTCCTTAAATTTTGTTTTAATTCTCCTGTTTTTTCCTTCCTTCCTTCTTTCCTTCATTTATTCATTTCTTATTACCTACCTTATTTTTCTACTTTCTTTCCTTTCCTTTCTACTTTTCTTCCTTCCTTCTTTCTTTCTTTTCTTTATACCTTCCTTCCTTTGTTCCATTTCCGAGTACTTCTTCAGAGAATCCTTTAATATCTCCTGATTTTTTCTTTTCCTTCAGTTCCTCCCTCCCTCCTTCGCTTTTCTGACTGGTGTCCTTCCTCCACCTCTCCTATGTTTCCCCTCCATCCTTCCTCCACCTCTCCTATGTTTCCCCTCCATCCTTCCTCCACCTCTCCTATGTTTTCCCTCCATCCTTCCTCCACCTCTCCTATGTTTCCCCTCCATCCTTCCTCCACCTCTCCTATGTTTTCCCTCCATCCTTCCTCCACCTCTCCTATGTTTTCCCTCCATCCTTCCTCCACCTCTCCTATGTTTTCCTTCCATCCTTCCTCCACCTCTCCTATGTTTTCCTTCCATCCTTCCTCCACCTTTCCTATGTTTTCCCTCCATCCTTCCTCCACCTCTCCTATGTTTTCCCTCCATCCTTCTGTCTAATCTCTTTCTGAGCGTCTCCTCCATCTTCCCTTTTTCTTCCCTCCTTCCAGTTCTGATTGCCTCCTCTCTCTCTCTCTCTCTCTCTCTCTCTCTCTCTCTCTCTCTCTCTCGTGTGTGTGTGTGTGTGTGTGTGTGTGTGTGTGTGTGTGTGTGTGCGCGTGCGCGCGCTAACTTGCTGTGTTGTTGTACTACTGTTGAGACACTGTAGACTGGGTGAGTGGATAGGTATGTGGGTTGGTGGGTGAGTGGATATGTGGATTTGGGAATTTTGGTCTATATGGGTACAGGTCCATGGGTTAAATACGTCCATGGTTGGAATAGGTCCATATGGGAAGTTACGTCCATGGGGGAAACAGACCCATGTGGAAACGTAGGTCTAGTAAGTTGATTTGGGTCCATGGGGGAAATAGGTCCATGGTAGAAAATAAGTCCCTGTAGATTCATTTTCCTATGAGGAGAAAATAAGTCCATAGGGAAGTTAGGTCTACGGGGAAAATAGGTCCATGGGGAAGTTAGGTCCACGGGGAAAATAGGTCCATGGGGCAAATAGGCCCGTGGGAGAAATAGATCCACTGGAGGAAACAGATTCATGCAGAAAAATAAGTCAGTGGAGAAAAATAGGTTGCTGGGGACAATTGATTCATAGGGGAAACAGGCCCATAAGGGAAAATAGACCCACAAGGGAATATAGATCCATAGGGACATAGGTCTGCAGGGGAAACTAGGTCCACGGGGGAATTAGGTCCATGGGGAAAATTCACTAACGCGGAAACAGGTCGCTGGGGAAAAATAGATAGGTGGGTGTAGCCAGAGACGGGCATGTGTGTTATACTCTGGTTATTTTAACTTGGTGTAAAATTGTTATCTCTCCACCTTGAATTCTGAACCGTAAAAAAAAGGAAAAAAAAAAAAATAGATATGGAAGTTAGTCGCGAGGAAGTACTAAGGAAAGGATGTAGAGCTGTAGCAACGTCTATTCCGCCGTGGATCTGTGTGAAATAAGCAACAAAAAGATAAAAACTATCAAGTGAGAGTGAATGAACTATAAATATTTTCTTGTTCTCTCCTCCAACCTTCCATACGGTTTTACTCTTTACAATGATTCCGTCTTCATTCTTCTTCCTTTCAGATGGCTTCCATATGGCGTTCCTCATTCATTTCTCCTACTTCTGGCCTCTTTTTCCTCTCCTCAATCATACCTCTTTCTTCTCCCTCCCTCGGTCTCTTCGCTTTCTGATTGCTTCCTTCTTCTCTCCGTACTTCCCCAAACCTAATTCTCTGCTGAACTTTCGAGTGTTTCCATAAGGTATCTCTCCTTCTTTACATCCCTCACTCCTTCTTTCTTTGCATCCCTTCTTCTCTCCTCATTCCCTTCTTCCCTTCTGGACTTTAGAGTGCTTCCATAAGTTTTCCTTCCTTCTTACCCTTCCTCCCTCCCGCTTTCCCTCTCCTACCTTTCCCCCTTCTTTCCTTTCCTCTTTGCTTCTCTCCCAGTCTTACTAGAGAATGCATTCGTAAAATATCTCACCCTGCTTCTTTCCCTCGTATCCTGTTGTTGCCAGTGCTTCAGTAATGTGTGAGAGAGGGAAGAGCTGATTGATTATGAGGCGAATGATGCTGTGTCCTCCTCTCTCTTTCTCTCCTTCCTTTTCTTCTTCCTTCATTCTCTCCCCCTCCTCCATCATCTCCTCCATCTATCCATCCCTCCATCTATCAATACATCCCCCTTCTCTCATTCCTTCCTCTCCATTGCTCACCCTTCGTCCCCTCCCAACACCAGTGGTCACAGTTTATATTTCAGCCATTCCCCACAGTTCTTCTTTTTTTATATTTTTTTTATTTTCCTAAGTGTCTTTAATCTTTTTCCAATATTTTCTTTTATCTCTGTTTCCACCATTCGTTACTCCTGTCATTTTTTCTGTTTATTTCCATCATTCCTTTACATTTCAGTTTTATTTCCGTTTATTACCGATGTTCTATATTTGCTTCTGCTCTGCCTTTTTCCGTCGTTCCTTATAGTTTCTCCTGTGCTCCTCTTTCTGCCTACCATTAATTACAGTTTTCCACACATTCCTCTTTATTCCAGTATTCTCTTTTCTTCTGCCCACGTATATTTCTGTCGTTCCTTACAGTTTATCTGTTTAACTATACCTATCTATCTGTGTCTATCTATCTGTCTGTCTATCTTCGTCATTATGTCCACCACTGTTTACATCATCTTTCATTTCTATTGGTTATTTCTTCCCTCCTTCTTTACCTTATTATCCATCCCTCTTCCTTCCTTCACCTCTTCAGCTTCTTTCCTTCACTCTTTCCCTTCTGATTGCTTCCTTCATCTGGCTGGATCTTCCTTTCCTTCCTTCGTGTCATACATGTTTTATTGCACCTTCATCACTCTTTCATCACGTCCTTCATCACATCCATCATCTATCCATTTCTTGCTTCGTCTCCTTCCTCCTTCTCCTCCACTTTTACTGATTTGTCCCTCCTTCCTTCTTGTGAGTATCGTATATTAACATTGCACTAAGATTTTTATATCAGGTAGCTAGCTGCCAATTTGCTTTATAAATATACTGTAGATTTGTGCGTGAACAGGCTAACTCTTGTAAGTGATAGAAATTTAATAAAGATGGTGATTTCTTTATGTTTTCTTCTTTCTCTACGTCCTTCTCTGATCTTGGGAATGTTTTCATGTGGTGTCCTTTCTTCCTTCCTCTCCCTTTTCCTTCCCTCCCTGTCTTCTTCTTTCCCAGTGTCCCTCATCCACTTTTCCTTCCTTATCTGCCTTCTTCCCCCCCCCCTCTTCATTCCTTCATTGTTCCTTTCCTTCCCAATCCTCCACCCCCTTTTCCTTCATTCCCAACTTTCTTTCCTCGTTTTTTCATTCCCTGCGTCATTTTGCTTCTCAGTCTACTTTTCTGCTTTTCTTTCCCCTCCTGCCTTCCATTTTTTTTTTTTCGTATCTTCATGCTTCCTGTTTCATTTGCTTTCCTCCCCTATACCCTCTTCCTTCCCCCCCCTTTTTTTTTACTTTCCCTTTATTCTTTATTTTTGGGTTTGTGAGTACTTGCCATGTTCTTTCCAACAGTGTACTATTTTTTGTCTTCTTTTTCGTACCAACTACTATGCCGGCAGGGATAGTGGCCGAGGGAGAGCCTTCGTCTTTTTTTTTTTTTTTTGTTAACGCAAATTGAATAGACATTACTGTAATTAATTTTGCCTACAAGATAACCTCGTAATAAGCCAAGAGGACTCATCCAATCAGTACTTCCTATTTCTCTTTTTTTTTTGCTTCATTTCACCTGCCTCTTTCATCCCTCCTTCTGTCCTCATTATGCTTTTGACTCTTCCTTCTTCCTCTTTGCTAACTCCCTCTATTCCTTTGTATATCCCATTTATCCAAGTCCCTTTTTTTTTATACCTTGCCTCCTCTTCCGTGTTATTCCTTCCGTCTCCCTATCCTCTCCATATGGTGTCATTCCTTCCTTTCCTTCATCCTTCCTTCCTTCCTTTTTTCCCTCTTAGTGATGTTATGAATTTCTCTCTCTCTCTCTCTCTCTCTCTCTCTCTCTCTCTCTCTCTCTCTCTCTCTCTCTCTCTCTCCCATTCCTTCCTCTCCGTTGATCACCCTTCACCCTTTACCCTCTCTTCCCCTGACTTGGCTCTTCATTTTTTTCCTCTTCTTTTTTTCCTGCTCCTTCTTCCATTTAATATCCTCTATATTTCTTAACCTCTGCATTGTGCACACCTTTAATTACACCATCCTCCTCCTTCTCCTCCTCCTCCTCCTCCTCCTCCTCATCATCATCATCATCATCATCATCATCATCATCATCATCATCATTACCACCAATTCTTCTTGTTTTTCCATTCCTTTTTATTTGCATTATTCCTTGCATTTCCTCAGCTTTTCCTTCTTTCCCCTTGATGTTTCTCGCCCATTTCTTTCTATTTATCATTCTGTAATATTTTCCTAATTATCATTGTTATACTTTTTACTTTTAAGTATATAGCTCCCAGTCCCTTCATGCATTTCGAAGTTTTCTGTTCACTGTTAAAAAATCTCGATCATTATACTCTCTCTCTCTCTCTCTCTCTCTTTATTTGCACCACTCCTTGCATTCAGTCTCTTCAGTCCTTCATTTTATTTCGGTTCATTCTTCATTTTTTTCATCTCATACTGTTCCATTTTCCAGTTTGTTTGCAGCATTCTTTACATTATCTTTATTTACAATTTAATATTTTTACTTATTATTTACTTATTATCTTTATCTTTGCCAATCCTTATTGTAGGTGTTTTCTTCTCTCTTCATCCTTTTATTACGATTACTTTTATTCTTCCTCTTATTACTTCCGAATTACTGTATTTAACTCACGAGTGACCTTTTGTAGGGGTGACTCGAGGCTAGAACTCCAGCTCGAAAAGGTTCTCCCAAACTGAGTGAAATTCATTTGGACGTCCCACAAATATAATGAAAAGAGAAAGTTATCGTTCTGAAAGCAATATTCCTCCTGCATATTGACCTTTTCTGGGCGAGATTGATGACTTCTTGGTCTTTCGTTTCTTTTCTTTCTTTCTTTTTTGTTTCTTTTTCCATAATTGCATATAACGCTCTGAATCGTGTGTTGTATTTTATTGCTCTGTTTTTGCTGCCCCCAGACGGTTTTTTTTTTAATCTTAGGGGAAATCGTTGAGTGAGGGGGGGGTCGTTGAAAGCTACATTTAACTCCCTTGGTTCAAAAGGCCTGACGTATGCGGAATCTGATCGTCATGATGGAGCAGGAGTGAAATACATAAAACTTCATCGCGTTGAAGAGGTTAACCCTTTGGCTGCGTTGAATTCCTCTGAGCTGCATAGCGTCTTGTGGCTCTGATGTAATAAAATAAAAATATCTTGATGCTCAGTCAGAACGATCGTCGAGATAGAATTTTGCCCCTTCAGTCGAGGACGTCAGCATTATTTCAGTCTTGGTACTTTCAGAAGATTTCCTTAAGTTTACCAGTGATTTCCAAAAGGGGGAGGGGGGGTTAGAGACAGCTTTCATTAACACCAGCACTGTGGGATGCCTCTACTCACGTGAATGATAATCAGGTGTGCCAAGAATAAACCACTAAAAGACATCATTACGGTGAAGAGCCTAACCTCTCTGCCGCTGGGTTCCTTAAATACTCTGACGGGTGCCGGGTAAGATTAGGGAACGGGAAGTCATTGGACCAAGGGTTTATATTTTCCTCTTTTTTCCCCGCATTTTCTGGGGGTAATATATCTTCCGATTTGTTCCTATATTATAGTGTTACCCATACAATCTGTAATTACTTTATTCTTTCATTGCAATAAGCTTTTTACTCTTTAATGTGCTTTTAATTTCATTCAACATTTTCTTTCTTGTTATCGATGTTCACTGTTCCTGATCCTTTCACTGCGGCAGGCGTTCCGTAGGCTAAATAGAATCGTTTGTCAGTAGCAGGACTTGGGTATAAAGAACGTCATCACACTGAAACCATTATTGGGCAACTCCTTTGGTGTGAGAGGTCTGCCAGCATCTAAATAATGTCATTTAAAGGAAACTGGAATAGAATACAAAAGAAGCCAAGGTACTGGAGAGTCAATGGCGAACTCTGAAAGCGGGGGTGGCAAGAGTTTATTTACCTGAAGCTTTTATCATTAATTTTTTGTTCCTCCGATTTTTTGTTATTATCGTTTCCTTATTTTCGTATGTATTTCCTGTTCCACAAACCCCTTCAGGCGAAGAACGCATATTTATATATATTTTTTCCATCACCTGGCGTTATATTCAGCTGAGGACTGACTCATCGAACTGAAGTGATTAGATACATCCGTCACTAACACCTGCAATACTAGTTTTTTCTCGTAAGACGAACTAAATCGTCTGAAGGTTAGTAAGACGAAACCAAGGAGGCTACTACATTAATAGGCCTAATTTCATCTGGAGTGCTTTTTCGTTGGTGTTGTCGTGTTTACCATCGTCGATTGTAAGCATATATTTATAGCTATATTACTTTACATCTATCTATCTATCTATCTATCTATCTATGGGTTTTCCTCTTACTCTCTTGTGGCTTCATTATTCCCGTTCCTCTCTCTCTCTCTCTCTCTGTTTGCCCTTATTCTCCCATCATCCTATATATTTTCCTGTCCATCAGTTTTTAATTCCTATTTGTTTCTGTGTTTCCATGTTGCCATTTTCCTCTTCCTTTTATTATTCCCTCTCCTCCTTCTCCTCGTTCGTATTGATCTCCACCTCCATCTGTCTCTCTCCTTCCCTCCATTTGTCTCCTTCCTTCCTGTCATTTCTCTCGCCTCTTCCTCCCCGTCTTCTTCCTTATTGTTTTATTCCCCTTCTTCTTCAACAGGTCCTTCCTTTTACATCATTTCCTCCTTCTTCTGTTCGTTCCTTTTCCCCCTTTCTTCTCTCCCTTCTTCTTCCCCATTTATCATTCCATAACGCCTCTCCCCTTTATCTATTCTCTTTATTTTTCACGTTTACTTTCTCTTCTTCTCCTCCTCGTCCTTCTCCAGTTATCATTCTCAATCGTTTTTCTCCTCTATCTTTTATTCTCGTCATTCCATATGTACTCTCTTCTCCTCTTCCATGTATTCATATTTCTCCCAGCTCTCCGTCCACCTCCTCGCATCACATCCTGTCATCTCTTTCCTCTGTTCGTCCTTATTTTTCTTCTCTTCTGCCTTCCCATTCTCCATTTACTACTTTTCCTCCTTTCTCTTCTCTTACCCCATTCCTTCCTTTTCCCTCCCTTCTTTCCTTTTCCTCCCTTCCTTCTATCCTTTTCTTCTCATCCTTTCCCCTTCTTCTTCCTGCACTTATCCTCCTTTTCGCCCTTCTCTGTCTGACTTAATTCTCCTCGCTTCTCGCCTTCCCTTTTCATCTCTCTTTTTCCCTCACCTTCACCTTTTATCATTGCATCTTGATTCTCCATTTTGTCTTTTCACCCCTTTTCGTAGTTTCTTTTGATTCCTTCTCTTCTCTACCTCGATTCCAGTCTTTCCTCCTTCCTTTTCTCATTCCTTCATTTATAATCCGCTTCCGTCTATCTCCTTTATTTCCTCTTCCTCTCTTTTTCTATTCCTTCCTTGCTTCTCTTCGGTTTATTCTCTTCTTCCTTTTTCTTTTCTCCCTATCTCCTCTTCTTTTTTTCCTACTTCCTCTTCTTTCAGTTCCTAATTTCACTGCTTTCTTCTGTTTTGTTTCCTTCCTTCCCTTTCCCTCCTCCTCCTCCATCACTGATCATCCCCCATGGCTGTAGCCTTCGTCTCTCTTAATCCTTCCCTGTTCTCCCCCTTCCCTTTCCTCGTATATTTGCATTCACTGGTCTCCTTTGTCCTTCTAATTCCCCCCTTCCCCTCCTCTCTCTCTCTCTCTCTCTCTCTCTCTCTCATTTTCTGGTTATTCCACTTTTTATTCCGGCTTTCCTCTTCCTTGTTGTCTTTATCGCTGTCTTGTTTCCTCCTGTCTTTAACTTTTTTGTCTTTATTTTCTTTACCCTTTATGTTTTCTGCTTCTTTATTTATGTTTTAGTTATATTTTTCTTTCTCTCTCTCTCTCTCTCTCTCTCTCTCTCTCTCTCTCTCTCTCTCTCTCTTTTATTGTTTACCCGGCTATTGACACCGGCACTCCCACTACTGCTACGTGTCCACCAGTCTTGATAAAAATTGTGTGTCGGCAACAAAATTAAAACAGAATGGTTGTCAGGGCAGTAAGGGCTTAATGGAGCTTGCTGGTAATCCTCTTGTCTACCCGAGAGAGAGAGAGAGAGAGAGAGAGAGAGAGAGAGAGAGAGAGAGAGAGAGAGAGAGAGAGAGAGAGAGAGAGGTGGGGGTTCCTTTTAGCTTAATCAAGTGGTCTGGCGGTGGCAAGAACAAAACAAATGATGCCAAGGGATTAATCTTGTCAACCTTCAGTCCTGTCTGCCTCTCTGTCTGCTGTCCCGATCCATGTCTGCCTCTTTGTCGGCTGCCTCCATCCCCGTCTGCCTCTCTGTCTGCTGCCGCCATCCTTGTCTGCCTCTCAGTCTGCTGTCCCCAGCACCGTCTGCCTCGATGTCTGCTGCCCTCATTCGTGCTTGCCTCTCTGTCTACTGCTGTAATCCTTGTCTTCCTCGTTGTCTGTTGCCATTATTCCTTTCTGCCTCTCTGTTGCCTTCATTCTTGGTTGTCTGCATATATTACTGAGTGGCTACTCATTTTTATTACGTCTCTCTGCCTCTAGGTCTGTTTTCTTATCGGAGTCCACACATGTCTGCTCTCTCACTTCCCTCTGCCTCCGTGTCCCTCTCTGTTTGTATGTCTGTCTGTGCCTGTCTGCCGTTGTTTGTTACTTTCACCTCCGTCCGTCCACCTCTACGTAGTAATTTTCCTGCCTGCCTGTTTGTACCCTACAGTATCTGTCTCTGTCTGTCTGTTTTTCTTCTGTATCCTCCCTCTGTCTGTGTGTCTGTCTGCTACTTCCGCCCTGTTCCATGCCTCTCTCTGCTCCTGCATCCTTTCTGTTAGTCTGTCGATCTGTGTCTCACGCTCTCTCTTTCTCTCTGTACGTCTCTCTTTCCTCGTGTATGTCTATTCGTCTGTCTGTTTGTCTGTCTCCTTATGTTTGATACTCCCACCCCTGTCCTCCTCAGTCATGTATCCTGTCCTCCCTGATGCTGTTTGACTGTATCTGTTTAGTTGTTTAGTTTTGTATGTTACTTTCACCCCATTCTGTTCCTTCTCTTTATCTTTCCTGTATGTCCTGTATTCACCTTATCTGCCATGTTTTCTGTCTCTGCTTTCTATCCTCTGACTGTCTGACTCTGTATCTTTGCCTATTAACCCAGACCGTTTCGCTGTCTCTTCCTGTCTCTTCCCTTCCTGTCTTTCTACTTCTCTGCCTGTCTGCAAAGCGAGACCCAGTGCCCTAATTTGCAGGGTCTCGCATTTTCTCGCCCTTGACACCCGAGATCTCACGAGACCTCGACAGTCGGCGCGCAGAAATATGAAACTTTTTTCTTTTGTTTCCAGACTCCCAAGATTTTCTATTCACCATTTCTCGCGTCTTTGTCTCTCTCTCTCTCTTTCTCCTCCCCGTTTATATTTATCTGTGTGTGTGTGTGTGTGTGTGTGTGTGTGTGTGTGTGTGTGTGTGTGTGTGTGTGTGTGTCACGTACTTCTCTCTATCCAGTTCCTTCCATTTCATGCACTGCCTCCCTCTCGACTCCTCTTGATTTCTCCCTTGACTTCCTCCATCTACCCCCTTCCCCCTTCCTCCCCTTCCCTTCCCATTCCACCTCTTCCTTCCCCTCTTCCTTCCTTCCCTCCCAAACGAACCACAAAAGGACAGTATCTCACCTTCTCCTATCCCTACCACTTATTCACTTTTATTCTTATTCCCCTCCTCTTCTTCCTCCTCCTCCTCCTCCTTCTCCTCCTCCTCTTCCCGTTTCCTTTCTCTCCGTTCTCATTTTTCTTCCAAACTTTCTAAACAAGAGACAAAGGGTTAAGCCCAACACCACCACTACCTCTTCCTCCTTCTCTCTCTCTCTCTCTCTCTCCATCCCTTCCTGCCAAATTCCTTTCCTTCTCTGGCCAATTCTTCCCTTCCAGTCATCTTCCCTTTCCATTCCTTTCCTTTTGCCTCATCTTTTTCCCCCCTGTTTCCTCTTCCCTCCTCCCTCAGTACCATCCTTTCCTTTCCTTTTCGTATTTCTTAACTTTTCCTCCTTACTCTTCGTCTATCTTCTCTCTCTTTTCCTTTCTTTGTCTATTTTCTCCTTCATTCTGGTTTTCATTCTTCCTTTCGCATTTCATTCTGTTGCCTTCTCTTCCCTTCCTCATCTCCATTCCTTCCTTCCCTCTTCCCCTTCCTTGCCTTTATTGTTTTTCTTGTCCCCTTCCCTTTCCTCTTTCTCTTTCTATCTCCACGCTTCTTGTCAGCCTTTCTTTTCCCCTCTCCTCCTTCCCTCTTCATCCCTTCCATCCTTCCCTTCTCCCATTCCTTCCTCATTATCCTGTCCCTTTCCGCTCTTCCCCTCTCTCCATCCTTCCCTTTCTTTTCCTTTCCCTCACCCGGCACTCTCTTCCTTTTCTTTTCTCTCTCTCCCTCCCTTTCCCATCTTCCTCCTTTCCTCCTATGCCTTACATCCCTCTCTCCCTGCCTGCCTTCCTATGTCTCTCTTTCCCTTCTTCTCTGCCTTCCTCATTCCTTCTCTGCCTGCCTCCCAAACTTTCCCTCTTCCTCCTTAGATCCCTCTCTGCCTTCATCTCTCCCTCCCTGCCTGCCTCCCTCTCTCACTCACATCCTCCCTTTGTATGTCGCTCCCTCTCTCCCTCCGTATATGTCCCCTCCCTTCCTACGTCCCTCCCAGGCAGAGTAAAATCATTGTTTACTCTAAGACCTCCTCGCATCTCGTGTCCTTGCTCGAATTGCACTGGCTCCCCTCAGTCTTACTGCCGAAGGGGGGAGTGGAGGGATGAGGAAAATGGAGGAATGGAGGAAGACTTAGAGAAGGAGAGATGAACGAGATCGAGGGATAACGGAGGAAGGAAGAAATATACTGGGATGAGGAATATGGTGGGATGGGAGTTGAAGGAAGGACGAAGGAATAAAGGAGGGAGGAGGGAAAATACTGGGATATGGTGGGATGTGAGATGAAGGAGGGATGAGAAAGATGGGGGATGGGGAGAGAATGGAGGGATGAGGAAACGTGGGGAGGCTGGATAAGAAAGAGGAAAGGAGAGGCGATGAATGAAACACGAAAGAGCGATAAGAAAGATTGAGTGAGATGGAGGGATGAAGGAAGAAGATTGAGGGAGGTGCAGGGATGAGGGAGATGGAGGATCAGAAGATGGCGGAGGGATGAGGAGGTAATATCAACTGTATGAATATGTTGTGCTGTTGTTGTCTTTACCGGGTCTAGATGAGGGAAAGTGTTTTAAGTACGTTTGTTTCTGTTATTCAACCGTGAACGTGATTAGCTGGGGATTAGAGGCTAGAAATAGTACTGTACCACATCTAGAACACTGCATGTCAATTTACTCCATGTTTACAACTCTACTGTAGAAGAAACGTTTGCTTTATTTGATTGGAAACGTTTACCGATACATATATAGCCATTTCGCCCAGTGAAATCTGAGCTGGTCTAATGTGAAGTATTTTCCGCCATAAACACTTCATCGGCATAAACGAAGTTGGTGGGAAAAATAAAACTGAGGGAAGAGGAGTAGAATGAAGGATAGAATGTCAGGACTCAAAGATGAACGAAGCATGGCTGTGTAAAGGAGAAGGGACGGGGTGGCGGAGAAGCAAGTAAGGAACGACTTAGTGGAAAAACGAGAGTGGTTTAAGACAGGGGAGGGACAGATGGAGAGAGATGGAGGAGAAACCAAGTGGAGAAATAGAAAAAAAGAGTCGGAAAGCAGAGTAAGCTAATGTACGAAGGAACGAGAGAAGAACGATAAGTAAATGGGATACGAAGGGATGAGGTAGAAGGAAGCAGAGAGGAAGCAGAAGAGAACGAAGCCGGAAAACGAAGCTCACAAAAGAGGAGTAGAAAAGACGAAAAATATCAAGAAAAAAGGCAATTAAGGAAAAACGTAAATCAGAAATGTTTAGTAGGTTTGTGTTCACCCCTTCACTCCGATGGCCTTTTTTTTTTTTTTAAGCTTCCCATCTCCAGACGATTTTATTCAGCTGGAAGGGCTTTTTAAAACCTCTGAGGGGTAAACGGATCTTTATTTACCCTCTACTGTGAAGAGGTAGGCCATCTCCTATAATGTATAAGATAATTTGATGGTAGCAATAATAATAATAATAATAATAATAATAATAATAATGATGATGATGATGACAACAACAATAATAATAATAATAATGATAATAATAATAATAATGATAATAATAATAATAATGATAATAATAATAATAATAATAATAATAATAATAATAATAATAATAATAATATACAGCAACAAGGGGTTGACGAGAAGAAAGCAAAAGATTTGGGAGATGACAAACAGCATATATGGAAAAAAGAAATATGATATACTGAATTAATTTATGTTAATGACAAAGGGGAAAAAACTGACAGAAAGGAGAGAAATGTGGAATACATGAAAATTAAGAAGAGGAGGATGGATGGGTATAAGAGGAGGTGGATTGCTTGGGAGAGGGTGATGGATGAGGGTGACAAGGGCGACTAAGTGGATAGATTTAGAGAGACAGAGTGAGAGAGAGAGAGAGAGAGAGAGAGAGAGAGAGAGAGAGAGAGAGAGAGAGATTGGATGGATGCTGAAGGTATGAGTGTACGGAGGGATAAAAGAAAGATGAAATGTGAGGCAGACACGAAGTTTGAAAGGAGGCAGGGAAAAAATATTCAAAGTTGCCAGAGAGACTACTGATGGAAGAGACTGAGTGGGAGAGACGCGGCCGATACTAGGACCTCTGGCTGGTTTGTTTAGAAGGCTTCCCATCACGTCTTGCTTATTTTAAATAATAATAATAATAATAATAATAATAATAATAATAAAACGGGTACAATTTTTACTCTATTCTTGCTCTCCCCTGGTGTGTTTAATAAGCTTAGGCAAGGCTTTCAGTGGGTCAGAGTTAGCTTTCCTTCACTCCGTCAGTACAACAAATCTTTCCTGAATTGAATAACATAATTTGGTGGCGTCAGGAACCAAATGTAAATGCATTGTACGTCATCGTTGTAAAGGGGTTAATTATACACACTACCTTTATTTTTACGTTACTACCTTGATTTTCACAAGCCAGACACGTTAACTTTATTATGTTTTCCATTTCTTTTTAATATCATTGTAACAATAGAGGTAACAGCCATTCCCACATTATGCATTTTTGGACGCCGGAGAAAGGGGACCATGGAAGGGCCCCGAGGCTAAGTAACAGCAGTCCGGATCATATAAACCCTGGCAGACCAATATACGTCTCTGGTAACAGTTTGCATGGTAGGGAGATATTAAACACCTTGGATTCGAACCGTGCCGCTTTGTTCACGATTTCCCCCAGTCAGCCCTCGGCCACTGAACTGTCGGGGAGGAATATCGACGGGTGTTGCACAAATAGGGCGCAATTGAAGGTCTACGTGCAATAAGGAGATGTAAATTGATAGGGAAGGGGTGTTGCATAGCCAGCCAACCCGACCAGGAGACCCCACTGAGATAAACGATAAAGAATACTGACACTGTAAGCGGATGAAGGGAGGGGGAGGAATAAGATTGAAATACTGTGTTACGTAACCCCTTCACTATGAGAGGCTCTTTCTGACGACGAAAAAAAAAAAAAAAAAGAATGTAACACAGAACCCGAAACAAAAAGTCATCGTACTGTTCACTGCCAGAACTTCATGCCAAGGTGAGTCATATTATGTGAGGATAGAAAAAAAATGGAAAAAAAAAGAAAAGAAAAGAAAAGAGAAAGAAATAGAGAGAGAAAAAAAGACAATTATGAAAGGATTTATGGAAAGCGTTTTAAACCCCCTCTCACTAAGAGGGGTCTCCTTAAAGCTGAATCACATCAGTAAGGGTGGCAAGAATACGACATGTAAGGCTACACGGTGGTGATCGATGTTATTGGAGATCATTATTTTGTAACCCGTTCACTAACACAGATCGTACCTAAGGAGAAAATATCGTCTGGAGCCAATAAGAAAAAAAATATATAAGCTACTTGAACTGAAGGCCATAAAACCACATATTTTCTTTGAGTCTCCTGTCTTCCTTTTTATTTTAATTTGCTCTTACCAACAGATTTATATTCATCTTATGGTCGGCTTCTCACTGGTAAGTTCAGTTCGTGGCGTATTACTTTTCTTTCATTCCTGCTGTTGCCAAAAAATCTCTCGTAACGGAGGGGTTAATAAGAAAAAAAAGATTAGGAGGAAAGCAGTGTAGGAAGAGTCCTACGGAGGGCCTGGGGTAGAAAGTAATTTTTGAGTCTTATTCTCGAGGACATAGGAGGCTTTAAAACACCTCTTCATTAGCGATATATGTTTGCACTTTACACCTTGATATTCTGTGATAAGATCGAACCGTGACAGCATCCTCACTTGAATGGGGCTCGAACCCACCTCGCCACTGCAGGTCTAAAAGGTGAGCGACCGCCATTTGATGACTTGTTTCTTCATTTCGGATCCACACACCCCGACCTCTTGCTATGTGGAGGGAGTGGGCGGGGAGTGAGCTTAAGCTAGCTCGGTCACGATGCATGACAAGTTGTATGTAAAACTTAATATTCACTTGTATTCACATATTTTTCAGACGATTTTGTTCTATTGAGAGTGAGTGATTAAAGAGATTGGAAGTGTTAATGTGGCATGTGTAAAAATAAGTTAGTAAGAAAGAGGTGCTTGGGAGCGTCCTAAGTTGACAGGAAAACGAGAGTGGTGGTGGTGGGGTGGATTGGTGTGCTGGAAGGTGAACAGTGGTTATAGTCTATTGTGGTAATTGTAGTGGTGGTTGTGGTGGTAGATGCAGTGATGGTAGTAGGAGTGGTTGTAGTAATGTGGACGAGGGTGCAAAGGGCAATAGTAAGCAATATAAAACATATGTGAGTGCAGGTGTAAATATGGCTCCACTGTGTAAGGACCAAACCCCTTACGCTGAGGGTGAGGCGACTGACGTAATGGAAACTGAGACAGATATCGATGAAAGACATGAATGCATAGAATATATATATATATATATATATATATATATATCTATATATATATATATATATATATATATATATATATATATATCCAGAGAGAGAGAGAGAGAGAGAGAGAGAGAGCTTGTCACACAAACAACTAGGCAAAAGAGAGAAAGAACAAGAGAATATCACAACAAAAGTTTTAACAATGGCCAGAACCAGACGCCTGCTGGTGCAGTGACCTCAGACGCCAGTCGGGGTAAAGGTCAGATGCTCTGTACGTTTTATGTTACCCCCAAGAGGCACCTGAAGTTAATATTTCGATCATGTAGTACCTACTGGTGCGTTGATCAGTAAGCTACCGCTAAAAATAAAACATTGTTGGCTGTTACCACTTTACAAAAACTAACCTACACAATGTTCCTCAAACCATGCTTCTCATCTCTGTCAGTACCACACTCACCCTCCCCACAGTGGACCTCCATCATCTCTCGCTTCATCAACCCAGGGATGTGTTTAAATTTATACTTGGTTTAGTTGGCCATAGGTGCATAATGCTTAAGAAGGGTTCAGCTTACCACTACACAGATGGTCAAGATTAGTGTATGAGTGTGAAAAAAAAAAAAGTCTATCTGTCTATTGCCAGACGCCTCAATCCCGTAAGGGGTGACCACAAACAAATCGCCTCCATGACGCCCTGTCCAACGCCATTTCACTGCCCTGCTCCCAGCTCACACACCCCTCTCTCATATACCTCTCCACTCCATCCCTCCATCTCATCCTCGGCCCCCCCCTCCCTCTCCCCCCCTCCACCTCACTCGCATACACTCTCTTCGTTAGTCTCTCACTCTCCATCCTCTCCACATGGCCAAACCACCTCAGTGTATTTCTACTAACGCTTCCTATCACATCCACATCCACATCACAACGCTGCTTCACTTCCTCATTTGTCAGTCTGTCTTTCCACGCATCTCCACATGCTTCTCTCATTTAACTAATTTCCACTGCTTTCACCCATGACTTGTGTCCTTCCAGCAGGGTCCAAGCTTCACTTCCATACATTAGGGTCGGTATCACAATACTGTGATGCAGCAACTTTTTTACCCCCCTGCTCACTTCCCTGTTCCTTATCACTGCTTTCAAAGAACCAGCAACCTTCTTTCTTGTTGCACCCTATCAAGCACTTCATCCTCTAAACTTCCATCCTTACTCATCACACTACCCAGGTTACTAAATGCACTCACATTTTCTATTTCCTCACTATCCAACCTCACCAGAGACGAAGCATTTCAAATCCCATCCGACCCCAAGGTGCCGATACTTTTTTTTTTTTTTTTTTTTTTTTTTTTTTTAATCGAGGGTACATTCAATGACTTCATTTGTCTCGAAGACCATAACTTTACTCTTCTATACATTCACCTTTAGATTCCGTTTCTTACACACTCTCCTAAACTCATTCACCAAGCCTTGCAGTTCCCCTTCGTCTTCACTAACAACACTGTATCATATGCAAACAACAGTACAGAGAGTGTCCAAACACTGCCCTCTCTCACTGGGGTCGCTCCAACATCCACTGCCCTACCTACCTTGTATCCCTTTTATAACCCCATTCTTATACAGATTGAACGGCCATGGTGACATGGCACATCCCTGTTTCACTCCAGCATTCAGTTAGGAAAGATTTTTCACTTGGTTCACTATCCACACGCACTGCAGCCTTAGCACCCTCGTACATACTCTTCACGGCATTCAACAACTTCCCATTTGCTCCATATATTCTTAATACTATCCACATTCCTTGTCTATCCATCCTGTCATATGCTTTCTCCAAATCCATGAAGGCCGCATGCAACTTCTTTCCCTTCTTTAGAAACTTTTCCACTACAAACCTGAGGATCAATATCTGATCTACACAACTTCTTCCCTTCCTAAAACCTCGCTGTTCTTTCCAACTAATTCCTTTTTATTTTCCTAACTCTGTCAATAAGTATCCCACCATATACTTTTCCTATTACACTAAGAAGACAAATGCCCCTATGATTACCACACACTTCTTTTTCCCCCTTTCCTTTGCACAGGGGAATAATTATACCTGAATTCCAATCCTCCGGGACTCTGCCTTCCGCCCACGCCAATCTGCACATCTTCCATATCCATTCTACTACTATCTCTCCCCCATGCTTCAGCATTTCGCCACACACTTCATCAATTCCTGGGGCTTTCCCCATTTTGACTCTCTTCGTTACTTCCACTACTTCCATCCTGCTGATTTCTTCCTCTCTTCTCACATCCCTCCATATACTCGCATTACTTTCATTCTCTATGTTCAACAATTCCTTAAAGTGTTCTCTCTATCTGCTCACTTTTTCTCCTTTCTCCACAAGCAATCTACCATTTTTATCTTTCACTCCCTGACTTACTTCTTTTTATCACCCTGTCTAAGTCTCTTTACCTCATTCTAGAATATTTTCTTACATTCCCTCCATTTTACATTCAAATTCCCTCCAAATTCCTCATCCACTCTCTTCTTACTCTCTCTTACTAACCCTTTCACCTCTCTCTTCCACTCTACATATAACTCACTCCTCCGTCTCTCAACTTCCGCCATGTCCCTGTAATCCTCTTAATATCTTTTGTGCATTATCAAGAGTCCTTCAAATATCCTCGACACTTCCTCCCCCCCTCCATCATATCTTTGCTCACCGCCCTCATTTCTCCCTTCCACTCTCACCTCACAGCCAACCTCGCACTCCGACCCCACTAATAAAACTTTCCGTGTTGTTTGGTGGAGTGATGGGTGATGGTGGTGGTGGTGTGGTGGCTGCCTCGTAATCCTTCAACTACATTAATTATGCCGCTTTTAATTGCATTGGGTGCGAGGGGCGTGCAGGTTATTAATATCATTAGTGGTGGTTATAGGGTAGTGGTGGTTGTGCTGCCGGGGTTATTATCTGCGTTAATGAAGTGGACACTCTCATTGATGGCGAGGCTTGTGTGATTGCCTTTTCATCGGACCAGGTTTAATTGATCGCTTTCTGTATTTTTCACTGCTTTGTTCGTGTGAATTAACTCTGGTAGCAAAGCTAGAAATATAACTTTTTCACCTTAGCAGTGTTACCGGTACTATATTGTGTTATTAACATTAAAATCTTTTTTCCTCCATGCAAATATATCTTCGTATCCTATATTTTCTTATTACACACGCTCGCAAGGTAGCCCAGAGGGTGTAACGTTTTGATCAACGTGTAAGAACCGGCAGATAGATACCTTCTTTTATTGTGATGGGCTAGTTGTTTTTTGTTCATGTTATGATATATGTATGAATGTATGTATTTATGTATGTGCGTGTCTGTTACTGAACAGAAAACATAAGTGACTACCTTTTATTGCTTTGGTATGCACCAGTATCTGTTTGTCAGCATGTACACGGCAGACAAGACATGTGACTGCGCTTTGACTCTGTGTTATATATGTATATATCTAAGCAAATATGTATGTATGCATATATATATATATATATATATATATATATATATATATATATATATTATATATATATATATATATATATATATATATATATATATATATATATGTATGTATGTATGTATGTATGTATGGTGGCAGACGACGTACGCACACCAAACGTGGGTAGGGAGTTCTGTCAAACCTGTTCAAGCTGTGTTGTGTTGTGCTCTGACCCATGATTCTTATGAATGAACCAGTTTAAATATAGACAACCCTGTATGGTCGTCTTTAGGCCAAGGAAAAACAAAAGTAGGAGGACTTAAATGCGTTCCTAAAAACAATTCTAGATGATATGGACCAGTTTAGATTCAGCAAGATATTATCCCCCCAAACCAATGAAGTTGTCTGTAGTTATGGGGATTAAGATACAAAGATTGTATCAGTGGCGAAAGGGTCACGTCTGGATGATTCAACTTGTGGTGAGAGGAACGGAAAGTGATACGCATATTGTACAGATGCTGGTACTGTAGCCACCACTACACCCACAGCATAATCTTGCCTACAGCACCACCATTACTAACATTACTACTACTACTACTACTACTACAGTACTACTATTTTTTTTATCCTTAGGTGGGAAAAAGGTCATGATATGAAAGATAATGATGATGATGATGATGATGATGATGGTTATTATTATTATTATTATTATTATTATTATTATCATTAACAACAATAACAACCAGAGCAACAGCACTTTCAGTTTAATTAGAACCAATGTCAGGGAAGATAGCAACATTTGTGACAGCAGCGGCGAATGTGGTAGTGGTGTGGCATTTGATTTACCACTGCCAGAAAGACGCTGAATATTAGATGCTTCCGAAATTGGTGCATGAAACTTACACGACTGAATATTTTTGCTGCATCTTATTCACTGACTCTTTCTCTTTCATTTTTCTTTCTCATCCCACTGACTGACTCTCTTTCACTTACCCAGCTTTCCATTCATTTGGACTTTCATTCACTCACGCAATTCACTCATTCACCTAGCTTCTTATCCTGCTGCTTACCCACGCAATCACTCTTTCACTCACTCACTCAGCCTTTCATTCAGTCACTTAACATCTCTCGGATTTACCCAAACACTAACTCACTCACTCACTCACTCACTCACTCACTCACTTACTCAACCTTCTACTGAATTATTCGATCATTCACTCAAGCATTCATTCATTCAGTCAGTTACTCACCCACTCAAGCTTTAACTGATTGATCCGATCATTCACTCACATCACTTAGCCATTCAATCAACTATTTACTAATTCATACAATTCTTAACTTTCTCACTAACTCACTCCTCCTTTCACCGATCCACCCAGCCATTCACTCATACACATTTAATAATTCACCTAAACTCATACTCACTCACTCACTCACTTCAGTAATTTGGCCAATCTTTCACTCACTCACCTATCCTTTCAATCATTCAGTCATTCACTCATTCACACCCTCACCCTTACTCATGCTCACTCACTCAGTCATTCATTTATTATACAGTCATTCATTTACTAATACACTCACCGTTTCACATCCACTCACTCACTGACTCATTCGACATTTCACCTCACACACTCACTCACTCAGCCTTTCACTGATTTATTTACCCATTCGTCCACTTATTTATCCAATCATTAGCTCACTCTCACTCTCACTCCCTCACTCACTCACTCACCTACTTACTCACTCATCCTTCCCTGCCATCGACCTCTACGGGATTATGTGAGGGTACTCTCTAGCCTGTCAGCTCCGTCTGCTCCTCTCTCTCTCTCTCTCTCTCTCTCTCTGGCTATTTGTCTCCCTCTCTCCCTCTCCGGCTATCTGCGCGTTTAACGATATACCGGAGCTATCTGTGTCTATCTATTTGTTTATGTCTGTCTACTCTTCTGCATATTTTTATTCAGCATCATATCTTTCTTTTAGTCTCTAGTAGCTTACCTGTGTTACTCAGTATGTCTTTCCTATTTATAATTGTTTTTCGTTCCGTCTTTCATAATCCAAGCATCTCTCTCTCTCTCTCTCTCTCACACACACACACACACACACACACACACACACACACACACACACACACACACACACACACACACACACACACACACACACACACACACACACACACACACACACACACACACACACACACACACACACACACTACTGCATCAATCAATATTCATCCATCCATCTATCCCTCAGTACATCTCTCCGCCACTGGCCTGAACCCACTCTTATCTGCGGTACAGTTTTCAGTACAAAGAGAAACAAGGACAAAAATACTTGGCTATCTTTCAGCGCTGAGTCTGAATGCCTATTGGTGGTATTCAGGCGGGTGATGCGTCCTGATTGGTTGCGAACTTTGGCCCTTGATTCTGATTGGTGGGGGAATTTCCTATATTGTGGGGGAATTTACTATCCTGATCCTGATTGGTGGGGGAATTTCGATTGGTGTTTTTTTCCTATCTTGATTCTGATTGGTGGGGAAATTTCCTATATTGATTCTGATTGGTGGAGGAATTTCTTATCTTGATTCTGATTGGTGAGGGAATATCCTGCCTTGATTCTGAATGGTGGAGGAATTTTCTATATTGATTCTGACTGGTGGGGGAATTTCCTGCTTTGATTCTGATTGGTGGGGGAATTTCCTGCCTTGATTCTGATTGGTGGGGGAATTTCCTGCCTTGATTCTGATTGGTGGGGGAATTTCCTATATTGATTCTGACTGGTGGGGGAATTTCCTGCCTTGATTCTGATTGGTGGGGGAATTTCCTGCCTTGATTCTGATTGGTGGGGAATTTCCTGCCTTGATTATGACTTGTTGCTGAGTATATGAATTTTATTTTGATCGGATTGTTGAATTTTTATGGACTAAAGGAATAATTTGGGTATCGTGATTGTCTTTGGCTGCTGAGGTTTTGGTCTTTCATTGTGATTGGCAGATGAATTACGTGTCTTCACTGTGACTGGCCATTCGGTGCAGTGTCCTGATTATGACGGTGGATGAGGTTTTTGGTGGGATGATCTGTGGGTGAATGTAGTGTCTCGTATATAGGTTTTTGAGACTACGCCCCTACACTCTGATTGGTTGCTGAGAGTTGGTTCTCTGGTTCTGATTGGCTGCTGAAATATAGGCCTTTGATAGTGACTGGTTGCTGAGGTGATGGCCTTTGGTTCTCATTGGTAAGTGGATAGTGTCTTGACTGTTGTTGAGCTCTGACCTTTCTCTCTCTCTCACTCTCTCTGATTCTGAATGGTGAGTATATTCCGTGTGGGTGGATGAATTTTGTGTCTTAAAAGTGACTGGTAAATATATTTGGTATAACGATGCAACAGTCCTGAATGAGACAGTTCTAGCATGCATGCAATGAGGACTGTGGGTATTAGTGCCCAGATTATGACGTGCAGCTGTATGGTACGTAGGAGGACTGCTGAGCTTCAGGCAACGGGCCATTAAGCCTGTGTCCAGAGTTACGTACATAAAAAATAAATATTAACCCTTTCAACCCGATGACGTCTTTTTCTTTCTTTTTTTTCTTTCCCAATTGATTTGTTGTTTTGATTACGGTACAACCAGACAGTTCTAGTAAGTGATTATATTCAGCTACATCCTGCCTCTCTAGGTTGAAAGTCTTCGTAATTGGGCCCTTGAGTCCAGTTTTTATTTTCTATTTTATTCTTCTAAGACCAGACGATTTATTCTGCTATGAAGACGCTTCGAACTGGTGGGGGTAGATTGAACCTCCATTAACCCCTTCACTACAAGAGGTGCCCCTTAAGCTGAGTAAAACCGTCTGGATATAGCAAGAATGAAAAAAGAAAAGTCACCTGATATGTGGATGTTCAGAAAGCCAGTGTGGGGGTAGCAAGGGCAGGGAATAAAAGAAGTGGTGGTACTGACTGGATTAAATATTTGGCCCTTGAGCGGCGGTGATCGGCTTGTGGGTTTTTATCTGTGCTGTGATTGGCTGGACGAGTGCTGCCTCCACTCTGATGGCACGAAAAACCACGATCCGGGTTAGTGCTTATCTGTCTGCTTGCTGTCTCTCTGTGTTTATATCTATTTATTTATTTGTATGTCTGTTTATCCGTCTATCTGTCTGCCTATCTCTATGTCTATCCATCTCTCTCTCTCTCTCTCTCTCTCTCTTTCTCTCAATACCATACTTGTAGTTTCCTGAAATAATCTCCTTGATTTGACTGGTTACTGAAGCTGTCTTTTCTTCCTGCCTGCTTACTGATATTAAATTGTTATCTTCGTCATGCTTGGTGGTTGGAATTGTGTCCTTGTTGTGGATATTGTATGTTTTGTTCCGAAGAGTTACTGATCTTGTGCTTTTTATCTGATCTAGATGAGGGTTTGTTTCTTGAAGCCCTAAACTTCTCATATGCACCACACTTGTTCACCCGTCACCACTTCGATGCTAATATCCACCGTCCGTACTGGATACATGTTAGGGGCATCTCGCTGGGGACTGGTGTGGCGGGATTAGCGGGGTTGTTTTTATGACATGTCGGTCGGTCAGAGTGAAGATCAGGAAAGACTTCAAGCGTCAGTCAAATAATCAAACTGTTCCCTGGCCCAGTATGTGACCGACCTCGCGTCCTTTCAGTGGGCAGACCAATACTCTTACCACTTCACCACCACCTCCCTGGACAGACAGGTTGCTGAAACTAGGTCATTATGCTGATTGGCCGTGGGAAAAAAATGCTGAATCCGATCTCTCTAATTGGCTACTGAAATTGCCCTTTGCCGTGATTGGCGAGGGGAGTGCTGACCTCACTTCTGATTGGCTGAAAGAACTTGTATCCTTGCCTTGATTGGCTGGTGATATAACTTTCGTGTAATGTGATTGGGGGAGTGAGTTTTGAAGCGTTTTGGCACCAGGACCTGAGAGGGGAAATGAAGAGGAAGGGAGGAGAGGAAAGGAAGGGGGAGGGAAATGGGACGGAAGGGGAGACGGAAAAGTGGAAGGAGTGAGGGAGGGGAAGGGAAGAGAAGTGGGAAGGGACAGGAAGAGAGGTAAGGGAGGAAGGGAAGAGGATAAAGGGGTGGGGAGGACCTGAAGGAATAATGATCAATGAAGAGGGGAGGAGAGGAAAGGAGAGAGGAGGAAGGAGGAAGAAGAGAGAGGGGAAGAGGAGAGAAGAGAATGGGGAGGGGAGGAGAGGAGAGAGGGGGAAGGAAGGAGAAGAGAGAGAGGAAGAGGAAAGAAGAGAAAGGGGAGGGAAATTAAGCGAGAAGGAAAGGGGGGATATGGGGAGTATGGATAAGGGAGATGATAGGAGGGAAAAGGAGAAAAAGAAAAAGAGGTGGAGATGAGGGGAGAAGATGAAGTGGAAGAGGAGAAAAAGGATAGAGATGGACGAGAGGAAGTTGGAGGACGGAAAAGAAGTAAGAGAAACGGAGAGGAAAAGAAGGTAAGAGAAAGGAGAGGGAGAGAATAATGAAGGAAAGAAATAGCAAGCAAAAAGGAAGAAGAAGGAGCAGGGAATAAAGACAGAGGAGGAGGGCAATGAAGGAAGAGAGAGGAAGGCTGGAGATGAAGGGTTAATGGAGGGGAAGGAGTGACTAAAGGGATAACGGAAGGTCTGGTGGAGATGGAGAGACGGAGGAGGAGTGAGGAGACAGGAAAAGAGAAAGGAAAGGACTGTAAGAGCGGGAAAGGGGAATGGGAAAGGCTGTAAGAGGAATGAAAGGAATGGGGAACACGTACAGGAAAGGGACTGATTGAAGTAAGAGTCGAGGGGGGAGGGGGGAGGAGGGAAAGGAAAGGCAATGATTGGAGGGAGGAGTAAGGAGGAAAATGAAAAAAGGGAAAAGGAGATTGAATGGAAGAGGTGAAGGAAAAAGAAGAGAAATTACGAGCAGCAGGAAGAACGATAGAAGAGATAAGAGGGAGAGGAAAATAAAATGAAACAAAGGAAGAGTAGAGAAAAAGAAAGAGAAAGATAGGAATGAATAGGAGAGAGAGAGAGAGAGAGAGAGAGAGAGAGAGAGAGAGAGAGAGAGACGTGGGGAGATTCTTTTATGTCACGGAACAAATTATTTCATATAGTTTAAGTGAGAACTCTTGTAATGAAGAGGTTAGGGAAGGCCATATCAAACCCCTCCGACTCGAAACTCTACCGTGAGTGTAATCGTCAGGAGGCAGCAAGAACAGTGCAAAAGAGGCCATTGTGAAGATTATAAAGAGGATATGAAAAATGGATAATGGAGGGCGAGTTGAGAACTAGAGGAGAATATGAAGAGAAAAGTAGGAAGAGTGTACAGTAGAGGTTAAAAAAAAAAAAAAAGAGGAAGAGAAGTGAGGGTATGAGGTTTTGAAAGGTGGAGGGGAAAAGAGAGAATTGGAACCACTAAAACTGAAAGGAAGAAAGTGGGAGGAGAAACGAGAACATAGTAGGGGTTTTTGATGGAGGGGAAAAAGTGTAGAGGGAAGAGAGTGGAGGAAGGTAAGATGGTATATTGGAGGACAAGGATAGAATTAAAACTGTAGGAAGACAAGGATTTCTGTACATATATATGAATATATATATAGATATAGATATATATATAGATATATATATAGATATATATATATATATATATATATATATATATATATATATATATATATATATAGAGAGAGAGAGAGAGAGAGAGAGAGAGAGAGGATAAAGAAGAAAAAGTATAGAAGAGAGGGAGGAAAGAGAATGATGGAAAGAGAGAATATAACTGAAGGAATAATGGCATAACATAAAGAGGAGGTAGGAAAAAGAGAGGCAAGGAAAAGGTATTCGAATACTTGGGAGGAAGGAAGGAAGATGGAAGAAGGAAGAAGGAAAACAAGGAGTAAGTTAAAGGAAGGCAGGCAGAAAGAAGCAAATGAGAGGAGAGAAAGAAATCGGGATAGGGAGGAGGAGAAAATGTATAAAAATGAAAGATGAGGGAAGAAATATGAGGAATGAAAGAAAAAGGAAGGGAGTGGCCTGAAAGAGGTTAGGGAGAAAAAACTGAATGTGGGGAAGGAATGGGAGGGGAGGGGGGAGGAGGAAATATACGAAATGAGGAAGGGGGGACGAGATACGAAAGGTCAGGGGAAAGGGTGGGGGGGCAGGAAGGAGGAAGCTAGATAGTAAGGGAGGGGGGGGAGAGGGTGATTGGGAAAAAGGAGGGAGTGGGGAAGGGAAGGGAAGGGGGAAAGTGGGATATGAGAGGGAGCCGTGGGAGGGGGGGAAATAGCTTAGAGATGGGAAGGGGGGAGAGGACCACAAGGAGGCTTAAGAATGAGAGTATTTGAAGGAATTTAGGTCGAAGAAAATGAGCCAGAGAAGATGGAAGGGGAGGTCAAGGGAGATTTAAGGAAGGAATAAGGGCAAGGAATATTGCAGACCACGAGGGTATAGAGGTACAGTTATATCCATGGTGTGTGGTACAGAGGGTGGTACATAGTGCAGAATATTAGTTCCTGTTATAATGCATAGTACTGTATATCTAACTGAATGGCCCCAGACAACCCCTTAGCTCTCTCAATTTCGGAACAACCCTAATATTCTGTTTTAGCTAACGCCACACGATCATATTCAACTGAGAATGAGTGGTATGAGCCTGGGAGTGTTAATAATGGTGCCTCAACGCTATCAAGGCTGGAACTTCTATTTTATTCCGGTTAACATTTGACGATTTCGTTCGTCTGCGAGTAGGTCATACATCCTGAGGGGGTTAGTGACGGTCAGACAATGGAGTTACCACAGCATTCCCTCTGCATCTACAATGGCTTACGGCTCAGGCTTCTGTGTAAGGGTGTTCTAAACTCACCCGTACCTGAACCACTGTGGATCCAGCTGATAATTACGTACAACTGTCTTCTCGTTCACTTAGGAGGCATTCAGACTCCTCATCCAATTCGATTATTTTGTATTAGTATTGTCTTGCGTGATATTTATGATTTTGAAATATCCAGACAAGCTGTATAAACAGCAAGAGCATATTAACCTGTCACATGCATAAATGAAACGCCAAGAACTTGGGCCCCGAGCTGTCGACGCAAAACGTCGTTTTGTATGCTTCCGCAAAGTCTTGCGCACGGACTCACCATACAACCTCCATGGAAGGGTTCATTGCGGGCTGAAATGAAACTAAAGAAAAACTAAATCCACCCCATATGACCCTCACCTTTGACCCCTTGACCTTGCTGACCTCATTAGTTCATCAGCCCTTCATACTATATCACTGACAAAAGTTTGGTCGAAATCAAAATCCATCAAGTGGTTCAGGAGATCCCCCCTGGGGGTAGGGTTTTTTTTTTCAAGAATACTCCCCCAATATCCCTGCTTGTCGTAAAGGCGACTAAAAGGGTTGGCGGAGGGTTAGTGCCCCATGTGGAGAGGATGGAGGGTGAAAGACTGACGAAGAGAGTGTATGTGAGTGAGGTGGAGGGGGGAAGAGGGAGGGGGAGGCCGAGGATGAGATGGAGGGATGGGGTGGAGAGGTATATGAGAGATGGGGGTGTGAGTTGGGAGCAGGGCAGTGAAATGGCGGGGGACAGGGCGACTTGGAGGCGATTTGTTTGTGGCCACCCCAAACGGGATTGAAGCGTCTGGCAATAGATATATAGATAGATAGGTTCAGGAGATATCGCGCCCACACTCATTTGTTTGCATGATCAGTTCATCATCCCTTCGTACTGTATCACTGAAATTTGGTCGAAATCCGTCGAGGGGTTCAGGGGATATCTCGCCCACAAGGATAAACTAAGCCGACCCCATAAAACCTTGACCTTTGACCCCTTGACCTAGCTTACTTGATCAGTTCATCATCTCATCATGCTGTATCACTGACAAAAGTTATGGATTTAGGAGATATCGCGCCCACTAGAGTGTTACGGACACAAGGACCCACGCACGCCAGCACGCACAGACGGACAGACCAATCACTTAATGCCTCTTTCACCAAAGGTGGGACGAAGGATATTAAAGGCGGCGTCAAACTAGACCAAAAGTGGCTAATATGCGAGCCAGTTTTGCGAGTGAAAACGGCTAGCAGAGTCGAGTGTCCGTCACACTCGAGTGCTTTTGCGAGCCGAAACGGCTAACAGTGTCGTCTGCCTTGGGGCCTCGTGGTCATTTGTAAACAAACCACCACGGAGTACCCACTCCCTTTTCCTCAATTTCTGTAACACCTCACGTACTTTAGCAACTCCAGAGCCACAAAGCAGTCTTCTAGAGTTTTCTTTGCCGCAGGATCCATATCGAAAACTGATTTTTACTTGTTGTTTGGAGACAAAACAGACAGCCTCCGTGGCTGGTCACCCGAGTGTCCGATTATTTATTTCATGTTATAAGAAAAAAATAAAAATGAATAAAACCACAAGAATTAAATTGTATTTACTTAACAATTATAGTTAAAGTTTCCTTCTGTGAATAACAGAATATTTTCTCACCAGTTACAAAATTAATATAGGCTCATTTGAGTTCTAATCCCACCATCAAGCTGTGAGCGAGAATTGTTATCCATTTCGCCTCGCAGGCGAAATCTCGTTCACCAAGAGTCAGTTTGGCTAGCGGATCGCAAAACTGGCTAGTATGTTAGCCACTTTTGTCCCAGTGTGACGGCAGCTTAAGCTGGTAAGGAGGAGTTGTTAGAGAATCCCTAAGGTAACGACAATATGGCCATTAGTAAGGCGAATGACTGCAAACTATTTATGGTCTTGATATGGATTTCAACCCAGGCCATTGCCCCTGCCGTACGGTGACGTGGTATACAGGATGGTACGTAAATAGCACTGTGCTAGAAACTCACCCGACGGTATCCTATGTGCTGCGGGGACAGCTCATTGTAGAGGTGTGGCATGGGTGTAGCAATGGATGTACGAAATGAATAAAAGATGAAGGATAAACTTTTATGAGGCTGACTGTTGATACAGATTTTTAAAAATCATAATCAGCCTTAGACAAACCTCCTGAAGTTGCTCAAAAACCTCGCGGAACACCCTGCATATGAAGTACCCATTATAACAACACAGGTTCATTCGGCTTAGCAGAAAACCCAGTTAGCGAAAGAGTTAATGTTGGCTATACGTAACCCCTTCAGTTTGAAAAGGCTCTCGTAAGATGAATAAAATCGAGTAGCATTAGCAAGAGTAGAGCACAAACGACGTAATCGAACTGATGGCATTAACCTCTTGCATCAGGCGATGTCTTTGTCCTGCCGCTGGACGGTGTTACTCGTCTCAGAAATGACCTTATGTACTGTAGTAACAAAGGCAGTGAAAGACGTATCTGCCATACTTCAGAAAGTCTCTTCTAAACCAAATGAAATATTCTGAAGGTAGCAAGGATGAAACAGACCACGTTGCCAGATAAAGTTTAATAGAAGTGGGTCTTTCTAGGTACACTGTACCCATGCATTTGGGAATATCACGTGCGTATTTTCAGCGTGTCGAAGAAAGGTAATTAACCCCTTCACTGATATGGTGTATTTATTTATTTTGTTCTTGTCACCTCCAGGCGATTGTATTAATCTTCGAAAATACCCCTCGTATTGAAGCGATTATTAAAGGCTGTATCTAACCCCTCCAGTTAGAAAATAAGCTGAATAAAATGGTCTGGCAGTAGCCCCTAGGACTGATGGGACTGACATAACCAATATACGTTGGTCAACGAAGCCTACTTTCAGCCTCTACTCTGCGAAGCTGGTGATCTCGGTAAGAAAAAATGAAACATGTCACATAAAAAGTAAAGACAATGAAAACCATAACAACCTGTGATAGGAGAAGGAGGCTGTAGCTGCTGTCATCAGTAACTCTCTCATGGTCAGGATAGCTCTACCCCAGCTAACGAAGTACAAATATAGTCATCAGGGAATGAGTCGTAGGAGCCTTAGAGTGTTTAATTAAGACGTTATGCCAACCGCAGCGGCAGCGTCATTACAACCCATGTGCACATATCACACACACACACACACACACACACACACACACACACACACACACACACACACACACACACACACACACACACACCACTGGTACAAATTCATATAATCATACGCAACCATTCATAATAACATGAAGCCACGCACGTATGAATGCCACACCCATGCATAAACACACACACACACACACACACACACACACACACACACACACACACACACACACACACACACACACACACACACACACACACACACACACACACACACACACACACATTCTCTCTCTGTCTCCCTCTCTCTCTCTCAGAGAGAGAGAGAGAGAGAGAGAGAGAGAGAGAGAGAGAGAGAGAGGTGGTTCAAATGCCTATAAACACCAATATTCTCTGTACCACACACCCACACCCACCCACCCACACACACATGTTAACTAATTTCCTCGTCAACTAAACAGATGAAGGAGAAGTAAGGAAGGGCGAAGAGGAGCTGGCGGAAAAAGAAGGGGGAGGAAAGGCAGAGGGAGAGAAAATGAGGGGTAAGAAGGGGAGGAAAGAGGGATTGGGGAGGAGGGGATAGTAAGATAACATATGGGGCTGCACAGGGAGGGAAAAAGGAGGGGAGAAGATGTTTAGGGAGATTAAAGTAGAGATGAGAGACAGAAATAGGGAGAGAAAGAAGGGTAGGGGTCAGAGGAAGATGACAT
The DNA here is from genome assembly GCF_032717465.1 of Coenobita brevimanus. Classification (NCBI taxonomy): domain Eukaryota; kingdom Metazoa; phylum Arthropoda; class Malacostraca; order Decapoda; family Coenobitidae; genus Coenobita; species Coenobita brevimanus. The sequence goes on along the minus strand of NC_137007.1, from coordinate 24,428,294 downwards.
GGAGAGGAGCGGAGAAACTGAGGAGAGAGGACTGAGTGAAGTGGGAGAGAGATCAAATACAGAGAGGAGATGGGGAGAGAGGAGAGTAAGATAGAGTAGCATGGAGAGACGAAGGCGCGGGGAGAGAGAGAGAGAGAGAGAGAGAGAGAGAGAGAGAGAGAGAGAGAGAGAGAGAATAACATAACGATAGGAGAGAGTGAGAGGGGAAGATCTGGGGAGACATGGCGTGGGAAGGGTGAGAGAAAAGCAAGGAGTTGAGAAGATGGGAAAGAATGGAAAGATGAGGGAGAGGCAGGAGTAAGAGAAAATGGAAAAAATACTAGATACAGAGAAGCGATAGGAAGATAAGAATATAATGGCCAAAGAGAAGGAAGAAAGAGAGGAGTGAAAATGGAGGAAAGATCAGATAAGGAGAGGGAGAGAGGGAGATACGATAAAGAACAATGATGGAGGAGGGGAAGATTGAGAAAAAGCAGAAGAAATATTAGATATGAGAGAGGAGAATGACGGAGGGGGAAGATTGAAAGACCAGGAGAGGGAAGAGAGAAAGAGCAAAATGGAAATGTAAGGAGCAGGATAGACAGACAGATAGATAGCTAGAGAGAGAGAGAGAGAAAGGGAGGGAAGAGAAGAAGAGAAGGGGGGTGCGGAAGGAAAGAGAGCAAAGAGATGTGGAGGAAATTAGACAGGAGGGCGGAGAGAGGAAGGAGCTAGGTAGGGAGGGAGAGGGGGAGGCCAGGAGGCAGAATAGATGAGAAGGCAGTGAAGCATAGGAAAGAAGGGAGGAGCAGGCAGGGAGAGGAAGACCGAGGAAGCACGAGGGAGGAAGGCAGGCTGCGAGGAGGAGGGAATCTGGGAGGGAGGAAACAGTTGATGGGGAGACAAACAGGCAGGGGAAGTGGGGAAGAGGGGAGAAAGGGAGGAAGGTAGAGTAGAGAGGAGGAAGAAAGTGAGGTAAAGGGAGTATGGAAATAAGGAGGCAGGTAAGAGGAGTTGAGAAGAGGGGAAGGAAGATGTGAGAGAGGAAGCAGGGAGAAGGTAGTAGGGAGGGTGGGAGGAAAGGAGGCAAGGAGGGGGAGAGAGAGTGAGAAACTGAGATAGAAGTAAAGAGGGAGTCAGGGAGGAATGAAGAGGGAGGGAAAAGGACAGGAAGAATGATGGCGTGTGAGGAAGGAAGGTGGAGGGTGGAGAGAGGAAGGGAGGAATGGGAGTGGAAGGGAGAGGCAGGGGGAGTGGAGGGGAGAGATAGGGAGGGAAGGAGGGGAATGAAGCAAGGAGGAAGGAGGATGACAGAGGAAGGGAAGGAGAGAGTAAAGGAGGGAGGGAGGGAGAAGGGAAGGAAGGATGCAAACAGGGGGGAGAGAGACATAGGGAGTGGAGAGGAAGGGATGGAGGGAGTGGGGGAGGGGGAGGGTTAAAGACGGGTGCCTACTGTCCTGTGCCTGCTTCAACACATCCCAAGGCAGGTGAGCTTTAAACAACCGCACTACACCCACATCACACTACACTACACCCACATCACACTACACTACACCCACATCACACTGAACTACATTCACATCACACTGCACTACACTCACATCACACTGCACTACACTCACATCACACTACACTACACTCACATCGCGCTGCACTACACTACACTACACTCACATCACACTACACTACACTCACATCACACTGCACTACACTCACATCACACTGCACTACACTCACATCACACTACACTACACTCACATCACACTACACTACACTCACATCACACTGCACTACACTCACATCACACTACACTACATTCACATCACACTGCACTACACTCACATCACACTACACTACACTCACATCACACTGCACTCACATCACACTACACTACACTCACATCACACTACACTACACTTACATCACACTACACTACACTCACATCACACTACACTACACTCACATCACACTACACTACACTTACGTCACACTACACTACACTAACATCACACTACACTACACTTACGTCACACTACACTTACATCACACTACACTACATTTACATCACACTGCACTACACTTACATCACACTACACTACATTTACATCATACTACACTACACTTACATCACACTACACTTACATCACACTACACTACACGTACATCACACTACACTCACATCACACTACAATACACTCATCTCACTACACTACACTCACATCACACTACACTACACTTACACCACACTACACTCACATCACACTACGGTACGCTCACATCACACGACACTAACATCAAACTGCATTCACATCACGCTTCACTACTCTCTCACTACTCTGCATTATAATCATCACACTACACTGCATTCACATCATACTGCACTACACACATCACACTGTACTACATTAAAATCCCACTGCACTACACTCACATCACACTATACTACTCTCACATCACACTGTACTCCCACCACAATGCGCTATGCAAATCACACTACACTCACACTGCACTATACTCACATAACACTACACTACACTCACATCACACTGCACTACACTCACATCACACTACACTACTCTCATATCATACTGCACTCACATCACATTGCACTGAACTCAAATCACACTACACTACACTAACATCACATTACATAACTCTCACATCACACTGCACTACACTCACATAATACTACACTTACATCACACTACACTACTTTCACATCACACTGCACTAACATCACACTATACAATACCTACATCACACTGCCATCACATTACATTATAGTAATCACCCACTACACTTACATCACACTGCACTCACATTACACTGTACTACATACCCACTACTCACATCACACGACACTACGCACCCAATACAGACAGACAGACAAAACACACACACACACACACACACACACACACACACACACACACACACACACACACACACACACACACACACACACATCAAGCTCAACTACACTATACACCCGCTACACACATTCATAATATTGCATTACATTACACATTCGCTACACTCTCATCACACTACACTCCACATGCTCACCTTCATCCCACTCCACTCACCTTCATCCCACTCCACTCATCTTCATCCCACTCCACTCACCTTCATCCCACTCCACTCACCTTCATCCCACTCCACCCACCTTCATCCCACTCCACTCACCTTCATCCCACTCCACTCACCTTCATCCCACTCCACTCACCTTCATCCCACTCCACTCACCTTCATCCCACTCCACTCACCTTCATCCCACTCCACTCACCTTCATCCCACTCCACTCATCTTCATCCCACTCCACTCATCTTCATCCCACTCCACTCACTTTCATTCCACTCCATTACCCTCCTCTACAGCTGTTACCCAATTTCCTCCCTCTGTTGCTTTTATCCCATTCCAATCCCACTCATTTTCACCCCTTTCATCCCCCACTCATTCCGTCTCCTATAATCTCCCCCGTCCTCTCTCTCTCTCTCTCTCTCTCTCTCTCTCGCTCGCTCTCTCCCTCCCTCCCTCTCTCTTTCTCTCTCTCTCTCTCTCTCTCTCTCTCCCTCTCTCTCTTACACCACTACATTTACTGCTCCTCCCATCACCTTTTTTCACCGCACTCTGCTACATATCCTTCATTCTCCCTCTTGCCTCACTCCGCTATTCCTCTCCACTCGCCCACTCCACATGCCACTCTGCTACACTTCTTGCCTCTCCACTTCTCATCTCCTCATTCCACTCGTCCTACATCACACATCCCTTCCTCCTTGCTCTCTCTCACTCTCATTTCATCTCTCGCCCACTTCTTCCTCTCACTCCCCTCCGTCTCATTCTTAGAAATACCTCGTTTACCTCCATCTCCCTCTCACTCCCCATCCCTATCATTTCGTCTCTCTCTCTCTCTCTCTCTCTCTCCCTGTCCCCCCTAATTCATTTCTCACTCACCCACTTCCTTTTCACTCCTCTTCCCACTCGCAGTACTCCCCACTCACTCCAGCCCCACTCCACCCCACCATGCACACTCCACAACCCCCACCCCATTTCCCAATTTTAAATTTCTCACTCCACCCCTTCTCCCCACACCACACCCCGTCACCACCACATCTCATCACCACCACACCCCATCACCACCACTCATTTCACCACTACCCTACTCCACCACTCAACTCCACACTCTCACTTCAGCAAGCTCATTTCATTTCACTATTCACTACCTCACCCAACACCCTTACCTCTCCTGTGTGTGTGTGTGTGATGGTTAACGCGCCGAGAAGCAGTCACGCGCAAGCCTTACGCGCACACACACACACACACACACACACACACACACACACACACACACACACACACACACACACACACACACACACACACACACACACACACACACACACACACACACACACACTTACCATGGTTCACTTACACACGTACACAGCTCTCACATACGCACATCATCCACTCAATGTACCCATTTCATACGCACACTCCCCTCCCCACATACACACACATACAACATATACAAACGCATTTACTTGTATATTCGCATGTACTGCTCACATATACACTCATAAATGTATATAAAAGCTTTATATAGACACGCACACACGCATATACATTATCTGTTGATCCGTGCAAAATTTACATCACACGTATACGCACCGTTAATACGCACAAGATTTTTACACGAATTCATCATCAACCAATTTATAAACACATACATGAACATAAAACACACACACACACATATACATACAAAAAGCACTGATACGCACAGGATTAACACACACACACACACACACACACACACACACACACACACACACACACACACACACACACAGGTGCACGCAAACAAACTCTCAAATTAATGCTTGCTCGGGCACGCTCCACCAGTCCTTCCTCCCTCCCTTCCTTCCTTCCTTCCTTCCTACGTTTCGGACGGAATGTGAATATGAAAGTGTGGGAGTGAGTTGAGAAGGATTGATGGTGGAATGGATAGATGGATAGAGGATTAAAGAAATACATGCATGCCTGGAAAATGGATGCATAGGTGGGTGAGTTACTGCTGGATGGATGAAAATGACTGGAAGATGGATAAATGGTTGGTTGAATGGATGAATGTGTGGATGGATGGATGGGTGGATGTTTAAGTAAATATATATAAATGACTGGAAGATGTAGAGAAATATAGACTGGCTGGCAGATGGATAGGTGGTTGGGTGGGTGAATGAATGACTTATGGAAGGATGGATGGATGGATGGAGAAGTATATGAATCATTTGAAAGTGGATAAATAGTTGAATGTATGGACTCATGCCTAAAGAAAGACGAGTGGAAAGTGGATGAAAATATCTGAGTGGGTGGTTGAGTAAGTGAATGGATGGATGCTATTCATTCTCCCACTCAAGCAAGCATGCATATAGGCTGTCCCATAGATAAGTATCTGAAAGATAGATAAATGGAATAAATGATGGGCTGTGAATGAATGAATGTATAGCTGGGAAGATAGATGAGCAAATGATGAACTGGACATGTAGACGAGGACTTACTGAAATAGCGACAAAAGTATAAAGACTGACAGGACATTTAGTAGAGAGATTTTTTAGGAGAGCAGACAGTTCACCGTCACATGGAGAGAGAGAGAGACAGGGTGGGGAGAGCATAGGGTAAGGGAAGAGAAAGGACGAAAGGAGAGGTAACAAGTAGTGACAGGCACAACAGACCTCGCCAGACAGCAGTTATTTTATTGCTGTTAAATACTGAATCGGTACTTTGACTCAAGGTCAAAGGTCTTGGTGCCAGATGAAAGCCCATATGGGAGTTCTTGTATGTTGATAATAAATATCTCAACCTTAAACCGGTTTCAAGTTATAGTCCTCTGAAACTCTGTGACCTTGATTTTGAGCTTTCAAGTTCATTCGATAACCTCAGAAATTTACTTACTTCCTTTTGGGACCAGTGCCCACATATCCTGAAAGTTTCATGTACTTTCATTCAGCCGTTTTTCCGTAATGTTGCGAACAAACAAAGAAACAAAGAAACGACCAAAAACAATACCTCGTCCCGGGCGAAGTAGTTAGAAGGAGGCCACTCAGAAATACATAATACAGTAACGGCCAAGGAAGAAGAAAGGAAAGGTTAAGAGGACCATGAATTAGAGGCCCAGATAAAGAGGAAAGAAAGGCAAAAGTCTGGATATAAAAGAAAGTGTGAAGAAAACATAAAAAGAAAAAAATATTTGGCAGGAAAAGAGAAAGAGAACTTGTTCGAAAATGCAGAGGTAACAGTGACGTCACAGCCGAGTTTGACCGTGACCTGTGACCTTAAACGTTAATTAATCTCCATCCATATCGAATGTCTTCCCAGACCCAAGCACAATGTATGTACCAAGTTTAATCTAATGCAGGTGAAGCTTTCAGTAAATAACACAGCACCCAGAACTTAGACCTTGACCCCTGACCTTGACCCTTGATTGGTCTGCACCAAAATCAGTCACTTCTTCCCAGGCATATACAGTGTACGTGACGATTTTCATACATATTGGACCAGACATTCCTGATACGTCTTGCTGACTTAAATAGATACATACATAGAAATGGGTTTGGTCACGGCAGCTGCGCCTCCACCATTGCTAAATGTAAAAAGGGAGATACGAATGACGTGAAGGAAGAGGCGACAGATAAGGGGATAGAAGATGAAGCGGAGAGAGAGAGAGAGAGAGAGAGAGAGAGAGAGGGCTGGGAGGCAGAACAGGAGTGGCCTAATGGTAAAACTGCAGCCGAAGTTGGAACAGTTGCTGAGGGGATCTCTCTCTCTCTCTCTCTCTCTCTCTTTCATTACTCCGTTCTTGCACCCTTCATTTTATGGACTGTTACCAACCTACATGCTTCACACACACACACACACACACACACACACACACACACACACACACACACACACACACACACACACACACACACACACTCTCTCTCTCTCTCTCTCTCTCTCTTTCTCTCTCTCTATTCCTCTTTTGCTCTACCCCTCTTTCCCCTTCCTATCTTCCACCGTTATCTAATTATTCTCTCTTCCCCATCATCTATATGCCATTGTCTTTCTCCTCCCCTCTCTTCCTGTTGTGTTCAGTGCATACTCTCTCTCTCTCTCTCTCTCTCTCTCTCTCTCTCTCTCTCTCTCTCTCTCTCTCTCTCTCTCTCTCTCTCTCTCTCTCTCTCTCTCTCTCTCTCTCTCTCTCTCTCTCTCTCTCTCTCTCTCTCTCTCTCTCTCTCTCTCTCTCTCTCTCTCTCTCTCTCTCTCTCTCTCTCTCTCTCTCTCTCTCTCTCTCTCTCTCTCTCTCTCTCTCTCTCTCTCTCTCTCTCTCTCTCTCTCTCTCTCTCTCTCTCTCTCTCTCTCTCTCTCTCTCTCTCTCTCTCTCTCTCTCTCTCTCTCTCTCTCTCTCTCTCTCTCTCTCTCTCTCTCTCTCTCTCTTTCTCTCTCTCTCTCTCTCTCTCTCTCAGGCAATACAGCAGTTCACCCTTCACGTTCGTTGGCTATGGAGGGGTCAGGGGGTACAGAGGGGTGACCTATTCATTATACTTTATTGCTATGGCCAGACCCACCTACTGAAGGGAATAAAGGTTTTGATACTAGTAAAGAATTTCGAGCTGGACGGGGCAGATCAAATATTAGGAGTATCCTGTGGTGAAATGTGTATATGGAATTTACCATCCCACGTTTGTCAGTCTTCGAGCTGAATAATTCTTGAAAAGGTTTGATCTGAACCCTGACCTTCATTTTAACCCATATATATGAAATAGTTTTGTGGTAGGTGGGGGCGCTCACCATCCACTCACTCGATGTAGTGCTGCTCTCGGGTGTCTGCCCATTCCTCTCCTCCCTTCTTCATTCCTTCCTCTTCTTTCTTTACTTCATTCTTTCCTCGTCCTTCTGCCTAAGGGTAACTTTACACTCCCTCTTTTGTCTTTCTTTCCTTAATTCTTTCCTGTTCCTTCTGCCTGTGGGTGACTTTACACTGAGAGGTAAAGCCGAATGGTTTCCTGTACACCAGAAAACCAGTTACTATGCTGGGTGGTAACCATATAACCAAATTTTGGCGCCTGGTGCTTTAGTGGGTAATTGCGGCGCTCCAGCCGGATTGAGCCTGTGAAGGATTATATCCAAGGGGTGGTTGGGATTTATTGCTCACGTAATGTCACTCAGGGATGAGTGAAGCTGGTCACTCTCATCTTAAATGTCAGGACCAACTTGCCTAGCCCCGGGCTTCTACGCTCCTCATGGGGCAACGTAGGATTGGATGATGGATGGATAGATGGATGAAATAGTTTCCTGATCATGGTTATCTGGCTTGAAATCTACCTACATCACTTGGTTAAATTTTTGTGATTATTTTCTGTAAGCTCATTTGAAGAGGTCGGCTGCAGAAGGAATCGTTTGGAAAAGTTAGGTGGGTAAATTGATAATATTATGACAAGTACAGTGATACCGGATTCACGATGGTTATGTCTAATATCCGGCAACTAGATGCTGATTTCAAGATGGCAGGGTCACACTGATACCTTGGGACGCGCCGATCACTCTTCCATCCCACCTTTATTCCCGACTTCAACATACACTCGTTCAGTACATCCAAAAAGCTAAGTCGGTCATGAGCATAAAATGATGGATAATACTCTGCCTCTGACTGCTTCCAAACAAGAACTCCTAATTCCTTCACTATGCTGGCGTACTAGTTTAGGTTATCCTTGCCACCTCCAGCCGATTTTTTCTTCTCAGTTTTAGCAAAGACCTCTTCTAATGCAGGGGCCAATGAAGGCTGTATCTGACGCCTCCATTTCGAAATTCTCTCCCAGTTAAATTAAAATCGTCTTGATGGTGGCAAGGTTACAGAACAAATACCTTATTGTAGTGAAGGGATCAGTGATGCGTGGGATACATCCTTCGTGGAGAATTATGAATGGCTATGAAATGTGTGTGTGTGTGTGTGTGTGTGTGTGTGTGTGTGTGTGTGTGTGTGTGTGGCCTCCGAGTGCATGCAAGGCCGTAATGAAGAAAGAAGGTGTGTGATCAAGGCCGCAGGTAGCTTGATAAATTACATCATATCCACCACACACACACACACACACACACACACACACACACACACACACACACACACACACACACACACACACACACACACACACTTGCTCCTGGAGGGAGAGAGAGAGAGAGAGAGAGAGAGAGAGAGAATGTTCTTGTTCTTCTCCACTTGTTTCATTCTCTCCCTCATTTTTCCCCCCTCAGTGCAACGCCTGCCCTACTTGTCTTCTCTCCTTTCCCTCCCTCCTTCTTTTCCTTCCATTCCTTCCCTCTTTCTCTTCCTTCCATTCCTTCCCTCCTTGTCTTCCTTTTTTCCTTCCTCTCTTCCCATTCCCCCATCCTTTCCCTTCCCTTTCCTTTCCCCCTTCCCTTCCCCCCCTTCCCTCATTTTAGGGATACCATCAAGCTCTTGTTCCTTCCCTTTCCTCTCCGTCCTTCCTTCTCTTCAGTATAATTCCCTCCCTCTTTCTATTCCTTCCTTTCCTTCCTTCTTTCCTTTCCCTCCTTCATTTCAGTATATATTCTTTCCTTTTCTGCTTTCCTCCACTCCTTTCCTCCTTCGCTTCCTTCTTTCCCTTCACTCTGCCTTACTACCTCCTTTCCTTCATTGTATCCCTTTCCATTCTTCCCCACCCTCATCCCCCTCACAGCATCTACTTCCATCCTTCTCTTCCCTCTTGCCTTTCAGTGTTATTCCCTCCCTCCCTCCCTTTCATCCTTCATCATAACGCCTTCACTTTTCTCTTAGCCTTCCCTTCCTTCTCTTCCTAGTATCACCTTTCCCCTCATGCTCCACGATCATACGCCTCCTCTTTCAGTCGATCCGCTCCCTCCCTCTCTCCTTCCCTCCCTCCCTCTCACTCATCTTGACTCCCCCCCTCTCGCTATTTTCTCTCCATGATCCCTTCTCCAATGTCCACTTCCTTCTTTCGCCTCCTCCTCCATCTCCTTCACTGCCTGCTTGTTCTTCCTCATCCTTCCTGCCTCTTTCATTCTTTTCTTCACAGCTTCCTTTAGTCTTGCATTTCCACTCTCCGATTCTCTGGTTTGCCTGTTTTCTGTCTCATCATCTTCTACTGTTCCTTCCTCCTGTCTTCTTCCCGTCACTCTCTCCTCACCTTCTTTCCTTCGCATTTTTCTTCACCTTCTTTCTTCTGTTTTGTTCTTTCCTCCTTTTTTGGTCAGTACTTTTTCCGTCTCCCCTCCACGCACCTCTTTTTATTTTTTTTTATTCCTCCTCCTCTTTCTTCACTTTCCCTGCCTTCACTTTCTCTTCTGTCTCTCCCCTCCTCTCTCTCTCTCTCTCTCTCTCTCTCTCTCATCTCTTTTTACCACTCTCCTTCCTTTCTCCACTCCTCACCTCCGCTTCTTATTTTTTTATTATTTTTTTTTTTTCACTCCGTCGTTTCACTCTCCCCTCCCCGCCTTCAATCCTAATTTCCTCTCTTTCCATTCTTTTCTTCTTCCTTCCTCTTGCCGTCACTCCTTCCTCCTTGCCTCTTCCTCATTACGCGTCTTATGTCCTTGCAAATCTCATCTTTCTCCTTAACTTTCCTACGCCTTCTTCCATGCCTCCTTAACCTACTCTTCTGTCGTTTTTCTTGCTCCTTCTACTTTTCCATACCACCATTACCCTTCTCAGTCTCCTTTGATTTTTTCCTTCCCCTGTTTCTGCTTACCTCTCTCTGGACTGTCCTCTTCTTCGTCCTTCTTCCCTGCTTAGTCCTTTCCCTAACTACTTCGCTTTCCCTTTTCTTGCCTTGTGTTTTCCCTTACGTCTACTTTGCTTCCTTCCTCCACCTTTCCTCTCTTCCAACCTCCATTTTTTCCTGCTTCTTTCCTTGTTTCTCTGCCTTCCCTCTTTCTTCTTCCCCCACCCCCGCCTCTCCCTGCCAACCTCTGCTACAAATTCCATGCCGCATCTCCCTGCCTCCCTCTTCTACCACCCTTCCTCCCTGATCTCCCTACTATCTTAGTCTTCCCTCCTCCCTCTTCTGCCTTCCTTCCTTGTTAATCCCCCTGCTTAGTGCTCCTTCCTATCTCATTTTCCCTCTTGTCCTTCTTGTTACCTACTTCCTCTTTATTTTTCCCGCTCCTCTCTCTTCATAAATCTGCCTTCCTCCCTCCTTTCCTGCCTCTCCTGTCTCCCATCTTACCTCATCTACACACTGCCTGTATTCCCTCCTGCCTATCTCTTCACACTCCCTGCCTTCTCTCTTGCCTGATTCCTTCCATCATCCTATCCTTCCTTCCTTTACTCCTTTCATCCTCCTTCCCTTCCATGCCTTCCCCTCCCTTCTTCCTCATTTCTTCGCCTTCCTCTTCTGCACACTGCCTGCCTCCTCTTCTACCTCCTCTCCTTCCTTCCTCGTTTCCCTCTTGCCTCCTCTCTTTGTCTACCTCCTCTGCACACACAGCCTGCCTCCCCCTGCCTGACACGCGCGGGGCTGGGTGGCAAGGTCGACAGGTTGACAGGGCGAGTGACACCTGCACATGGCACTCACCCCCTCCCCCTTCCCTCCCCTCTGCCCCATTTCTCTCCCCCTCTTTCGTCCCCCTGGCCCCCACCCCTCTGCTAGGTCAGGCAAGGAGGGAGGGCGAGGTGAATGGAGGAGGGTGAAAATGAAAGGAAAGAGGGAGGAGGGGGAAGATGGAGAAGGGAGTGTAGGATGAAAGAGAAGGGGGAAGTGAAAACAAGGGAGGAAGAGGAATGTAGGAGGGGCAAGAGAGAAAGGGGAAGGGGAGGAGGGAGAGGAGGTGAGTAGAGGAGAGGAAGATGAAAGGAAAGGAGAGGAATGGAGGAGAGTGATGATGAAAGTAGAGGGGAAGGGAAAGAGAAGGGAAGATAAAAGGAAAACATGTGAGGAGTGAAGGGGGAGGTACATGGGCAGATGGGAAAGTGCGAGAGAGGAGAAAGAGAAATGGACGAGAGGGATGATGAAAGAGAAAGGGAGGATGAGGAAGGGAGTGGAGGATGAAAGGAAGGAGAGGAGAGATGGACTGAAGGGAGGAGGGGGAAGAGAAGAAAATATGGAGAGGAACGAAATGCTGAAATAGAAGGGGAATGGAGAGAACGAAAAAATGAGAGAGAATTGAAATGAGTGGGGACGTGGAAGACAAAGATGACGAAGGGAGAGGGCGAAGGAAGGGGGAAATGAAGGAGAAAGAACTGAGGAAATACAGAAAATATAAGGGAAGGGAGTGAAAAACGAACAAGAGGAAGGGAGAAAAGGAAGAAGGAGGAAAGATGGAGAGGGAAGTGCAAGATGAAGCGTAGGAGATAGGAAGGGGGAGAAAAGAGAAGATGGAAGATGGAAGATGAAGGCAAAAAAGAACAGCGGAGGGGGGTAGTGAAGGAAAAGGACGATGGAAAAAGAACTGTTTGTTGAAAGGGAAGAAAGAAGTGAGTGAGTGTGTGTGTGTGTGTGTGCGTGTGTGTGTGTGTGTGTGTGTGTGTGTGTGTGTGTGTGTGTGTGTGTGTGTGTGTGTGTGTGTGTGTGTGTGTGTGTGAGAGAGAGAGAGAGAGAGAGAGAGAGAGAGAGAGAGAGAGAGAGACAGAGAGAGACAGACAGACAGACAGACAGACAGACAGACAGAGAGGAGGGAAGGAGACTGGATGAGGGAGTTGAATGGAGGGAGGGAGGAGAGGAAAGGGAAGAGGAGAGAGGGAAGGCGGGGAAAGGAGGGGAAATGGAGGGGAAGATGTAGGTACGGGGAGGAGAAAGATGCTGATAAGTAGTGAGAGAGAATAAAAGGTGAAATGGAGGAGGAAAGTGAGAAGGAGAGGGGAAGACGAAGTTGAGGCAGGAGGCAGTGGAAGAAGTGAATGGGTGATGGAGGGAAGAAGGGAGGAGGGAGAGAGAAGAGGGAGTTAAATATTAAGAGGGCATGAATGAGGGTGAGAATGAAGGGAAAGTGAAGACTGAGAAGAAAATAAAAGAAAGGAGAGTGAAAAGATGAGGATGGAAGATGGATCTGGAGAAGGGAGGAGAAGCATGAAGAATGATGAGTATAAGAATAAACTAAGAAAGGAGTCAGCAAGTGATAAAAATGGTTGTGTGAGGGGGAGGAGGTAGTAAGAATTTGAGAAGAGGCGTGAGAAGGAAGATGTAAACAATTTTTAACAAAGATTATGACATGAGGAAAGGGAGATACAGAAACGACAGTAAAGCACGAGGAAAGGTAGTAAAAATATAAAAAAGAAAAAGGTAAAGAATGAAGGAACGGATTATAATGATAAAGGAACAAAGAATAGAGAAGGAAAGTTAAGAAGATAAAGAAGACGGAGAAGATGTGAGGAAATGAGTAAGAAGATGAGGATAAAGACAATAAAGAGGAGAGGAAAGAAGTAAGAAGATAAAGAAAAAGATATAAAATGGCAAAGGAAGTAAATAAGAATGACGCAACGCAGAGAAGCAGATAATCAAGAATAAGACAGTAAAAAAGTGGAGAAGGGAAGAAGATAAAGAAATAGTAAGATAAAAAAAAAAGCACTGGAGAAGAGAAGAAAATACAGAAATAGCGAAGAGATGAGAAAGGAAGTCAAAATCAATAAGTAAATAAAGCGAGAGAGGGAGAGAATCCAAACCCCTACCCTATTCCGAGGACGAAGGGAATCAGATCCTGTCAGTTTTAGGCTTCGTCTGAGATAGTGGGTGAATCCTTGCTGTGCAGATATTGACGGGGCAGAGATTAGAACAAGATTGCTGAGGGGATGAGAAGGATAGGGGTAGGGCTGGTGTGGGTGGTAGCGGTGCGGGTGCTAGTGATGTGAGTGGTAATGGTGTGAGTGGGAGGGGTAAGAAAAAGGCAAGGTAAAGGAAGGGCAATAAAGACGGAGAGTAACGGAGGGACAAGGACAGAAAGGAGTAAGTAAAGGAGACATAAGGACATGGAAAGGGTAGGAAAAGGGAAGACATAGGGATAAGGGAGAAGGAAGGAGCGGTAGGGAAAGGGAAGTTGAAGGGGGAGGGAAGGGGAAGGATTGGGGTAGGGATGGAGTGGAGGCTAGTGAGTGACAGGGAATAGGAATATATATAGGGAGGGATAGGTAAGGAGAAGGGGTAGGGGAGGGGTAAGAGGAATGCAGTAAGATCAAAGGAGGATGAAGATGGTGTAAGAGGGATGAGGTGGGAGGAATGGCAGCGCAGGAGAGGGTGTCACAGAATGCAGTGTTCAGAGGCCCCGGATAAAGTTTTACCTTCTCTCTCTCCTTGTCTTATTACCTCCTTCAAGGTTTTGTTTTACCCTGCGTCGGTTTGTTTGTTTGTTTGTCTGTCTGTCTGTCCGTCTGTCTGTTAGCAGGATTACTCAAAACATTATGAACGGATTTTCCTGAAATTTTTTGGAAGGGTAGGGAATGGCCCAAGGAACAATCCATTAGATTCTGGTGGTGATCCGGATCATCATCTGGATCCAGGAACTTTTAAAGTGTTCTTTACCATTGCGGGATAGTGGCAATTTCAATACTTTTCCCTCTAGCTCGATAAATAATGCCTACAATGCTTGCACAAATATTACAAGATAATATCTCAATAAGATCTACCACATGTATTTTATATGGGTCCTGACACATAAAAAAAAAAAAAAAAAAGGGGGAATCTTTTGCAGGGGTGTTGACAAATGGGGGATTGTTCAGCCTTGGCGGAGGTTTGCAGTCTCGGATTGCTCTTGTTTTGTGTGTTTTCTTTTTTTGTATGCGAGGAAGAAGGAACCAAAGGCCGCGAGCCTGCAATTGTTGTACATTCCAAGAGAAAAACAAAATACAAGAGAGAGCCAAATTCAAGATCCAATCATTTCGAGACGCCTGGACACACTGCGTTTGAAAGACTGGAGATCATAGGCAGCAGGAAATACAGACAGAGGGAGACAGTTCCAGAGTTGACCTGTTGCATAAATGAAGGACCGGGAGTAACGGTTAGCTCTTGCAATAGAAAGTTGGACAGAAAAGGGATGAGAGTTTGCTGCTAGACGGTGCTACGCACCCGTCGTATAGGTGGAGGAATGCATGCAGACAGTTCAGAGGAGCAGTGACCATTGAAGTAGCGATAAGAAAAGAGATAAAGATGCAACAGTGCGACGAAGAGACAGGTTGAAGGGAGTCAGTAAGAGGAGACGAAAAGCCTTTGATTCCACTCTGTTGGGAAGAGCTGTATGTGGGGAGCCTGCCCACACATGAGAGTTGTACTCCACACAGGGACGGATAAAACCCCTGTATAGAGTCAACAATTGTGCTGGGGTAAAGAAGGAACGGAGTCGGCTTAGCACACCTAATCTGTTGGAAGCAGATTATACAAGAGATGTAATATGATATATTTCCAAGATAAGTCCCGAGTAAATGAAACCCCAAGCATGTTCAAGGATGATGCAGGATTAAGCTGAATATTATTAAACATTAGTGGGTATACCTGTGGAAGATTTTGTCGGGTTGATAGGTGTAAAAACTGAGTCTTAGATGCATTAAAAACAACCAGATTATTTTTACCCCAGTCAGAGATACGAGCCAAGTCAGACATTAGGTGTGCCATAGCCTCATCCCATGTTTGTTGAAGTAACTGCTGAGATGGACGTTGTGGGAACCGAATGGAAAGGTGAAGGGTGGAGTCATCAGCTTAAGAGTGGATAGGGTTAGATGTACAGCTTAGAAGGTCACTGATGAATAAAAGGAAGAGAGTTGGTGATAGGACACAGCCCTGAGGAACACCACTGTTGATAGATCTAGGAGAAGAACGATGTCCGTCTACAACAGCGGCTATAGAACTACCAGAAAGGAAGCTAGCGATGAAGGCACAGATAGAAGGATAGAAACCGTAAGAGGGCAGTTTGGAAATTAAAGATTGATGCCAGACTCGATTGAAAGCCTTAGAGATGTCAAGTGCAATGGCAAAGCTTTCGCCAAAGTCCCGAAAGGAGGATGACCAGGAGTCTGAAAGGTAGGTGAGAAGATCGCCAGCGGAGCGTCCCTGACGGAACCCGTACTGACGATCGGAAAGAAGGTTGTGATAGGAAAGATACCTTAAAATTTTTCTATTAAGAATTGACTCAAAAACTTTTGAGATACAGGATGTTAAAGCAATTGGACGATAGTTAGAGGGTTGGGAATGATCACCCTTCTTTGGGACTGGCTGAATGAGAGCAAACTTCCAGCAAGAAGGAAAGGTACAAGTTGATGGACAAAGGCGAAAGAGCTTGCCTAGGCACGATGTAAGCACAGAAGCACAGTTCTTGAGAACAACAGGAGGGACTCCATCAGGCCCATATGCCTTATTAGTATTGAGGCCAGCAATGGCAGAAAATACATCAGCTGAAGAAATTTTGATGTCAGCCATGAGGAAGTCAGAGGGGGGAAGTGATGGAGGAACAGCACCGGAATCGTCTAAGGTGGAATTGGAGGAGAAAGTCTGAGTGAAGAGATCTGCTTTATCAGTAGAAGAAATAGCTACAGAGCCATCAGAGTAGAAAAGAGGAGGGAAGGATGATGAGGTAAAGTTGTTAGAAAGGTTTTTGGCAAGGTGCTAGAAGAAGCGGCAAGAATTCGAGTTGGAAAGTTTAGAGCATTTAGTATGGATGAAATTATTTTTAGCAGAGCGAAGAACAGACTTAGCACGATTCTGGGCAGAAATGTATAAAAGATGTGATTCAAGTGTGGGTTGGCTCCGGTACCTTTTATAGGCCCTCTCCTTGTTGCGGACAGCATTAGAACAAGCGTGATTAAACCAAGGCTTTCTTGCGTTAGTCAGAGGATATGAGAAAGGAATGTATGCTTCCATGCCCGAGAGAATAACCTCCGTAATGTGCAAGGCACACTCAGATGGCTCCCAGCCATGGAAGCAATAATCATTCCAGGGAAAATCAAAGAAGTACTGCCTGAGGGCCTCCCAATCCGAAGCTCCAAAGTGCCACTGACGACGTTTTCTTTGGAGGGTCCGCAGGCCGTACCGGAGCAATAGGACAGGTTAAGGTGATAAGGTTGTGATTGGAGGAGCCCAACGGAGAGAAAAGATTAACAGTGTAAGCAGAAGGATTAGTAGTAAGGAAGAGGTCAAGGATGTTGGAGCTCTCTCCAAGGCAGTCAGGGATACGGGTAGGGTGCTGTACAAGCTGCTCTAGGTCATCAAGGATAGAAAAGGTGTAGGCTTGTTCACCAGGTGGATCAGTGAAAGGAGAGGAGAGTCAAAGGTGGTGGTGAACATTGAAATCTTCTAGAATGGAGATTTCAGAGAAAGGAGAAATGGATAGAATGTGTTCCATCACAGAAGTAAGACAGTCAAAGAATTTTTGATAGTCAGTAGAATTAGGAGATAAGTAAACAGCGCAGATATATTTAGTCAGAGAATGACAGGAAAGCCGAAGCCAGAGTGTAGAGAATTCAGAAGAATCGAGTTCAGGAACATGAGAACAAGATAGGTCGTTGCGTACATATACGCAACATCCACCTTTGGCTTTGAAATGAGTATAGAGAAAGTAGGAGGATACAGAAAAGGGTTTGCTGTCAGTTGCCTCAGACAGCTGAGTCTCAGTTAGAAAAAGAAGGTGAGGTTTAGAGAAGGAGAGGTGGTGCTCAACATAGCGAAAGTTAGAGGAAAGGCGGCGAATGTTGCAGAAATGAAGAAGAGGAGAGTCAGAGTGTGGTTCAGGCAGCTCGAGTCGTCACAGGGAGAGGGGCGGAAGGTGGGGGCATTTATGGTGTCTCACTCCCCTGGGGACTCCGAGGGCACGTGTAGTGCTGCCATGATTTTTTTAATTTTGGGAAAGGAAGTGAAGTGTGTACTGTGCATGTAGTTTGGTGTTGATAGTTAGAGAAACTTGTACTGGAGAGCATGCTGGCCTACTCTCTGTGTTACTGAGACACTGAAAAAGTTCAGGAAAAGAGGACGGTCGGGACCTAGTTCCGAGGGCTGATGAAACGGGAGTTCCAGCTCTCCCTGTCATCAGCTTTCCATCCACCTTGGGAGTACTGCCCTGCTCGACTGGTGCTACAGTCTACTCTAGTGTGTGGTGACTACTAGTAGGCCTATATTTCCTCCTCCTCCTCCATTTTCCTTCTACTTGTCCTATTTGCTTTCCTGCTTCCTCCCTACCCATCTAATCTTCACGTCTTCTGTCACTCTCTTTCTCTGTCATTCATACGTCACACTCTGCGCATAGACTTAACAGCCCGTTCCCTAAGATCCAGCAGTCCTGCCACTTCTCACACTTCTTGTCTCAGCTCCTCTTTGGAGACCCTCTTTTTTTTTTTTTTCTTTTTTTTTCTGTCTACTCCTTCCTCCTCGTACTGTCTGCTTTACCCTTCCTTCATACCTGCTTAATCTGCACGCCTCGAGAACGTCTTATATTCTTACATTTTCCAGAAAAGATCTCAAGTACCGTAGGGGATACATGAGGCTCAGTCTAATTCCTAAAGTAGAAAAGAAAAAATCCCCCAAGAAATCCCTTTAACCTCTTCTAGTCCGGTGACGTCTTTCTTAGATTGTGTTTGCTATTTCCAGACGATTTTATTCAGCTCGAGGAAGACATTTTATACTGAGGAGCTAAATAAAGACTAAATCTAACTCCTTCAGAAAGTGTCGCCTGAGCTGAACAAATTCGTCTGGTGATTGCAAGAATGAAAAAAAAAAAAAAAAAAAAAAAAAGAGTGCATCATCGGGGTGACGGGGTTAAGATAATTAAATCGCGTGGAGACAACAGGAATAAGATCAAAGCAATTTCCGCGTAGTCAAGGGCCAGTCTCCTCGTCATCTCTCTTTGTTCATGCTTTTCTGATTTTTAATTTTTTGCCTTTGCTTGCTGCTGTTGTTCGTCTGATTTAATTCTTCTCCTTTCTGCTCTCTTTGTCTTTTCTCTTGTTTTCTGTCTTCCCCTTTTCATCCTTTTTTCTTCTGTGTTTCTTACTGTGTAGCTGATCATGTCCTTTTTGTTACTGCCTATTATTTTACTTCTCCTGTTTCTTTACTTCTTCCCCTCTTATTTCTTTCCGTACGGCGAAGTCTTGTTATTTTTGTCTTCTATCACCACACGACCTTCACATTAGTAGTCATCTTCATAAGTAGCCTTTTCTGTCATTCTTTGCAATTAAGGTCTTGGCAAATTGAAGAAAAATTGCCTACTATTTTCATTACTACCTATGAAACCGTTTTACCAGGCTCCAATTTACAGTAGAAGTTATGTCTTAAAGGTTTCGATAATTCAATACTCATCCCTTACCTATAGTGAGGTTTACCTGTATCGAAGGGTATAATGAGGGCAAAACTTAACTCCTCCAGACTGAATAAAATCGTCTGGCACTGCAAAGAGGTAGAAATAGAACAGACCGTCGTGCAAAGGGGTAAATTCTAGTGAGGGGGACTTTTTATTTTTATATATCGATATATAATGGGTACCCGCGGACGATTGTATTCTGTTTAGGGGAGACTTTTCGATAGAGAGTGGATAGATGTGGCCTCAGTAACTCACCCACCCTTACAGTGTCACAGGGTCTTTCCAATTTAAATATAATCGTTTAGTAACAGCAAGAGTAGAATGAAAAGGACGTCACCGGGATGAAAGGGTTAATTCTCTCTCTCTCTCTCTCTCTCTCTGCTTTTTCTCCTTCCTGTTTGATTTCCCTTGTCCCTTCCTGAGCCTTTAATCTCTGTTTCTCGCTGCCAGTTGTAATCTCTTTTCGTCTCTGCTTTTTCGTTTCTCACTGTCTTCTTTGGCATATCTTATTTAATTTCCTTTGTTCCTGCTGCTGGT
Source organism: Coenobita brevimanus (assembly GCF_032717465.1). NCBI lineage: Eukaryota > Metazoa > Arthropoda > Malacostraca > Decapoda > Coenobitidae > Coenobita > Coenobita brevimanus. The sequence goes on along the minus strand of NC_137007.1, from coordinate 24,408,491 downwards.
TTCGTCTTCATCATCTCTGTTTTTTGTTCTCTCAGTTATTGTTCTCATTCTGTTTTTCTTTTTCTCTCTGTTTTCCCCACCTTATCTTTTTTCCCCTCACTTCTAGTTTCCTCTCCATGTCAGTTGTTTCTCCTCCTTTCATCTCAAAGTGTTCTTTTATCTCTTTTCTTTTCCTAACTCTTTGCCGTCTCTCTGCAATTTTGCTCTCTGTCTCTTTCTCTCTTTCATGCTCTTTTTTTCACTTTCTGCTTCTTTTTTTTTTTGCTTTTTTTCACTGTCTGTATTACCCTTTCTCTCTCTCTCTCTCTCTCTCTCTCTCTCTCTCTCTCTCTCTGTCTGCTTCCTCTCTCACTGGTTTTATCCACTAATGCATTTCCCTAGATCCCTGGCTCTGTGTTTTTCTTCTGTCTCCTTCCTTTGTTCCTTGTGTCTGTGTTCGCGTTCTTCTTGTGCGCTCTCTCTCTCTCTCTCTCTCTCTCTCTCTCTCTCTGTATTTGGTTCTGTACCCCTGTCAGCCCTCGTGTTCTTTCTGTGTGCTGTTTCTTCTCTTTGTATCTACCTTCTGCTCTCTGTATCTTTCTCTTCTCTGTATCTGCTTTCTGTACTAGTTTCTGCTCTCCTGCTTTTTTTCTATGTTTCTGTCACTTCTTCATTTCTGCTTCTCTGCTCTTTATTGCTGCTTTCTCTGTTCCGTATCAGCCTCTCTTGCTTTGTATATTTAGTCTGTCTTCAGCGTGTTTCTGCTGCTTGTAAGTGCATTCGTTATTCTTTGTATCTGGTATCTTTCCTCCTTTCTGCTGTCTTTCTCTTTCTGTTGGCTTTCTATTTTCAGCGTATCTGTTTTCTCTGTTCCCGTAGTTTCTTTTCTTTCTGCGCAATTCTCTGTTCTGCTTCTGCTTTTCTGGGATATGCAGTTTCCTTCTCTACTTCTTTTTACCCTCCCACCTTCATGCTCCCCCATCCCCTCTTCTTGGCCCTTCTACTCCAGGGGTTGCCAACTTTCTGCTTATTGAATTTTCCATTTTTGCTTCCCTGCTTCCTTCATTTCTTCACAGTTTTTCCTCCTGCTGCTCCCTCCCTCCCTCTGCTTCTCATATTGCCTACCCTCTTGCTCTTCCTTGATTGACTTCCACTGCGTGCTTTCCTGCTTGCCTGCCTGTCCGTGTCTGCCTTGCTGGGTATCTCATTGCCTACCTGCACATCGTCTTCCCTGCCTGCCTGCCACCCTCATATATGCCTGCCTGTTTGTCTGCCTATGTCTTGCCTACCTTCCTGCACACTTGTCTCTCTGCCTATAAGTTTTCTGTCTTGCCTACTTTCTTGTCTGTCTGTTTGCTTGCCACATATCTGCCTGCCCTTCGTCCTACGTCTTACCTCTCTCCTAGTCTGCCGTGCCTGCTTGTCTGTTGTCCATGTATCTGCCCATCTGTCTGCCTACCTTTTGCCTGCCTGCCTTCTTGTCCTTGTGTTTGCCCGCTTGTCTACCTCCCTACAACCTATACCTTACCTTCCTGCCTGACTACCTACCAGTCATCGTTTTATTGAAATTCATGCAGTATACATTTTTCTGGATGCGAGAAATCTTAACTAAATTGCCGCAGCTAGTATCACACAACTTTATTCAAACTAGGAGTGGCTTTCTGTTCTCTGAGAATTAAACACTCCGAGAACCCTATCTAGAAGGCGGGATATATTTACCGTTTTATTCTGTCTATCGCCAGAAAATGTTATTAAACCTAAGAGTGGAAGAATTACATACACTTATGATTTTTTTTTTTTTTTTTTTTTTGAGAATATACAACTGTATTTTGCCGACTGGAATAGTGTCCAAGTCGGGCCAAAGTTCTCATCTTCTCTCAGTAAATAATACTTCTGTGTGAATGATAGTTCACCGCGCTGTAAAAGATTTAAACACAAGCCAGAGAGTAGCTTCACGTCCTCTAAAATTTAATTTCTTATTGGTTTTCACTTCCGCTTACTTGGCTGCCAACTTTCTTTCCCAGACTTCCTTACAGTATGTTCATTGTCCCTTATATTTTCTTAGTCCTTTTTCGGCACCGTTGTGTCCTTTTGATCTTTTTTTCTTCCTCCTTCCTCCATGTCTCCCGTGTCCCTGCTTGCAAAACCCTTTGACCTCCTAATAAGCAGGTTTAGCTTAGGGGAGAATTTCAAACTGCTGGGGTTTATGCAGGCTTCACTTCCTTTAATACTCCGGTGATCTTTTCAGCTGAATACGATCGTCTGGTAATATCAAGAATGAAATAATATTTGTCTGGGGGTTGAAGGGGCTAATGATTTCCTACCAGCCTCCTCCCATCCTTTGCATATTCCATTCCCTGTTTCATATCAGGTGTTCCCTTAAGTGCGGGGAGATAGTGCTCAAGTAGTAGAGTAGTTGACTGCTGGACGGAAAGACGTGGTGATTTCCAGGCTAGTGCAAAGAATAGACTGAGGATGTGAACTTTGTTGTAACAGTCTTAACTATCTTTCAATTACCCCCCAGCATGCACCGTTAGTATAAATACCCCCGCTAATACCACTGCATAGACCTTGAATGATGCAGCCCTGGCATGTATTCAGTATAGACCGTGGACTTGTGGCATGTGAATGTGTGTACAACATATGCTGCAAGTAAAATGACTGCTGGGCCTCGGGAAATGAACTGTACAATATAGTCTATGCCCAGAGTCGGACACAAAACTGGAGAGGGTGTTTTGAGGCACAACGAACCGTGGCCCAAGTATGATCTTGACCTGTGATCGATCTGCACAAGAAGTGAATAAGCTCTTCCCATCCCGACGTACATCAACATGTGCTAAATTTTATCTAGATCGGATTAGACATTCATATTTTCCTAATCCTGAACTGTGTCTTTGAGTTGTGACTTTGACCTTTCATTGGTCTGCACCAAAATCGAATCGCTTCTTTCCAGATCCATAAGCAACGTATGCGTCAGTTTTTATCCAAATCGGATCAGGCATTCAAGGGCTATTTTTATTAATACTGTTATTTATGTACATACATACGCAGACACGAACTCCACCACAGTAACTACCGGTGGTCCTTCAGTGTGACTAAAAATACACTTCCTGCTTCCACTACCCGCTCTCCCCTACCAACTCACTTCCCTCCCAGTCTACCGTAAAAACTAGTCTGACTTCCGATCTGAGAGTAATCAAACATCACCAGTACAAACACATGAGCACACACGACAAGGACAAACAAATGAGCAAACACAACAAGGAAAAACAAAACCAGAACAAACAAATGGCCCTAACAAATACCGCCACCTGAACTACCAAGCACCACAAACGCCCATCATCTGAACAAATAAGAGAACAGCAGAACCGCAGGAACAAATACCAGACCTCACGAAACAGCAGAACAAACATCAGAACAAACTACCAGAACAAACCAAAAATAGAAAAAAAACACCGCCAGAACTAACAGAACAGAACAAAAACACCGTCATAACACGCACCACCAGAACACACACAAGAACAAAAACACCTCCAGAACAAACAAGCACCACCAGAACAAACATTACCATAACAAACACCACCAGAACAAATAAACACCACTAGAACATATAAACGCCAAGAAAAACATGAGAAGAAACAGCAGCTGGTCAAGAGAGACAAACACTCACGCATGAACACATCCACACTGCCGGGAAACAAACACTGTCACTCTCCTCCTGCTCCTACACACACACACACACACACACACACACACACACACACACACACACACACACACACACACACACACACACACACACACACACACACACACACACACACAAACGTACACAGGAAAACTTTACTGGAATGTGCTAGCAGCTACAGGATTAGAGAGAGAGAGAGAGAGAGAGAATATATGTGTGTGTGTGTGTGTGTGTGTGTGTGTGTGTGTGTGTAAAAACTTAACTTGCATACAAAGGAAAAACTCAAGAGGGGAGGGTAATGTTAAGCTGCCTAGAATTGAACTTGTAAGGAAAAAGCGAAAAGGGAGAGTCGCAAGTTTGTTATGCAAGGGAGAGAGGACGAAAAAATGGAGGTTATGGAAGAGGCAATAAGGTGTAGGAGAGGGGAGCACAGGAGAGGAGAGCAGGGGAGAGGAGTGATAGGATGGAAGAGGAAGGGAATGGTGATGGTAGCAGTGGTGTGGTGATTAAAAGGAGGATATGGAAAGACTGGTGGAAGACTGGTAAATAATAGAGGGAATGAAGGTAGTACAAGGGGAAAGAGGTGAAGGGGTGGAAAGAGGGGAAGAGGTGGGAGAGAATGCGAAAGTCAGTAAAGCGTAAGAGATGGTAAGACAATAAGAGGGGAGAGAAGGGAGAGAATAAGTAAATTAGCGAGAGCAAGAGTGGCGTAATTGGAACAGTCGTGAAGGGAAAGGAAATGGGATACAAAGCTAATGGACTGAAGCAAAAACCGTGAGGGAAAAAGAATGAAACGCGAAACCTTGGCTTGGAATGCTATGCTGGGGTTAGCGGTAATCAAGAGTGCCCCCACCCTCACACTGCACGGCGAAGGTGGGGTCAGGCACATTGGATTTGTGTAATGCAGATTTTCAACTTCCCTGTATGTTTTTCCCTCTAAAGACTCATCTTCTTCTCCCTCAAGTCTTCTTTTCTTCTCTCTTCCCTCTGCCTCTCTCGTCGCTTCTTCTACCTGCTGCCTGTCTCACTCCTTCCCCCCAAGCACCAGCACCTCCTCCTTTTTTTCTCTCCTCTACGCTCATTTCCGTAGCTTCTTTCTCGCATGAAAAAAATATCGATGTTACAGTGCGGTGAATGTACAAATGAAATAGTCATATATACAGCATTTCAGTGTGTCGCTATAACTGTTCTATTAAATATATATATATATATATATATATATATATATATATATATATATATATATATATATATCTCTCTCCAGGCATTTCTCTCCTTACTCAAATGGCATCTCCTTCCACGACACCCCACCTCCCCTCATACTCGTAAATGTGCTCCTTCCACTTTGTTCTCGGTACACTTCTTTCTCTCATTTCAGCCACCTCCCTCCCAGGAGAGTGGGGTGGTTGAGATGAGAGACACACAAAAAGAATGTATATATAAATTCTTTTTGTCAGACTCACTCTCCTTCCCGGCGCATTCCTCCTACAATCTTGATCACATATTGCCGCGATATCCATTATGGTCTTGTGTATCATACTGTATTATTTACAATTTCTTGTGAATACAAGAGCAGAAGGAAACTAGAAACATGAATTTTCTTAAGCAACATTCTTTTTTCCTGGTGTTTGTCGTGGAGTCCAGATTTTCTTTATATTTTGCTCTATTCTGCAGCTAATCACCTGATCAGGTCAGGTGCTGGTAAGGGGATGGGTCTTTTATGACGTGGCAGGAGTATACCAGCTCTGCTGTCGGGCCCTGCTGAGTTTGTCGCTGATTGCACTGTACAGTTGACCCTCGTGCGGTGTGATGCGGTGAGGATCTGTCCCTTCTACCCTTGGGGCTAAGAGACGATTCACAAATCCAGGCTTCAATTTCAGCTCTTTGTGCGAACAGACTAGGATAACGGGACTTTGCTCAAAGGGTTCCCTGTCGGCACGGGAATCGAACCCGGTACCACGTGATTAAAGGCGAAAATGCTTCAGGTTATGTGAGTGAGGAAGAAAACACCCATACGTTACCCCAAAACACGACACTCACAGTCGATAAACATATAGGATCCCATTTTTATTTTTAGATAAGGAACCGATTCGGGTAAAGAAGACCCTGCCCAGAGGTCCCGTAGACGGCTCGGGAACTGAACCCAAAGAACCTCGCTTTCGGGACGAAGGTGCTTCCGGTTAACTTAATCCAGCACATTATCATCATCATCATCAGTCTATGTCAGTCCACTGCAGAAAAAGACCTCACCCAGTTTACTTCATTTTGACCAAAAGATTGTTAACGCGTTCCATCCTACCACGACTAAAGTTCCAAATTACTTTTGTCTCACTATGTTCTTTACCTCGTTCAGCGTTCGATAACTTGTTCCGAATGGACTCACACTGACCTGCACTGAAGATTCACCGTGTATACATGGATCACATTTGTAACAGTAAGAAATATGTTACGAAAATGAGGACAAACACAAAACGAAAAGGGAATATAAACAGTGATATACTGTATTAAATGAAAAACAAATAACAATGCAAGGGAAGAACAGCAGTGCGATTAAAATTATCCTGAGCTGTAAGCAGAGGAAAGCCAAAGTGTAGTATCTGGAAAATGAAAGAAATATAATGGATGAATAAAAGCAGCAACTGTACAGAAGATGGCGTTGTAGACAGTAAAATGAAGGAAGAAACGAATACTGAAACTAGAGCGTAGAAGAGAGAGAAGGTAAAGAGAAGGAATATAAAACATTCACTATATATTCTGTTGTGAAAATGGAAAAAGTAGAAGTAGTATAGCAACTGCGAGGGGTAAAAAACTTAAGTTACAGGAAAATGCAAGAAAAAAGGAAAAAAGGTGAAAAGACGTTAAAAGGTTTGGGCGTGGGAAGTACGGAAATTTGTCAGCACAGAGTGAAGAATAATGCCGAGAGAGAGAGAGAGAGAGAGAGAGAGAGAGAGAGAGAGAGAGAGAGAGAGAGAGAGAGAGAATCAAGTGGATATTAGATTTATGAAAGACAATGGAATTGAAAGATAAAAATATGGAGGTGACAAAGAAAAATGAGAGAGAGAGAGAGAGAGAGAGAGAGAGAGAGAGGATGTAGCAAGTTCGTAAAAAGCCTGTTTTATGAAGGGGGAGGAGGTGGGGGCGTAGGGGGGCGAGAGTACGGGGAGGCAGAAAAATAAAGGAAGCTATATAAAAGGAGGAAGAAGGGGCAGCATGGAAGATATTGGGGGATTAGATGACAGGAAGAATGGAAGAGGATAAAGAAAGGAAAGGGGAGCTGGTGAGAGCGTTGATGGTCGTGTGAGGTAATTAGGATGAGGCGAATTAAAGCTGCACTGTAAAAGCAAATATGATCATGAGGATGAGAGAATAGGGACTTGGTAAAATGGGAAGAAGGAAAAATGGGATATGGGAATATTTGAGAGGACGAAGGTTGTAAAGAATGACTACACAGCAAAGCAAAGTAGCAATATATATGAAAGAAAGGTTGGAGGAAAAGTCCTTATTGAAATAGGGAGCAATATTAAAGGGCTTGTGAAGAAAACAATGGTATTGAAAAAAATAGTTGCAACACATAACAAAGGATTATGTAGGAAGATCCACATATTGCACCCCATTGCTAGTACGGCTTGGTCAGTTGATGGGGATGTGAGTTATCTATAGATTTTAACTGACGCACTGGGTGACAGTCTACCTTTACTCATTATAAAACCTGCCAGTGATTAGCATTTTCAATATTATACGAGTATATGCTTGGAAGACACTGATGACGCAGAATTAGCCTTCTCTCTCAGCACACGAATATTGGCATGGGAGCACAATATATAAGCCAGCATGTATATGAAGGAAAGGATGAAGTAAGTTTAAATATTATTGACTAGGAAAGAACGAAGAGATAGAGAAAGAAGGAACAGACAGAGAAAGAACGAATAGACAGACGAACAGACAGAGAAAGAACACGTAGACAGAGAACGGGAAACACAGTGGGAAAGTTATGTAAAAACCAGAGAGTCATAACTCATCAAATACAGGAGGTGCTTTAGAACTTTCACCCCTTTCTGTCACCGTCTTCCCAAACACTGCCAGTACCTGCACCGGAACCTCTTTAGAACGCTTTTTTTTTTTTTTTTTTTTTTTTTTTGTGGTACCCCTCGGAGTGAAGGGGTTAGACATTTCCCAAGCTCTTCTCGTAAGATAACATCTTCATTTTATTACTGTTGATACTCTCAGACATTCAGTTCAGTTTAGGGGAGCCTTTTTTTTGTGGTGAAGAATCGACACGTCCTCATTAATCCCTTCCGTACGATGACTTCTGCGCCTATTGGTGCTGTTTAGGCGTCATTTCCGCTTGGCGTATTTTTTTTTTTTTTTAATTAGTGAGATGTTAAGCATTCTCCGTTAACTGCTTCCGTACGGTGGTGTCTTCTTTTACATCGGTTCTTGCTACATCCAGACGATTGTAATGAGTAATGGATTATGAAAAAAGAAAAAAAAGAAAAACAATGAATAAGGTAAATCTGTGGTCGTCTTCTTCCCCGCTTCCCCTCCCCCCCACCCTCCCCAGCGGGCGCACGTGTCTTGAGCAGCAGACCCAGCAACCTGTTTGCACTTGTTTGCTTTGTCTTCTGAACTCTGATTTGGAGAGTCTGATCACGTCGCTTTTTAACTTGCTCGAGCTAAGGATAGACTTCTGTGTACCAAACAAGTTTGGCTGAAATTTGTAAACTTTGCTCTCGGTAGCAGCAGCGACCACCTACCCAGAGCGTGTAGCATCCTTTTTCTTCCATCTCTGGATGAAAAGTTAATTCAGTAAAAGGGAAGATGAAATGAAGCGCTGCGCCTTGGGACAACAGTCTTCAATGGGTCGTATTCCAAGTGGCACAGAAGTCTCTGTTACAACTTTGACGATTTCTTACTCATATTATGCTGCAATATTCTTTTTATGCTTTATAATGTGTTTTCAGTACTGACTCAGTTTGCTTTAGTAACGTATAAGAGGATAAGAAACTACTGCGCAAAATAAATATCTGAGAAAAAGATGTTACTAAGTCTGCCATGACACCTACAGTACAATACGGACCATAGCTGCTGTGCTGCCTGTTGGGTTGAAGGAATGAGGGTGCGAAAGGACACCTCATCCTGTAAACAAGTACTGGTGGAGAACGGCTGTAGGAGGCAGTCCCGGGTTCGACCGTTGAGCAAGACCATGCTTAGCCAGCTAAAGACTTGGGAACATGTTCTTTGGTCAAAGTGACAAACGTATGTGTGTATGTATGTATGTATGTACTGTGGTAGTCGACGCCTGCAGCATCTCTGCTACACCTGTTCAGGCCTTGTTCAATGACGTCTGAAGGGCAAATACGTAAAATGATGGATATAAAATGGTGAAATTCATCGGTTCGCCAGAGTACATGAACAAATTACGGAAATGCTTTGGGCAACGAAAGTCATGTCACCTCCACTGCTTCTCTGCCCAGGGACTTAGAAAATTAGTCAGATGCATACGAAGCAAGAGACACTACTGACAATATGTTGACAAATAGATTTATTAGAACCAGTTGTTGAGGTTTCATAAGGCTGATTGTCAAAGCCCATGGAGAGAGAGAGAGAGAGAGAGAGAGAGAGAGAGAGAGAGAGAGGGGAAGCCGGAGAAGGGATAGGACTTTTGTTGTCGATTGTACAGAAGATAAGCGAGAAAGAGGGACGCAACGAGTATGACGTGAGAACTATGAGAGAGGAAGTGGTGGCGGCAGCAGGAGTGTAAAAAGCATGGGTTATGGCCCATTTGGAGGTAGGGGAGGGGGAGGGAGGAAGAGGAAAGGGAAGAGGGACGGGAGAGAGGGAGGAGGAGAAAGGTAGAGGGAGAGAAAGGATGGGAAGGGACTCTGTATAATGAGTGGGAGGGGCACAAAACAGTTGAATTGTGTGTGTGTGTGTGTGTGTGAAAGAGAGAGAGAGAGAGAGAGAGAGAGAGAGAGAGAGAGAGAGAGAGAGAGAGAGAGAGAGACAGACAGACAGACAGACAGACAGAGGCATATGAAGGCAAGTGTGAAGGACTCTCTGTGGGACGGAAGGAAATTCACAGCAAAACATGAGGAACGGGAAGTTAAAACGACGTATGCAGATGTAAAATAAATATAGGATGAAGGTGGAGTGAGGTGAGGCTCCGGTGGTGGGATGGGAGGAGTTTATGGTAGGAAAGAGTTGCTGTGGGATGGGAGGGATGGTGTGGGATGGGAGAGATGGTGTGGGATGAGAGAGTCGTTGTGGGCTGGGAATAGGGTGGGAGGGTTTGCGGGGAGAAAATTTGTGGTGGGTAGGAAGATTGGAACCGGATGGGAGGGCTGGTGAGAATAGAATGTGTTGGTTTGGAATGGGAGATGTTTAATCGTATGGAAGGATTGCTGTGGTGTAGGAAAGATCATGTGCAATAGAGGGGATGGTGTAAATGCAACTGGTTGGTGGTGGGATGGAATGACTGGTGTGAATGAACTGGGATATATGATTAATGTCTTTTAATCCCATTACCACGATGGTGTCTTATTCCGTTAAACTGACTGCCCCCAAATGGCTCTATTCAACTTAGACTGGACCTCAAGCAGTGAAGGAGTGAATGAGAGCTATACTTATCTCAGTTCGAAAAATCCTCTAACCTGATTAAATCGCTAAAAAAAAAAAAAAAAATCTTGAGAGTGTCGTTAACATTATGAAGTGATGGAGCCGACGCACTCATAAACTTTAACAAATATAGTCCTCCGTAACTCCCAGACACTGATGTATTAATTCTTTTAAGCACCTGACAATCCTCATGCTTGTCTGTACCTAACACATCTAAATTAACTAAACAAAACCCTAGCAAGCTGAAACTTAATCGACCAAAATCTCGATTCTCCATATTCTTCTCTCCCACCTTCGTTTTCCTTTCTTTTTTTTTTTTTTTCTTCTTCTTCTTTCTTAGACGCATTTAGCTCTAAAATGTCAGAACTAATCATCTTTTTTTTTTTTTTTTTTGACAGAGGGTCTTCTTTCCACTGGATCGGAAGCATGGCTGGTACTGCCTGAAACAAAAGTAATAGGTCATGAATAGGTTAACTTTTACAGTTTTCACTCGATTTTGATCAAACTTGGTAGAAGAGTAAAGGGTGAGCAAAAGGTGAAGGATTTCAGCTTTGAGAACAATGTGTCAAGATTTATTATTACAGGACAGTGTCAAACTTTCGGCAACTTAACTCAAAATGTCGATATTCAGTTTGGATTAACCCTGGTGGATGGATTTCCAGTAATTCTTAGGCTAAACACCGGAACAAGGTCGAGACAGGAAAAAACGACATGTAATCGCTTCCCAGCATTTTTTTTTTTTTTTTTACTCCAGTATGTGTTATTCTGGTGAAGCATCAGTGCACCCAAAAAGTGTCATGATAATGGTATAACTATTAACCAGCCATGCAGTACGGAAAAGTATGCCATAAAAAAGTAGGGATGGGATCACATGTCGTTTTTCCTATCTCGACATTTTTCGGTGTTTTTCGGAGCATTGCCATCCCTACATTTTCATACATTTTATTAAACTTTTTTTTTTTTTTTAAATAATTGTATCACCTTACCGTATATACTGTAGGGAAATCAATTACCGGTATTTGTCCAGACCTGCCCTAACGTGAACCCCAGACCTATGGCAGATTAGGTCATTTCCTGAATATTTTTTATGTCTTTTTACTCTGATTCTTGCCTTTTGATTATTAATTCCTACATACCTCTCCATCATTGTATACTCTCTCTCTCTCTCTCTCTCTCTCTCTCTCTCTCTCTCTCTCTCTTCTCTCTCTCTCTCTGTCATTCGTCTTAGCTGGAGTGGGATGAGATGGCATTAGAGCTAATAATAGGACCCTAGACCATTTTTACTACCTTATCTCTCGTCTGACCTCATTCTTCATCTGTTTTCTTCCCTTTTCCAGTCCTTCTCCTTGAATAGGTTATGTTCTCGTTGTTTTGTTGTGTTATGGATTAGGCAGAAAAGATAGGATGGGACGAGTGGCTGGTGTGGGATGAGATGGGACCGGCAGGCTGGTGCGGGGTGGAATGGGACAGAATACAGAAAGACTGGTTTATTGTTGGTATGACTGAGCTACTCGTCTGGGGTGGGATGGTGGGACTTGTGTGGGACTGGAGGAAAGAACTAGTGCAGGATGGACTGGCTTGAAGCTGGACATGGGATGGGATGGATTAATCTTATATATAGGATGAGACTGATTGACATTAGGGTTGATGTGAAATAGAATGCAGTGAAATTAGGGGTGACGCCGGATGGAATGGATTAAAATGGCAGTTGTTGTGGTTTGGACTAGAAAAACGTGGATGGGAAAACTGCAGTTGATGTGGGATGGTTTACAACTTGAATAAGATGGGATGAACTGGAAGCAGATGGAGTTTATGTTTGGCGTGATGGAAAGACAGGTGGCAATGATTAAGTTTAGTTGCACAGCCTTACCGATGGTCATTACAAAATCCTTAACCTACAGGACCTAACCTAACCTAACCGTGAAATCCACCTACAGTACTGTAATTAGGTCTTAGGGCAGTGTTCTCAGTTGCATAGGAGACTTCGTAGGATATCTTCCATGCCGATTTCCTTTGCAAGTTAATATTCCTTTATAAATCATTACTTGGATATAGTTTTAGTGTCGACATAGTTTGCATCATTAACATACAAAAGAATATTGAGATACAGTGTGTATAGGAAGAGATGTTAGCTGATCACTGAAGCCCCTTGAATGCGACTCCTTATCTTGGCATCCATAGGTCCTTAACTTCGACCAGAAATCAACAATAAACATGTGGCTACCACAATTAGGTTAGGTTTTGTTTGCTTTGTGTATAATCTTCAAAACTGTGTCACTTAACAATTAGCAAACTACTATGGAATGGGATGAAAGAATTGAAATTAGAACGCAAAAGCTTTTAGCTTACTAGAAACCTGGTAGACCAGTAATATTGGAACTGTAATGAAAAGTAATAACTTGTACTGAATGAAAAGCAAAACACCATTATTGGAAACCCAGTATAGGAACTGGAATGAAACGCAGCGCGTTTGTTCTAACCTAAAAAAAATCCATATACTGTAGTCCCATTCAGCTCAGCTGATGTCCAAGTGTAATTAGACTGAAGGGTAGATTTCACTAGTAACCAAGGAGTCATTCTTACTTCATAACTTAGGATCATTATTTTCTGCAGCCTCGACTTGGTATTCATGTTGTGTGAATTGTTCAGTTTCATCAGGTGAAAGCAAACCGACTAAAGTACTGAAAACTCGGTAGAGGAACTGGAAAGAAAAGCAAAAGACTGGTACTGTATACCCGATACAGGAACTGGTATAGGAAGTGGCGAAGTGGAAATAATACTGAACTGGGGCAGGCGAGTGTGTGTGCGCTGGCCCAGAGTAATTGAGTACTAGGGAAGGGATTTGTTGCCGGGTAGCTGGCGAGGGGGAGGAGGGATTGGGATATTGGGAGAGGGAGGGGTTTGTGTGTGAGAAGATGAGTGTGTGAGTAGGAACTATGAGGGGCTGCGGTTGAGTGTGTGGGCAGGGGTGAATTTGTGAGGAGGGGTGTTAGGAGGGAGCTGGGTGTATGAGAAGGGGTTGAGTATGCTAGGGGGGATTGACTCAATGGGTAGAGGGTAGTTCTGTGAAGAAAATGAGTACGGAGGTGTTTTCGTAGGGAAGGATGCCGAGTGTGAGTCGTCAGAAGATGATAAAAACAAAGGAAAAAAAAGTTCCCTGGGCCAGTGTGGGTGGGTGTGTTGAGAGATAATGAAGAGAGGCTTGTTAGGCTGGGTGCGTTACCTAAGCTTTATTGCTCCTGGAATGATGGAGCTGCCTCGTAAAACGTCCACGCTATTGAGATAACACCATTTTTTAAGCTCGTTTATTATGTTGGTTGTAATTCTTTTGGCGCTGTTTTCCAGGTTCATGAAAAACTGTGCTGTAATAAGAGCTTGTATGTGATGGTACTAAGCCCAAGTGATGTACTAAACTGGTGGTTCTTGCCGGAGTGAGAGTGAACGTCAGTGTCTAGGGATTCACTTCGGACTGAGGGGTGAGTGTGAGGACCAGTGAGGGTGGCATGGTGCGTTGAGATGCCGTCGCCATGGCCACTTGGCGACTGTGGCACCTGCTGGACTGGCTGGCACCTGACCGTCGGCCTGCCGCCTCCCCTCAACCTCGGGGACCCTGTGCCCCCCGGGGGTCCCAGTCACTGTACACCTCACCCACCCACGGCCCCACCACTGCTCCAGACACACCAGCCCTTCTCCGTCGCTCCATCAGCTACTTAGAGGGACGGGTGCAAGGCAGACGTGCCACCTCACCCCGCCCCTCACAGCCACACCCATCCCCGGCCTCACCTGCCGCTGCCCCGCCACACAACCCCCAGAGGCAAGATGTTAAGCAGGGAGACCCCGTGCTCACCGCCAAGGAGGTATCACCTAAGCAAGGGGAACCCGTGTCTACAACCAAGGAGGTATCTGCTCCTGCCAAGTCAGAGGAGAAAGACAATGCAGTGAAACAAAGCAGCAGTGAGGTGGCCTGGGGTGGTGACACTGTGCCACCCCCAGAGTCTGCTTCAGGAGGGACTCTTGGGCCCCGCCGCCGCTCGCTGCCAGGCGCCACGGAAGAACGTGGACCAAACAGGTTCTCCTTCCAGAGGCGACTTTCATTCCAGGCAGTGCGGCGACACTCTCGACGCAAGCTGGTTCCCCACCCTCAGGCAGGCCCCGGTCAGGACAAGACAGGGGTGTGGTGTCCAGGAGACCCTCCGCCCTCTCCCCCTGCCCGGGGTCGCCTCACCCTGCACCTGCCCAGGGATCCTCCACCCCTTGCCAACCCCACCCCCCGCCACCAACCCTTGCCCGCTACCCCTGAGTCACCCATTCCCACACGCACACCCACACCAGGTGATGCAGCCACACCCACCCCACCTGCCACCACCGGCAGCCTCAGGTCCAACCTGCGGCAGGGTCGTGGTCGGCGCCGTAGGTCAGACTCTGCCCACTCGGTGACCTTTGACCTGCCCGAAAATTGTGACAACCTAGGTCATCCCAACCATCAACCTCTCAGCAAGTGTATGAAGGAGCAGAGTAACCGATGGCGCCAGTGTGACCCCACCCACTCTGACCTCAACCTGTCTGACCCAGGATCCTCACCCCATAGTCACAGCCAGGGGAGTGGCCTATCCTTGGCTGAGCGGCCCCCCACCCCGGGTTGTGATCTGAACGGCCCCATGGAGGACCCAACCTTCAGCCCCACACCTGTCCCCACCAGCCCTGCCTCAGTCCTCACCACTCCTGCTTCATGTGTCCCCAGTCCCAGCCCAATCACTCTGACTCTGAGCCCCTCTTCTCACAGTACAGGTCTCGGGGCTCCTAGACACAGCCCAGCCCAGCCCTTCCCAGGCCTTGCAGTCTCAACTACAGGGCATCCACCCAAGAACCCTTCCCCCGTGCATCCAGTGTCACCTCTGCCCTGCCCTAGTTCCTCTGCCCTCTCAAGCCCTACCCAGTTCCTCCCTAGCTCCAGTCCTGCCTTCTCTAGCCCTAGCCAAGCCCTCAGCCCTACCCTTGCCCTCTCCAGCAACTCCACCTCCCCATATCTCCCCCTACCACCGCTGCTGTCCCGCCACCACTCCCCCATTGGCTCCCTGGCTTCTGGAGAGAGTGGTGGGCCTGACTCTGGGTACTGGGGTGAGGGTGGCGGTGGCGGGGCGGGAGGGGTTGCGGTGGGATGCAGGACGGGGGTGAAGATCGTGACACAGGGCAGGGAGATACTGCTACCCTACGCCTTCCTACACAACGGCCGACTCAGACTGCGCATCGTTAGAGGTTAGTATGTTAGAGACAGAGGCTGGTGCAGAGTTCAAGTTACTGTGGTTGAGTTCGAGTATGAGGTTAGTGTGGCTGTGTTTAAGGCTAGTGTGGTAGAGTTTGATGTTAGTGTGGCAGTGTTAAGACCTGTCCCAACGGTCAGTGGGCACCTGTGATGTCATAGCACGCTACTTGTCAGTTTCAAAGAGTGGTGATGAAACATGTGATAAACAGCCGACCACCAGCAGGGGTGGTACATCAGCTCTTCACGTCTTCGTGTTCAGTTCCACGTATTCTCCATCACCCTACTTCAACGCCACAGGTGCCCACTGACCGTGTAGAGGGCATTTAGAGGCAGCGCTACAGGTAAGTACAGTAGTTTACACTTGAAGGTTAAGAGGTAAATTGTCAGAGTCAGATGCTTAGTAACAAAGCTTACTGTGTTGGTGAGTGGTAAGCCATAGCCAGGGAGTGTATTGCAATGGTGTTCCTGAAGAAGGTAGTGTTGTGCAACGCCAGGGGTGGGGTAAGTGTATCAGGGAATAGTGTGGTAGGGTTAAGGTTAGTGTGTCAGAGGTTAGTGTGGCAAAGTTGGAGGTTAGTGTGTTTGAGTCAGGTGCAATGCCCACGAGCAATCTACTGTATACTGTACCAAAGCTTACAGGATGTTAGTTCAGTCAGGCAGCGTATATAGCCTACTGATCTCAAGTATTTTAAAAGAATTATGCCCCCGAAGTGTTGTGCTTTGGGGATGATTTCTTTATTTTTCATTCATTGTTACAGGTTTACTACGGTTCCTCATATTTCTTTCTTTTTTCTTTGTATCATTACCTCATGGAATATACTGCAATACATCTATTTCTATATATTGGTATCTCTCTTTCTCTCTTTCTCTCTCTCTCTCTCTCTGTAATATATATATATATATAGACAGATAGATAGATAGATAGATAGATAGATATATGTTCGTGCATGTCACTCACTCATAATCAATTATACATTTATTCGTTTGTGTTCCTCTGTTTTCATCATTATCATCATCATCATTATCTCCCCAAAGCATGGGGTGAGATAAGATCCAGAAACAAAGTGGGAGGAAGCACGATAGTGTGAAAACTATCAACAGCCTGGCAATGAAATATGTCAGGAAAACATTCACGCAACAGTCTTTTTTTTTTTTTTTTTTTTTTTTTATGCGAGGAAGAAGGAACCAAAGGCCATGAGCCCGCAGTTACAGTTTCCTCCAAGAGAAAAACAAAATACAATAGAGAGCCAAATTCAAGATCCGATCATTTTGAGATGCCTGGATACACTGCGTTTGAAAGACTGGAGATCATAGGCAGCAGGAAATACAGACAGAGGGAGACAGTTCCAGAGTTGACCTGTTGCATAAATGAAAGACTGGGAGTAACGGTTAACTCTTGCATTAGAGAGTTGGACAGAAAAGGGATGAGAGTTTGCTGCCAGACGGGTGCTACGCGCCCGTCATAGAGGTGGAGGAATGCAAGCAGACAGTTCAGAGGAGCAGTGACCATTAAAGTAGCGATAGAAAAGAGATAAAGATGCAACAGTGCGGCGAAGAGACAGAGGTTCAAGGGAGTCAGTAAGAGGAGGAGAGTTAATGAGACGAAAAGCCTTTGACTCCACCCTATTGAGAAGAGCTGTATGTGGGGAGCCTCCCCACACATGAGAGTTGTACTCCACACAGGGGCGGATAAAACCCCTGTATAGAGTCAACAATTGTGTAGGGGTAAAGAAAGAGCGGAGTCTGCTTAGCACACCCAATCTCTTGGAAGCAGATTTTACAAGAGATGTAATATGATCTTTCCAAGATAAGTCCCAAGTAAATGAAACCCCAAGCATGTTCAAGGATGATGCAGGATTAAGTTGAATATTATTAAACATTAGTGGGTATACCTGTGGAAGATTTTGTTGGGTTGATAGGTGTAAGAACTGAGTCTTAGATGCATTAAAAACAACCATAATATTTTTACCCCAGTCAGAGATACGAGCCAAGTCAGACATTAGGTGTGCCATAGCCTCATCACTTGTTTGTTGAAGTAACTGTTGAGATGGGCGTTGCAGGAACCGAATGGAAAGGTGAAGGGTGGAGTCATCAGCGTATGAGTGGATAGGGTTAGATGTACAGCTTAGAAGATCATTGATGAATAAAAGGAAGAGAGTAGGTGATAGGACAGAGCCCTGAGGAACACCACTGTTGATAGATCTAGGAGAAGAACTATGGCCGTCTACAACAGCGGCTATAGAACGACCAGAAAGGAAGCTAGCGATGAAGGCACAGATAGAAGGATAGACCCCGTAGGAGGGCAGTTTGGAAATTAAAGATTTATGCCAGACTGGATCGAAAGCCTTTGCGATGTCAAGTGCAATGGCAAAGCTTTCGCCAAAGTCCCGAAAGGAGGATGACCAGGAGTCTGAAAGGTAGGTGAGAAGATCGCCAGTGGAGCGTCCCTGACGGAACCCATACTGACGATCGGAAAGAAGGTTGTGATAGGAAAGATGCCTTAAAATTTTTCTATTGAGAATTGACTCGAAAACTTTTGAAATACAGGACGTTAAAGCAATTGGACGATAGTTGGAGGGTTGGGAGTGGTCACCCTTCTTTGGGACTGGCTGAATGAGAGCAAACTTCCAGCAAGAAGGAAAGGTACAAGTTGACAGACAAAGGCGAAAGAGTTTGCCTAGGCAGGGTGTAAGCACAGAAGCACAGTTCTTGAGAACAACAGGAGGGACCCCATCAGGCCCATATGCCTTGTTAGTACTGAGGCCAGTAATGGCAGAAAATACATCAACTGAAGAAATTTTAATGTCAGCCATGAGGAAGTCAGAGGGGGGAAGAGATGGAGGAACAGAACCGGAATCGTCTAAGGTGGAATTGGAGGAGAAAGTCTGTGTGAAGAGATCTGCTTTATCAATAGAAGAAATAGCTACAGAACCATCAGAGTAGAAAAGAGGAGGGAAGGATGATGAGGTAAAGTTGTTAGAAAGATTTTTGGCAAGGTGCCAGAAGGAGCGGGAAGAATTCGAGTTGGAGAGTTGAGAGCATTTAGTATGGATGAAATTATTTTTAGTAGAGCGAAGAACAGACTTAGCACGATTCCGGGCAGAAACGTAAAGATGATGTGATTCAGGGGTGGGTTGGCTTCGGTACCTTTTGTAGGCCCTCTCCTTGTTGCGGACAGCATTAGAACAAGCGTGATTAAACCAAGGCTTTCTTGCGTTAGTCAAAGGATATGAGAAAGGAATGTATGCTTCCATGCCCGAGAGAATAACCTCCGTAATGCGCAAGGCACACTCAGATGGCTCCCAGCCATGGAAGCAATAATCATTCCAGGGAAAATCAAAGAAATACTGCCTGAGGGCCTCCCAGTCCGCGGCTCCAAAATGCCACAAACGATGTTTCCCTGGAGGGTCCACAGGCCGCACCGGAGCAATAGGACAGGTTAAGGTAATAAGGTTGTGATCGGAGGAGCCCAACGGAGAGAAAAGATTAACAGAGTTAGCAGAAGGATTAGTTGTGAGGAAGAGGTCAAGTATGTTGGGGCTCTCTCCAAGGCGGTCAGGGATACAGGTAGGGTGCTGTACAAGCTGCTCTAGGTCATTAAGGATAGAAAAGATGTAGGCTTGTTCGCCAGGTGGATCCGTGAAAGGAGAGGAGAGCCAAAGGTGGTGGTGAACATTGAATTCTCCTAGAATGGAGATTTCAGAGAAAGGAGAAATGGATAGAATGTGTTCCATCGTAGAAGTAAGATAGTCGAATAATTTTTGATAGTCAGTAGAATTAGGGGATAAATGAACAGCACAGATATATTTAGTCAGAGAATGACAGGAAAGCCGAAGCCAGAGTGTAGAGAATTCAGAAGAATCAAGTTCAGGAACACGAGAGCAAGACAAGTCGTTGCGTATATATACACAACAGCCACCTTTGGCTTTGAAATGAGTATAGAGAAAGTAGGAGGATACAGAAAAGGGTTTGCTATCAGTTGCCTCAGACAGCTGAGTCTGTGTTAGAAAAAGAAGGTGAGGTTTAGAGGAGGAGAGGTGGTGTTCAACAGAGCGAAAGTTAGAGGAATGGCCGCGAATGTTGCAGAAATGAAGAGGAAGAGAGTCAGACAGTGGTTCCAGGCACCTCGAGTCGTCACCGGGAGAGGGGCGGATGGTGGGGGCATTTATGGTCCCCCCCCCTGGGGACTCCGAGGCTTGATAAAACGACGCCATTTTGGGTAAATTTTGAATAGGAAGTGTAGTGTGTACTGTGCATGTAGTTTGGTGTAGATAGTTAGAGAAATTTGTACTGGAGAGCATGCTGGCCTACTCTCTGTGTAACTGAGACACTGAAAAAGTTCAGCAAAGGGGGATGGTCAGGAACTAGTCCTGAGGGCTGATGAAACGGGAGCTCCAGCACTCCCTGTCATCAGCTTTCCATCCACCTCGGGAGTACTGCCCTGCTCGACTGGTGCTACAGTCTACTCCTCAGAATCCTAGCATCACCTCAAAGGCCTATACAATAACGCTTTTCTCTCTCTCTTTCTCTCTCTCTCTCTCTCTCTCTCTCTCTCTCTCTCTCTTTGGACCTCCCACAAACACACTTCCCACTTATTACCTCGCCCGGAAGGAGTCCGACAAGGTATTGTGTTTTGTCGAGTTTCTTTGTTTCTGTCTTTGTTTGTTAGCAACATTACGGAAGAACGGCTGAATGAAATTACATGAAACTTTGAGGATATGTGGTCACTGGTTCCAAAAGAAAACGATTAGATTTTGGAGGTAATCGAGTGACCCTGAAAAGTCAAAATCAGGGTCTCGGATTTTCAGAGGACTATGACTTGAAAACGATTGAAGATTGAGATATTTATTGTTGGATCATACAGGAACTAGTAATATGGGCTTTCATTTGGCACCAAGACTTTTGACCTTGAATGGCCTTGAAAGGTTAAACTCATGGTCACGGATATTCAGGGGGCTATAACTCGAAACTGGTTGAAGATAGAGATATTATCATCAACATAGGAAATCCCATATGGGTTTTTAATATGTATCTTGACCTTTAACCAAACGTGACCTTGAAGGTCAAACTCAAGGTCACACATATTCAGGGAGCTATAACTCTAAACTCACTGAAGATAGAGATATTTACTATTACCAAGATATAGTCTCATATGGGTTATCATTTGCCAGCATGACCTTTGACCTTGAGTGACCATGAAAGGTCAAACGCAAGATCACATATTTTTAGAGGGCTTAACTTGAAAACATATACGCCTTTGCCTTAGACATAAATTGTGCACTGATTCTAAATGGCAGAAACAAGTCAGTATTTAACTGCAATAAAATAACTGGTCAGGCGAGGTTTGTTGTGCTTGGCACTACTTGTTTGTATTCTGTGTCCCACCACACCAAATTTAATTGAACTCCACCTTTACGTTATGCCCCATTTTTGTTTCTCCCCCTCACCTGCCTCCTCACACCCTCATACTGCATTTGTACTCCCTCCTCCTTCACACTAGCTCACAAAATAGCTCTAAGACTTTCACACGTCCAGTTTCTTGTACTCTTATCCCTCTCACATACACTTATTTGTGCTTTTACCTTTACCCACATCCAGTATTTGTATTTTCATCTCTCACACACCCACTAATTCCCACCTGCCCTCACACTCGCTTTACTGTATTTTTATGTATGCAGGGGCTCAGTTTTGTTCTTTAGTATATCCGCTCGAATCCACTTATTCTGTACTCCTCGTCCTGTCCCATACTCTCTCTCTCTCTCTCTCTCTCTCTCTCTCTCTCTCCCTCATCACCGCGTGGAGGCTCCTTATGTTCCGCCACTCATCAATCAGTTCTCTCCGTTTTCTGTTCGCCTGGCCATCAATCTCAGGCCAACTGATTGTACGGGGGACTATTCTTCATATTGTCACTTTTACCTGATCTATAATGTGAGTTTTGTGTCTGTCTGCTGTGGCGTGCTGTACGGTCCTTGCTCTTTGTTCAGGCTTTTATTTCGGTTCGTTTTACCTTTTATACTGTTTTATTTGCTGCATTTTCTTTTCTTTTTTAAATGAATATCCTGGCTTTCACTTCTTTATGTTTTATTTTTGTCTATCTGTATTTTTCCCTGCTTGCTGTATTTTTTTTGTTGGTCTGTTGCACAAATTTATCTGAAGTATTTATCCTTCTTTTCTGTGCTTCAGCCTTTCTTTTTTTCTCTCTCTCTCTCTGTGTTCGACTCTTGGCATAGATTTCATAGTCCGTATCCTGACTCCCATCACTCCTGCTGCGAACCACAGATCTTCACATGATACTACCTTGACACCAAATCCCACCATCAAAACTGAATAATTTTACCTGCTTTAATTGATTCAGGACTGGCGCGACGGTAATAGCGGTGTTTATGCATGTCGATAGGCCTTGAAAATTAGTTAGGTCTGTAAAAACCTAATGCAAATATTCGAACTGCTCCTTGATTTAGGCCGGGGTCGAACTTGCGTCTTTTTGGATGGCAGATTGCTCCTGGACACATAACCACCACCTTCCCATCATGTCACTATATTCAGTATTTTAAAATCTCTTTCCTTTCCAAGATGAGGGCTCGTTTAAACTGAATCAATAGGAAAGAAATACCATACGTCATTGCACAGACGGGGAATGAATATCACTTCCAACCCATCACTAAGACAGGGCTAATTTGAAGGGAATAAAATCGGGTGACGGCAGAAAGAATGCAATCAGAAGAGAAGGCTTCGTACAGATCGGGCTGAAAATTGGCTAGTTTTAATATCCAGCAATGAAATAATGTTCAGCAAGCCTTCTTACATCTCTCCCTTGCATCCATTTCACACCTCTCTCCCTTTATCTTCATCCTCTATACCCTTATACATGCCTCCTCTCTCTTCACACCCTTTATCTTCTGTTTTTTGTCATTTCCTCCTTCTCCTTCGTTATTTTCCTTTCTCTCTATCCCACAATCCTAAGCATCTTCCTCATTTGTGTCTATGTTTCACAGTGGCATGAATAGTGTAAATAATATAAATTATGCCCCCATTTTGGCCTGATGTTCTAGTATATCGAGGGTCAGAGTTAGGCCAAGAAGAGGGTCCAAGTCGGGCCGAACCTGTTGTATCCATTATAAACACAATTTCAGCGTGTAGGAAAAATTTCTGCCATTATTCCATCTTTCCCTTCTTCCACTCCTAACTTCTCGTTCTTTGTATTATTCCTTTTCTTGTTTTATTGTAATTCTGCCCATTCCCTCTCTCCCTTCCTTCACTCATTCCCTCTCTTTTTCTTTCAGTCTTTTCAACCTACTCTCATTTGTATTATCAGTTTTTCATTCTTCATACCCCTCCCCTCTCTCTCTCTCTCTCTCTCACACACACACACACACACACACACACACACACACACACACACACACACACACACACACACACACACACACACACACACACACACACACACACACACACACACACACACACACACACACACACACACACCCTTCCTCCCCTGCTCGTTACTCAATTAATTAACCTGCATAGCAATATCTGACAGACAAGTGATCTGCCCATACCTTCCATTTCCTCCCTCCCTTCACTTAGCCCTCCAATTATGGCTCCTTCCGCTCCCCCCCACCCCTCCTCTCTCTCTTTCCCTCTCTCTCTCTCTCTCGTCAGTCACATACCTCTGCAGTAAGTAGATATGCCCAAGAGGAGCTCCTGAATCAAGCCACAGTCACCTCACGTGGCTTCACTTACTCCTTCCACCCCGTCTAATAGCTAAGTGTGTTCTTACTATTTCTTAGCCTAATACATTGAAATTATAGTTCCCACAAGAAGGTTAGTTCGCTTGTTTGTGCAATAACATAGGGAACAAATGTACAAAATCTGAACTTTTTGGGTCAGCCTAACTGTGTAGAACTAATTAGATGTCTCTTTTCTTACTTGGAATTAAATCTCCAGACAGGTATGGAGGACCCAGAAGTTGCACTGTTTGTGGCCTAGCTATATAAAAAAAAAAAAAAAAAAAAAAAAAAAAAAAGACTGCCTCCCGCTTCTTTGTGTCAGTATTCATGACAGCAAATACACGTGAGATTCCTCCAGTTTCCACAGTTCCTATAGAAGAAGGCAATATAGCCTAATCAATGATATACTGCAGTTAGTGAACGTGATGTATGACTGGCAGTAAGTAAACTAAACGAGGATAAAACGCCGGGGCCGGACAAAATATCTCCACATGTATTAAAGGAACTACAGAATTAAATATGAAAGCCTTTATCTGAAATGTTTAACTTATCACAAAAGAGCAATAAGGTGCCACACCAGTGGAGGCTTGCAAATGTAACCCCGATATTCAAAAAGGGCAACAAAGCACAACCAGAAAACTACAGCCCAATTACATTAACGTCATTGGTCTGTAAGTTCCTTGTAACTATTAACAGAGAAAAGTTTGTGAAACACTTAGAAAAAGATAATTTTATCAAAGATTCGCAACATAGTTTTTGGAACAATCACTCTTGTCTCACAGATCTGCTGGATTTTTTCAATGATAAATTGAATATGCATGAGAAGACTAAATCTATTGACATTGTCTACCTTGATTTCTAAAAAGACTTCGACAAAGTTCCTCACGAAAGACTGCTTCAGAAGCTAAAAGCACATGGTTTCAATGGCAGAGTGCTCGGGTGGATCATACAGTACATTGGCTCACAGGACAAAAGCAAGGAGTCGTTAAATGAAAAAGAATCAGACTGGATAGATGTTGCAAGTGGAGTGCTACAGGGCTCAGTGTTAGCTTCTATTCTGTATATATATATATATATATATATATATATATATATAGATAGATAGATAGATAGATAGATAGATAGATATAGATAGATAGATATAGATATAGATATAGATAGATAGATAGATAGATAGATAGATAGACAGATAGATATAGATATGTATGTATGTATGTATGTATGAATGTACTGTATGTACTGTATGTATATAAATGATATTCATGAAGGATTATTTTACAAGATTTCCAAATTTGCTGATGATACTAAAATAGGTAATAGAGCAGACACAGCATTGCAGGCAGGCAATTCAGAGAGTTCTTGATCAACTGCCTAATAGTGGCATTTACAAACCAAAGAGCTTCCAGTGGTCACCAGGTAATTTAATTAGGAATTCAGTCAACTCCTCGTTTGCACCATCACATATTTTCTAAAATCCCTTCCATGATATTTAGTGATGAATAGTACATAAATTCTTCAGTGCTGTAATCACTGGTTATTATACCAGTTTTCTATATATGATTTTTTACTACAGAACAGTTATTGGAATGCATAAAACGACAGGTGATCCGTTAGCGTTCATCACAATATTAGAAGTCTTGTTGTATGTTTAATCTGAAACGCCCATTGTTTAGTTATCAGAGAGAATAATGTTCCATCTGGCATGCGCTGAAGAGAATGTATCGAGTATTAATTGTAAAGAAAAAACAACAACATAATTTATGAAGCTGAAATCATGCAAAGATGAAGTCGCCGATCGAAATCACAAGTACTGATGTTTCCAGGAAGACAGCAACAAAATTTAATGCTGGCGTGTGGATATAATCTTCATCTGATTCCTATAAATATTTTTGAATCCAAACAACTTTATATTATTTGTATAGGCAGGTATGTCTGAAAAATTTATTTGATTAAAATTATATTAAAAGACATGACTGTGAATGTGAACAATTGCTTTTAAGCTTCAAACAATATTTTTGTCCCAAGGTTTAGACAGCAGGCTATATCAGGTTAGTTTCGTGATTCCTTTCATCATACTGAAGCTTCTTTTCCTCATTTTACTGAGTAAATATTTTCACAAAATTAAACTTGTGAACAAAGTGATAAAGGAAACACTTACAAAACAAAAGTGCAATTGATCGCACTTTTCTTGCTCATATTAAGCCATCAGGTGAGAGTTGGCAAACTTTGGAAGTTTGTGAACGCTCCCACTGGTCCCAGACATGGCAAATGGCCTTCTGTAATAAGAAACGTAAAGTGCTAAACATTGGCAGTGAAAACATAAGGGCTAGTTATAACATGAATAATGTCCAACTTGATAATTTAAGCCATAAAGAGACAGGAGTTAAAATAACAAATGATTTGAAACCAAGCAAACAGTGTACAGAGGCTGTTAAAAGAGCCAATAAATTGATTAGATTCATTGAAACATAAGTCCGAAAACACCATGTACTAAGGAATTATACAAATTTTGTATAATTCCTTAGTATACCCACACTCGGATTACTGCGTTCATTTCTGGTCACCGTATTATAAAAAGGATTGGAGGAAATTGAGACAGTGCAGCGAGGGGTGACAAACGTGTTACCTAGATTGTGAAATAAGCCACACGAGGAGAGTTTAGAAGCCCTGATTCTCTTTGTCTAAACTAGAAGCAGGATACGAGAAAATTTAATTCAGATATTTAAAATATTCATATGACACAATAATATGGCTGTTGATAAATACATTACAGTTGATCACACAAATTATATTAGAGGTTATGGGCATAAAATTATCAGCAAACAATTCCAATCACACGAAGCTAAGCATTTCTACTTTAACAGAGTTGTAAATTTATGGACCAAACTTCCCTCTAGTGTCGTAAATTGTGATGCTAACCTTTAAAAATCGCTTGGATAAGTATCACCAATCTAACCCCCAGTTAAGTGTGTTCGCTTTTGCATAATTCTTTTCTGTAGTGTATTTTTTTTTTTTTTTTAATAGCCTGGGTGATAAAACCATGGGGCAGTAACGATTAATAATATTGACTTTATGTTACCGTCAGAGCGTGGATGATACAGCCGCAGAGAAAAACATCGATAAATTATGCTGGTTTAATGTTACTTTCATTTTCAGGAAGATGGTGTAGAATAAGAAATCCTCGCGCCTTTTCCTATGAAATTTCCATGACAGCTGTTCTATGCTGCATGGTGATCCTTCTTGCTATTTCTTATCGCCTTTGGCCGGAGGGTTTGGTTGGTGGTGGTGGTGGTGGGAAACCTTCCTGCTTTTCTATCCTTGTCTTTAGCTGATAGCATGGTTTTAGTAGTTATAAGCTTCCCAGTATCAAACAACCACGAAAGGACCAACAGGTCTGTTGCTGTTTGCTTTCCTTTGTACTCCTCCTCCTCCTCCCACGCACACCCATTTCACTTTCTCGACCTTTCCTGCATCTCATATTCCCTTCCTTTCCAATTGCCTTTCCCTTCTCCTCTGGGTCTCACACTACTCATTCTTTCTCTATCGTCTTCCCAGCTCCACTGTCCTTCCTTTGCAGCTTTCCTTCACTCATGTGCCTTTCACAAACATTGTTTTTTCATTCTTAACAATACTTCCTCTTCCCTCTCAGTATGTCCTACCTCTCTCCTCTGTCTCACATATATTATTTTTTCTCTTCCTTCACCTCCTTTCTCCTTCTACATCTTCCTCCTCTCTTCTGCCTCTTTCAGTCCCTTCTTTTCCCATCTCTACCCTTCCTCCACCTCTTTCCTTCTTTCCCCTTTCTCCCCTCTCCTTTCTGTATCACGCCTCCCTGGCCTCAACTACCCCTTCCTGCACCTTCCTCCCGCACATTTCTCTCTATTTTTCTTTCCTTTATCTCTTTGTCCCACAACATCCCCCTCATTTTTTGCCAATACTGCACCTCTGTCCTTTGCTTATGTCCGTTCTTTTTCTCCCTCTGTCTCACATCTCGCTTCAGTTTCTCAGTGCTTTCTTTCACTTCCTTTCCCCTCTCCTTTTCATCCGCTTTCCCCTTACCTATCCATCTCACATTTCCTTTCACCTTCCCTTCTCCATTAGTCACCCTTTTCCACTTTAATATTTTCTTCCTGGCTGCACATATTCTCTTTTCTTCTCTACCCCTTCTTCCACATGCTCATCCTTTCCTTTGCATGTGTCTTTCGTTTCCCCTCGTTCTTTCATTCCCCTCATCTTCTCTAACCTTCCTCCGCCTCCTCTCCCCCTCAAACATCAGTCCTTTTTTTCTCTTCTGTCTATCTTAAGCCTTCCATTCCATTTTGTAGCACTCTTCTACCTCCTGTCTCCTTCCTTTGCCTTTTTCTTTTAGTCATTCTGTTTCAGGTATACTCTTTCGTCTTTTATCATTTTCTCCACCTAATCTTCTCATCTTTTCCATCCTTCTTATGATCTTCCTTCCATCCCTCTTCTTTTCTCTTTCTCTCACACTTTCCATCACTTTCCAATTCCCTTTTCCGTTTCCATTTTTTCCCTTACATCTTTCCTCCTCATCTCTTCTTTGTGTATCTTGTTCCTTTCTATCGTTCTCTCCTCTCCCCATCATTTCATCCCTCTCTCTCTTCTTCTCTTTCCCTCACACCTTCCTTACCTTGCTTTCCTTCCTTTCATCTTCCTTCTTCTCCCTTCCTCTTCTTTCCTCTCTCTCTCTCTCTCTCTCACACATTTCTTCATATACTTTCCCCTCCTTTACCTTCCTAGTTTTTCTTTCCTTTCCAACTATCCTTCCATTTCTTCTTTCCCTTCATTCTTACTTTTTCTTACCATCCCTACCTTCCCTTTTCTGCCTCTCCCTTTTTTTATCCATCTTTCCTTTCCTCTTCTCTTTGCTTTACTATTATACGATATTTTCCACAATTTCCCTCCCTTCCCTTCCCTGAATCTCCCTTTCATTAACGTCTTTCTTTTAAGTTTTTCTTTCTCTCACACCTTCCTTACTTTCTTTCCTATTGTCTTCTTTTCGTCTCACGGCACCCCTAGTCTTCTCTACCCCTTTTTCTACACCTCAGTTCCTCATCCTTTCCATTATTACACTCTCCTTACTTTCCATCCTTCCTCCTCATACCCTTCCTCCTATACATTCCCTTCATATCCCTTTTCTTTATAATCCTCCTTTCCTTTCCTTATCCTCTCACATTTCCCTTCCCTTCCCTTTCCCTTCCTCTTCTCTTTCAACTTCCCTTCCCTTCCCTCACACTTTCCCTGCTTTTCCCTTCCCTGCCCCTTCCTCACTTCCTTCTCTGATCCTCGCCTGTGTCCGCATCCTCGCCTTCAATTAATTCCGTATTCACATTTCCCCTCAAACTCGGTCAGATTCACAGATTTCCCCTTGTCCTCTTGCGTCATCCCTCCCCTCCTCGCTCTCCCATCCTCTCCCCTCTTCCTCCTCCCATTGCCTCTCCCCTCCCCTCTCCTCTCCTCTCCTCTCCTCTCCACTCCTCTTCTCTCTCTCTCTCTCTCTCTCTCTCTCTTCCTCTTCATCTCTTTGTCTGTCCTTCTATTATGGTTTTTGCTTTTCCAAATTGCCATGTCTTGTTTTTCATCCTCCTCCCTCGATCCAGCTTTGCCTCACCACCACATCTTTCCCTTTTGTCTTTACCTCGCTGTCTCCCTTCCTCTTCCCCCCTCCCTTACACTTATTCTCCCAGCAAGTTTAATCTCCATTTCTTCCTGCCTTTCACCCTTTTTCCTCTCTACTTTTTCTCCTATCACCGGTTATTTTACCTATACTCTCGTCTACCTCTAACCTTTTCCCATCTCTTTTGTCAAGGATCTCTTCTGCTTTCACACCTTTCCCTCCCTTTCACCGATTACCTCCTCTTCCTGTCACCCGTTCTCTCATCTTTGTCTGTTTTTTTTTTTTTCACCCGTTTTCCATTCTACTTTCCGATTTCCGTTTCCCTGCCTTGTCTGCCTTTTCACTCCCTTTCCCTTTTACTCTTTCCCCCATCTCCTGTCTTTCCACCCCTGTTCCTTTCACCCTGTCTTCCAGCTGCCTTCTCCTCTCCCTTTCTCCTACCCCGTCTGCCTTTCTCTCATTATTCTACTTGGCTCTCTTTCACCTTTTCCTTTCACTCGATCTCCCATTTTCCTACTTTCCCTCTCCCCTACCCTGTCTGTCTTTGCCTGTCACCCTTTTCCTGTCCACTCTCTTTTCCACCCGCCCATTCACCTGTCCTCCCGTCCACTCTCTCCTTTCCCTCTCCCCGCCCTTCCTGCCGCTCCTCCCTTCATTTCTATACCGTCTTCCCCCTACCATTGGCCTAGATATGAGCCATTCTATTCCACATGCCTTGGTCTCACTCTCACTTCCCTCCTCCCAGGGGCACACTTTCCTTTACCGCCACACCTCTCCCCCTATACCTTTCCATCATCATTTCACCCTTCCCTCAACTCACCCACCCCTCCTTCTTTCCTCCAACCTCCGTCTTGCCATCCACTTGCCCCTCTTCCTCCATACCCCTGCCTCCCGCCCTCCACTCTCCCCTCCTTTCCCTCACTCGCCTTCCTCTCTCCCTTCACTCTCCCCCTCTTCCCACCACAAGCCTTCCTTCCTCCACTTTCCCCTCCTGCCGTTCGCGCCTTCCTCCTTTTCTCCCTTTTTCCCTCCACTCCCTCATCCTTCATCTCTCCTTCCGCTCTCCACCCCTCCCCTCCCTTCCCCCCTCCCCCTCCCCTCCACTTTCTTCCCTTCTCCTACCATTCTTCCTTCTTCTTTCTCTCCCTTCCTCCCTCCCTTCTGTCCCTTCATCATTCCACCCTACCTCTTCTTCCACTCCCCATCCTTGCCCCCATTCTTCCCCTCTCATTTTTCTCTCTTTCCCTCCTCCCCTCTCACTTCCTCCCCCTCTTCTCCCCTCCTCCTTTCCCTCCCTTCCCTCCACTCCCCTGCCCACCTCCTTTCCCTCCTTTCCTCCCTTCCTCTCACCCGATCTTCGTCTGTGATGTTGATTCACTTGAGTAATTAGTCAGAGCTCCCCTGCGAATGATGAATGGACTCCCTCACCCTCCACCTACAGTAAATGGTGAGAGAGAGAGAGAGAGAGAGAGAGAGAGAGAGAGAGAGAGAAAGCAGGACAAAGAGTGGGAAACTTTGGCGTAGGATACCGTGAAAGATGATAAAAGTTGTGTTATTAAGGCTGTTCTTTATCTTCCTCCCAGCACTACTAAAGCAACATCCCCAGCTTAGCCCTTTCACCATGATGCTGTCTTTATTCGACTCTTACCCCCTCCAGACGATTTTATGTACCTTCCAAGGGATTTCTGGTTATGGAGGGCTTAATGAAGGTTGCGTGTACTGTAGCTCCTGAAGTTAGAAAAGTCGCGCCTAAATTAAAATTGGTGATAGTGAGAATGAACTGCAAAATACGTCGTGGGACTGAACTGATTACGTAGGTGTCAGTTAAATATATGCAAAGAACTACAGAGAGAGAAAAATGCCTATAAGCTGACTAATAAGAATTGTTTTATATTAACCTGGGCCAGATTTTTTTTTTTTTTAGATAAGTTCACTCATCTCAGTGACAGAAAGATGCCATACTACGGCGCTGCATCCTTTCCATAGCATTTCTTCGTCATTTGTATCATTGTTCTAGTGTAAATATGTTGTAACTCAACATTTAAGATGGCGAGATGGCAGTTTTAGGCCAAGTTAGAGTAAAAAGAGTCTAGTTATTATGAAACCTACTGCTCAGCATTGCTCTTAATTTTTTTCTAACTGCAAAAAGTTAGTTGTTTTGAGACAGTATTATTCTGGTACTGATACATCCTAAACTATCACTGTGTAGCATCGCAAGGAACTGTACAGGTAGTTTCTTGAACACCTTCAGCACGATGACAAGTGTTTTATATCGCCGGCCATTAATTTATATTCAGTTTGTAGGGAGACTTCATGTGGCGAAGGAGTTACAGACAATATTCATTAGCTCTTCTTGACGTCTTTTTACTGCCTTTTTAATCACACAACCCCCGACGATTTTGTGCATTATGGGAAGGACCTCTATAGTGAAGTTATTTTACATACGATGACATCCTTTCTTTCTTTCTTTCTTTCTTTTTTTTTACCATTTCCAAGAAACATAAAGTATATAAAACTGATGTTTGCTTACATTATTTAATAGTGCTGTTCTAAATTATCTTACTTCACTTGGACAGAACCCTGATTCAGATACTGCCAAGTTTATAGTAGTCGACATATAACACCAGCTTTATTGCACAGAGTGTATTTCTCCTTCCCCTACCCCGCCATAATCGCCATTCACCACTGTCTTGGCGCACCCGTCCACTCACTTAGTTATTTTTCCTCCACCATCCTACTTACACAACCCATCTTCACAATGCATACTTTCCCCAGCACGTCCCACCGCCCACCATCACCCCAGTCGACCCCGCCCATTCCTGTTCATCCATTCCACCCATTTGTACCCTGACGTGGCCTGAATGGACTCAGTTGGATTTCAGTGGACCTAAGCTGACCCTAATGAACCAGAACTGTCATGACCTCGCTTAACTGACAAAAATGGGCCCGACCTCCTGTGACTGGCGGTGAGCATTGTTGAAATGACCTAAAGAAATAGTTGTTACAAAACCTCACGTGATGTGAATGGACCAGAAATTACACGAAAAGGCCGCAGTGGGTGTGAAGAACTTGAATGAAACTAAGTAGCCAAAGTTAGCAACTGAACTTGTTCATTCATAGTTAGACACCCGTTCACGGAAATCGATAATAATCTTTTTTTAGCTGTGACTTTCTGAGGGTTATGGCGGCTGGTGGGTTTGCCGCCAGCCTAAGGCCACACCGGCACGACACAGCTCTTCACTGCTGGCACCCTCGTGAGTGTAATAAAATTGTGTGGCGTTGGGATGAATCGTTTTCGTTTTCGTTTTTTAAAGGCTCCAACATGCTTGCATGTGTCGGCCTTGGTCACCTAATGGCGGCTCTCCACGCTGCACGATCCATTGCAGCCTCCCTGTTCAGTCCCTTAACCCTAAGGTCACACTTAATAACCTCGTCCCATGTCTTTCTCGGTCTACCCCTCATAACCCCACCCCCAATATTAACACTTCTCACCTTCCTCACCCAATTATCATCCCCCATCCTCTCCACATGTCCAAACCACCTCAATCTACCTCTCCTCATCACAACACCAATACACTCCAGTCCCATCCTACCTCTCAACTCTTCCATTGTAAACCCAGCCCCTCCAGGCCTTGGACGCAGGGACGCACTGCACATCCACCTAATCATTGTCATTTCTGTACGTCTGAGCTGGCGAATGTCTTCCTCCTTCACTGCCCAGGTCTCACTGCCATACAGCATTACACTCCTAACACACGCTGCATTCAAAGACCCCTTAGCACGTAGGGAGAGCCCCCTCAATGTCAGGAGAGGCAAGAGCTCCCTGAACTTCTTCCAACCACTTCTCACCCTAGCCACAGAGCTAGCTCCAGCCCCACCTCCAGCACACAACATGTCTCCTAAATAACAAAACTCTTCCACACACTCAAGAGATTCACCAGCAAGTTCAATCCTTTCACGTCTGACGATCTCCACCTGCTCACCCCGGCACGCCGTACACATAAAATCAGCATTATCTCGCAGTCTACCTCTGATACCACTACATCTCTTATGCACCCATTTATCACACACACCGCACAAGATGGAATTACTTCCCACGCCCTTGTGGCAAACTGCACATGGCCACTCTCCCTCGTCTTTGACAGTACCGCCACCAACCCTAGATATCATCACTTTTGTTTTATCTGCATTTACCCTTAAACCCTTTTGCCCCATACCATCTCTCCACTTCCTAAACCTTTCCTCCGCCTCCCTTTCATTCTCTGCAATCAACACCAAATCATCAGCATACAACAACTCCCACGGGAGTCCGTTTCCTAAAGTCACGTGAAAGGGCTTCAAGTACCATGATAAACAACATGGGACTCAAGACTGACCCCTGATGCACACCAACATTCACGGAAAACTCATCACTCAAATCTCCATTCACTCTCACCTGGGTGTGAGCACCCACATACATGGCCATAACCACCCTAACCAGCCACTCCTCCAAGCCAAGCTTTCTCATTGCCCACTTCACCACCTCTCTAGGGACTCTGTCAAAGGCCTTTTCCAAATCAACAAAAACAAAATAAAGATCCCTTCTCCTACCAATATATTTTTCCTGAAGCTGTCGAACAATGAATATGGCATCAGTGGTCCCCCTACCTGGCATAAACCCAAACTGCATCTCATCAATATTCACTCTTTCTCTAATCATACCTTCTAAAACTCTCTCCATTACCTTCATTATCTGATCTAAAAGCTTTATACCTCTATAATTCCCTCTTTCCAGGGCATCACCCTTCCCTTTATACACATTTACAATTACACTCTTCAGCCAATCATCTGGAACAACACACTCATAAATAATCCTATTTATCAGGTCAGTGACTAAACTCACCCCTATATCGCATGAGGCCTTCAACATTTCGGCAGTCAACCCAGACACACCTACTGCCTTCCCCACCCTCATCCTGCCTATTGCCTCACTCACAGTAGCAGTATCAATCAAAGGCCAAGGGCCAGACACTGGATCTGCTGGCTCCAAACCTTCCCTGTCCCAGTCAAACTCCTCATTCAACAACCGGTTATAATGCTCTCTCCATGCATCTTTAATATCCTCACTGTTCACCACTACCCTTCCTTCATCATTCTTCACACACTGCTCACCTATGATATCCCGATTATCCCTCTTCACCTGACCTGCCACCCTAAATATATTTTCCTTTCCCCATGATTTAGGTTATCAAGTAATTGTCTCTGTGACTCAGACTTTGCCCTGTATACCTCTCTCCTAGCCCTACGCTTGGCAGCCAAATATTCCTCTTTGCTACCACCCTTCTTCCATTCCCGGAAAAGCCTTCATTTCTCCTTAATTGCAGCTTCTACACCCTCATCCCACCACCAAGTTACTTTATGTCTTGGTGGTCCTCTTGTCCAGCCGCATGTTACATCAGTAACTCTCAAGAAATTGTTCTTGAGGGCTGTGTACTGTTCATTAACGCCTCTGTCTACAGCCCCCTGTTCAGCCACCACTCTCCTCAACTCGTTATAGAAGGCATCCCATACTACTTGGTTTTTCAGCTTCCATATTTTCCTCCTAGGTACATAAGTCCTCTTTTTCATCACTTGTTCTTTAAGCACCATATCACAAATCAATAGTTTGTGCTGCTGCACACACTCCTCACTTCCTATAACTTTAACATCCCTCACTAACCTCCTATCGGCCCTCCTAACCAGAAAATAATCTATCTGACTGCTATTTCCCCCAGACTCATACGTAATTAACCTACTGTCTCTTTTCCTAAAATATGTGTTGCACACAATCATGTCCGTTGCCTCCCCAAACTCGAGTATCCTTTCCCC
>NC_137007.1:24286231-24368731 GCF_032717465.1 Coenobita brevimanus | reverse complement strand
CGGGTCAAGGTCAGAATTTGGACATGTCATTACTGTTCTCCCCAAGCACCCTTAATCCCAATGCTGTGATGACGGTGGTGGTGATGGTGATGGTGATGGTGGCGGATGTGCTCGGTTATCGTTGTTTTTGAGGTGGTGTCTTGGATCGATATTATGGTAACTATTTTGACGATGCTTGTTATTGTTGTGGTTATGCTGGTGATGGTTATTTTTCTGATTGTGGTTGTGACTTTTTGTTTTTTTTTAATCCAAGACGGCGAGGTGGTAGCGTCACACTCTACATGTGGCTGGCGCCTAAGCTGGTGTAATATTCTCCTCATATACCAACATTTATTAACACCTTGTCGGTCCTGATGATAACTATACAGACTCTGACTCACAAACATAGCCATTACAGCACACATCACATGCATCACCTTCTCTACACACCCCCTTTCCCATTCGTACATCACCAGCACGTGGAAGTTATTTCTGGCTATCACTCTCCCTCCGACAAGAAGTTTCGATTCTTCAGTGAACCGCGTATGGAATTACTGTTTTACAAATACGCTTTTGGTGGTGACATAGATGAGTGGTAGAGGCAGGTCATGTGGTAGTTGTGATTTTAGATGTACAGAAGTAGTGTAAGTCTTTGTGTCGAAATAGTTGATGGTATTTAAGTTGAGATGGTAGTAGGTAAGACGTGGTAGATATGGTTGCGGTAGTGATGGTTGTGGTGAGAGTTGTGGTGATAGTTGTGTTGATGGTGGTTGTAGCTGTGATTGTGGTTATGATTGTGGTTGTGGTGATGATGGTTATGGCTGAGCCTATGGTGGTGGTAGTTGTGATTGTGTTAGTAATGATTTTAGATGTAGTGGTGGTGGAGGTGGTGGTTGTAGTTGTGGTACTCATTCTTGTGGTTGTTATAATGTGTCTAGGCCTGGAAGTTATGAAAGTAGGAGGCACGGTTGAGATGCTGCTGGTGTTTGTGGTTGTTTGGCTGTGATAGTGATGGCTATTTGGACGGTGTGATTGTGTGCTTGTGGTTGTGAGGGTGATGACGCTGTTTTATTGGTGGTTGCGTTGGTCATGGGAGTTGTGTTAGTGGCGGCGGTGACAGCTGTGTTGGTAGTAATAGCTGTAGTGCTGGTGGTTGTGGTGGTGGTCATAGCAATAGTTGGGACAGTGGTGGTTGTTGTGGTTGTCGAGGTGTGTGTGGTAGTGATAGTTGTGGTAGTGGTGGTCGTTCTGGTCGTCATGGTGTGTGTGTGGTGGTGATACTTATGGTAGCGGTGGGTGTTGTCACAGTGGCGGTGTTTTGAGGGTGGGTGAGGTTCAGTCCACGAGGGCAGGGGAGCCGCGCCAGACCCTCATTCTTCAAGACCAACCATTTACCATTTTAATTTACTTTTTTGCATACGAGGGGGCGAGGGAGGATTTGTGGAGGTGGGGGGAGAGGGGAGGGAAGGGGTGAGGAAGGGTGAAATTGAGGAGTAAGGCAGGTGGGGGGGGGGAGAGGGATGTTGGAGATCAAGGGAAATGGGAAAGGGAGGAAAGGGAGAAGGTAGGAGAAGAAAGAGGAGGAAGACAGGTGGGAAAGGGAGGGAAAGTGATAGTGGAGAAGAGGTTAGATGGCGTAGAGAGGGCAGAGGAAACTGTAGGTGGGAAAGTAGTGAGGAAGTGTGACAGTGGGTGGTAAAGGAAGAAGTGAAGTGGGGTAATGGTGGGGAGATGGGTAGAGGAGAAACAGGGGAGGTAAGGAGGTGGCTGAGGGGTCGAGAGGGGTGATGGCTTGGAGGCGGGGAGGAAATGAGAAAGTAGCTGGGAGGTGGGGAGGTCCAATAATGGTAATAAAAGGAGACAGGGGATGGTGGGGAAGTAAAGAAGGAGTAAAGCGGAGAGAAAAAAGGAAGAGGAGAGGTGAACATTAGGGTAGAGGGAGAAGCGAGGAGGGGTGGGTAGCGAATGGATAAGGTGTTTAAGGGGATAGAGAAGTGAAGGCAGGAAACAAAAAAGATAATTGGTGATTGTAAGGGAAAAGGATATGTGGTAGGTGAGGTGGGAGAGGAAAAAGAAGGTGTTGCGGATAGAGGGTGGGAAGAGGGAGGGAGAGAAGAAGAGGGGAATGGCGGGAGGTGGGAAAGGACGAGGAGGGTATTGGGGAGGTGAAAGGGGAAGAAGATGGGGTGGTGAAGTGAAAGGGGAAGAGGGTGGTAGCAGTGGAACAGGAGGAGGAATGATGGAGGAGAAGGAAAGGTAGAGGAAAAGCGATTAAGGAAGTTAGAAGGAAAGACAGATGGGGAGCAAAGTTAGGTGGGGAGTTGGAGGCGAACAGGTTGTCAATGACGACGTGAATAAAAGGGACATTTCTAATTTACTGACCCTTCTCCATTACGGAGGGCACGCAGGACCCCTCTGCCCATAATTATTAGCATTATAGATGGAAGAGTTAACAGATATTCAAATTACTTTTTCCTTTTTTAATCTATCTTTCCTTCTGCCGACGATTACTAGTCTTACACACAGACACACAGACACAGACACACACACAGACACACACACACACACACACACACACACACACACACACACACACACACACACACACACACACACACACACACACACACACACACACACACACACACACACACTCACCTGCATTGGCCAAGGTGTAATATTAACGCGATAGTCAGTGTTCTCATACAATCCTTCAGGGGGACGTAATCACCATTTCCCTAATTCGATATTCTCGGTTTCCAGGCCATTACACACACGCCACTCCGCCAACACGCGTGGAGAGAGAGTGGCACAGTGCATTAGGGGGATAGGCGGAAATAGGGAACTGAGGAGGCGAGAAATGGGGAGGAAGAGGAGAGGAAGATGGATGGGGGAGGGAGGGAGGAAATGAAGTTGTGTGTGGAAGTGGGAGAGAGAGATAGAGGGGGGGGGGGAAGCTGGAATATGAGGGAGGAAATGAGAACTGAGGTGGGAGGAAAGTGTTAGTTGGGTAAAGAAAGAGAAGTGGAGAAGGTGGGAAGGAAGTGGGAGGAGGAAGGAAACGAGGGAAGTGGAAGGAGGAAAGGAGGAGCTGAGATAATGAAAGAGGGAGGGAGGGAATGGGGAGGGGGGAGAGAGGGCGGGAGGGAGGGCGGGAGTTTCAGACGAGAGGGAGGAAAGGAAAAACAATCGGGTAGGAGAAGGGAAATACGGTC
This sequence comes from Coenobita brevimanus, assembly GCF_032717465.1. NCBI lineage: Eukaryota > Metazoa > Arthropoda > Malacostraca > Decapoda > Coenobitidae > Coenobita > Coenobita brevimanus. The sequence continues at coordinate 24,365,537 of NC_137007.1, read as the reverse complement.
ATAACCAGGGAGAGAAAGAGAGATTGAGGGAGAAGAGATGAGACGAAGAAAGGAGAGAAGGAAAAGGGAGGGAAATGGGAAGTAATATAATGAGAAGAGAGGAAGCAGAAAGGAAGAGAGAGAGAGAGAGAGAGAGAGAGAGAGAGAGAGAGAGAGAGAGAGAGAGAGAGAGAGAGAGAGAGAGAGAGACGGGTAGGAGGGAGAATGAGATGATTTGGATGCGGTGATGAGAAGGAAGAGGAGGAAGAGGACAACAGCGAAAGAGGAAGGAGAGAAACTGGGAGACTCTGGTGAAGAAGTACTTTAATAGAATAAGAGGAAGAGCAAGAACAACAACAGTCCAGGAGAGAACAACAAAAATAACAAAAAGAAGAGGAGAGAGAGAGAGAGAGAGAGAGAGAGAGAGAGAGAGAGAGTGAGAGAGAGAGAGAGAGAGAGAGAGAGAGAGAGAGAGAGAGAGAGAACGCAAAGTATTAGTAAAGCAGAAAGCAAAGAAACTGCAGTAATGGTTTTAAAAAAGAAATATAGCAGAAAGAAGATGAAAAAAAAAAAGAAAAACTCGAAGGCGGTTTGGAAAAGGAGAACGAAGACACGAAGCTAAAAAAAGATGCTGGAAATTCAGGAAAATGAAACGAGAAAAGAAAGGAAGAAAAGAGAACAAAACATCAGCAGAAAGAGGAAGTGGCAGAATAAAGAAAAAGACTAAACAGAGAAGCACTAATCGAAACAGGGGAAAAGAAGAAAGGAGAGGCGAGGTATAAGGGCAAAAGGATCAGAGATAAGGGGAGGAAGAAATGGTAGAAATTGGGAAAGGAGAAAGAATAAAAAAAAAAAAAAAATGGAGATGAAGGAGTACGCGAGGAAGAGGTGGCAACGGAGTGACGGAGTTACAACATGAGTGTGCAGACAAAGAAAATGGGATTAGAATCAGAGGAAAATGACAAGAGGAATGGGAAAGGAACTAGAGGGAGAAGAGGGGCAAAGGAAAGGAGAGAGAGAGAGAGAGAGGGGGGGGGGAAGGGAAGCAGTCGAGGAGGGAAAATGTAATATATGAAAAGAGGAAGAGATAAAAACAGTAACACAGAGATCGCAGAAAAAAAAAAAAAATAATGGACATGGGATTGAAATGATACTACTAGCAAGAAGAAGGTAGAGGAAAAAGAGAAGAAGAAAAAGAGGAAGGGAGGGAGGCAGATGAGGAAGGAGATTAAATGAATTGAAATAAATGGAAGGATGGGAAGAACGCTGACGAAGAAAGAAGTAAAAGAAAAATGAACTAAGAAGCAGGAAACTGACGGTGGGAAACGACAGTGAAGGAATGATGGTGATTTATGACGAATGACGGGAGGCAATGAAATGAAGAAGGAAAAAGAAGAACGAAAGGAAAGGAGGAAAGAGCGGGAGGGAGAATGGGTAGAAAAGAGAAAAGCAAATGCAATACAATACGAAAAATATAAAAATCAAGATGACTGCAATAGACCGAGTGGCCGATACCAGACAAATGCTGCCCAAGTGTATGACTGCAGGAGGAAGACAAGGATAGCAAAGAAAAAAGCTCCTTCAAACCCACAAACAGCAACTGGCAGGAAAAGGTGAAGAGGAACACCATGCAGCATGAAAGAACACGGATAGAAATGTTACAGGAAAGGACGAAAAGCATAACACGAACTGTATTGGGACCGAAAGAGAAAAATATTGCTGATTTTTTTTTTTTTCGGTGCTCAGGTGACAGGGACGACTTTTTTTTTTTTTTCTTGGCTTATTTCAATCATAATTATGTCTGTCTGTTATATTTTCACCGCTATATCCAAGTAGCATCAACAAACATCGCAAATTAACTTGCTGCCTTCATTCACTGATTTGCTTTCACATCTGTACGTTCCCATTCATCTGAAACTGAAATACGCTTATCTGCCCCAAAGCACCATGTAGGGATAAACAGCTGTAATAATCCATATCAGGTCAAAGATTCTGTGGCTACCTTATGTAGGAGGTAACGTAAAAATTTTAGCACCATTTTTATTTTTTTTATTTTTTTGGGGCATACTTGGAGTTGACCTACCATTCTGATATTTCGGATATTGGCAGTAGAGGCGAAGATGATTCGACTCTAGCCAATCCTAGTTGAGTCAAATGAGTTCGATTAGGTTCTTCAAGAAAAATACTTTGCCAGCAGCGCCGAATCCTACGCTCCGACCTTCAAGCTTCGGCAATTTTAATCTTTATGGATGTTTCTCTAGTTGTCATTCGTCTTTTTACTTTACCAGTTTAACAACATGTAAACCTAACACTGTGCACCCAACCATTATTGATCCTCAAGTTTACTTTTAAAGCTTTCAGGGAAGCTTACAGCTTCAATGCAGTTTATCTTCTTCATTTGAGCCACTACTCCACTACCATTGCAGTGTTTACTTAAGGTAGTTATCACCTGAAGTAGGTAGGGAACAAGAAGGGTGGAGAGGAAAATGAGAAGAGAAAAAGAAGAAGAAAAGAGAAAGAAACTCAAAAGGAGGAGCCATATCCAATAAATCTTGCCAAAAGCTGAGGCAGAAAGGAATCGAGCAGGAGGAAGGAGAGATGTCTTTGATGCCAAACACTCCTTATAAATGTTGTCCTGCTCTCTCTCTCTCTCTCTCTCTCTCTCTCTCTCTCTCTCTCTCTCTCTCTCTCTCTCTCTCTCTCTCCACGCCAGGAGTTAATGAAGCCAATAGAGGAAAGGAAGGTGTGAGGGAAGGAGGGTTAAGAGGGGAGGGTGGGAGAGGAAGATTTGAAGGAGAAAGTAAAGAAGGGATGGAGGAAGAAAGGAGGGACTAGAGAGAGGGAGGGAAGAAATGAAGGATTTGTAGATCAAAGAAAGCGCGAAGAGAGTCGGTAAGTGATGGAGAGAAGGCATGATTGAAGGAATATATATATATATATATATATATATATATATATATATATACACACACACACACACACACACACACACACACACACACACACACACACTAATAGGGGTACCCGGCGTTGCCCGGGCCAAAAACGCGAACACTCTAATCCTATTGGTTCTAGTTCAGTCTTTCTACTCCAGCAAGATCATGTACCTCTTGTGTTTATGAAGAGGGATTATAAGACGTCCAGGGACTCTCTATTTCAGCTTTTCTCAGACTAACGCACAGTATTTGTGGGCACTTGCTATTATCGGTGACCTCATATGACCTCGGAGGTCAACCTCACATAACGTATGTCCGAACTGGATGTCATGTGAGTCTCCATCCCAAAAATTTGGCTGCAGGAGTACCCGACGTTGCTCGGGCCAAAAACGCGAACACTCTACCGGTGACCTTAAACGACCCTGATCTGAATTTTGACCCCCCTAAACCCATTCTTGGGTCACGCTAATTTAGCATATAAATGATTCTGGTGGTCTCTGGCCCTTGGTTTGAGCGTGATTGATGGACAAACAAACAAACAACGAGGCTTTCATATATATATATATATATATATATATATATATATATAAAGTATATATATATATATATATATATATATATATATATACAGTATATAAAGAGAAGGAAGGAGGAAAACAAAAGAGAAAAATAAGATCAGAGTTGGGATATGGAAAGGAGTGAAGAAGAGAAGAATGAGAATGAGACTGGAGGGAAGGATAAGAAGGAGGGCAACGACACAAGGGAAAGAAAAAGAAGAGTAGTGGAAGGAGAGGATATATAAAAAAAAAGCAGGAAATGGATAGACGGGGAGGAGGAGAGTCTTGGTGTATTGAAAGAAAAGCAGGAAATTGAAAAAGAAAAGAAGAATATGATAATGGTGAAAGTAAAGAGGGAAGGAGAGTTAAAATAGGAAAGGGAAAGAAGGATAGATGGGGAGGTAGCAAGAGTAGAAGATCTGGAAGGAAAGGCATGGCACAGAAGAGGGGAAGGAGGGATAGATGAGGAGAAGGAAGGACAGAGGAAGGAACGGAGGACATTAATAAGAAAGAAGGGAAGGATGATTGGCAGGCGAGGAAGGAAAGGAAAGAGGTAATTTAGAGTATGGTGAGATAAAGCAAAGAAAATAAGATTGGAAGTGATGAGAGGGAGGAGGGGAAAGGGACGGAGAGAGCATGGGAGAGAGGCAAGAAGACTGAAGGAGTAAGAAAGGGAGAGAATGAAGGAAGGAAGGAAGGTAAGAAATGGGAGGAAAGGAAGGGGAGAATGAAGAAGGAATGGATGGAACAGGGTAGAGGGAGGAAGGGGAGATGTGTTAATCATTATGTGATCAGAGGAAGGGAAAAGGAAAGGACGAAGAAGAGAATGGGAAGGAGGAAATGATGGTGTAGGGAGAGCTGTGTTAGGGATGGAATAAAATTGAGTGAAGTGGGCGAGTGAAAGAGTGAGAGGATGGAATAAGAGGATGTGCTATTGTCGGAATGCTGAAAAGTTTGGGGTTGATGAGAGGGTACGATGGACGGATAGCTGTGGAAATGAGACAGGGGGAAGTGGGAAGGTGGGAAGAACACTCGAGGTGAGAGCGAAAGAAATATGAAGAGTGAGAAGGAAAGAAGGGTTGGAACAGGATGGAATGGTGACTGAAGTGAGAGAGAGAGAGAGAGAGAGAGAGAGAGAGAGAGAGAGAGAGAGAGAGAGAGAGAGAGAGAGAGAGAGAAGATAGGTGGGAGTCAACGATGGATGGAGAATGAGTGAGGGTGGAGGACAGGAAAGTGATGAGAGAGAGGGAGAGGGAGGGGGAGAGGGGGAGGGAAGAGGGTGAGAGAGAGAGAGAGAGAGGAAATTAGGGGAAGCGTAGAATGAATGGTGCTGGTGTAGAGGGAGGGGGAGGGAAGGGAGGGAGGAAGAAATTGAGGTAGCTTGAGAGTGGGAGGAGGAGAGAAAGCAGCAGCAGCAGCAGCAGAGAGAGAGAGAGAGAGAGAGAGAGAGAGAGAGATGAATGGTAGGAGGTACAGCGATGAGCAAAAGTTGGCCGCACCTTTCTGCCGTCTGTGGCAATGGAAGGTGTTGGATGAAGTATTTCGATGGGATAACAGAATGAAACACACACACACACACACACACACACACACACACACACACACACCAGTTTGAGAAGGAAGGCTACCCTCGATCGTTTAGAGATGAATGAGAAATATAAATGCAAGACACAATGAAGAGGACTGTTGAAGAACTTTTGCTCACGGCAGTACGTGGTGATACGGAATGAATTTGGGAATGAAGGAGGGAGGGCTGGAGGGAGGGAAAGTGAGTAGGAAGAAGGGAGGGAGGAAGACGAGGAAAGAGGGAGGAGGGCAAGGGGGGAGGGAATGTAATTGAGTTTCTCATTTCGGGAGTCGAAGTTGGTGAGGGGTCTGACGTTGTCCTCCCCCCCCTTCTCTCTCTCTCTCTCTCTCTTTCTCTCTCTCTCTCTCTCTCTCTCTCTCTCTCTCTCTCTCTCTCTCTCTCTCTCCACAACGCTGAAATGTCCGTTTTCAGACTTTCTTACTACTTCCTCTTCATCTCTATATTCTATCTAATTCCCCCTTTTCATTTACTGTGTACGTACTTTCTAACATCTTTCCCCATCCCATTTCTTCTTTTCTTTCCTCCCCCTCCCCACCTTCCCTTCTCCTTACTTGTCCCTCAGTTTACCGTTTAACTTTCCCCTCATCTTTCCATATATCCCATGCCTTTGTAATTTTTCCTTTTTTCTTCTCATATCCATTTCTTTTCCCCTTACTTTCATACCTCACCTATTCTCCTCTTAGACTTTCCCTTTCTCCTTCCTACCATCACCCTGTATTACATCCTTTTCCGCTTTATTTCCTCCACAGTATTTTATTCCTTCCTCACTTCCTTAACATCTTCCATCCTCACTCATATTTCTCTGGCTCACTTTTGCTCTCTCTTTTTGTTAGGGTACATGTCGCCACCGCCTTTCTCATCTACTCCCAGTTTTGCTTCTATCATTATTTCCTTGTCCCACTCTTCTTCCTCTCATTCCGCTTCCATTGTACATTCCCTCCGTCCATTACTTCCATTCTCTCATCTCTCCTCATCTGCATTCCATCTCTCCCCTTCCTCTCTTCCTCTCTCCCCACCCGTTCCTCCAATTGAACGTGATTTTATGATTGAAGGTCCGCCCATCCCATCCCAGCTCCAGCCTGAGGGACATTGGCTGGCTACTGGGGGCACTGGTGTGGATGGGGGGGAGCGAGGGGATGATGGGGAGACCGGAGAAGATGGGGAATGGGTGGGTGGGAGGGAAGTGGTGGAGGAGAGGATGTGGAATGAAGGAAAACGATTTGTGTGGGGGGGGCATGGGATGAGATGCTGGGTGGGTGGGTGGGTGGGTGAGTGGGTAAGGAGTGTGGACGATGTGGGAAGGACGGATTGGGTGGGTAGGTGGGAGTGGCGGGTGAGAGGGGCTGGAATGGTAGAAGTGGAGATGAAAATTAAATGAGCGATGATATGGGAGGCAATTCGAGGCAAGTGATTGGATATACACTTGTGGATGAATGAGAGGCGCCGGAGTGGGGCGGAAAGATTAATAAGGGTGGGGCTGGGAGGGAACTGGAGGATGATTACTGGATAGGGATCGGATAGTGGATTAGGAGTGATGAAAGTTGCTGGAGTGAGGAGCGAGTGGAATGAGAGGAAAGGATTAATGAGATATGGTTTGGGGATGGGAGGGGGAGAAGTCTAAGTTGATAGTGGGATGAGAGATGAATGAATAGATGGGGATTGGTGATTGAGAGATGAGGGAGTGGGAGGAATAGTGGGTGAGGGGTATTATGGGGGAATTCAGAGCAAGTGATTGGATGGAGAATGGATGGATGGTTGTGATGGGTTGGGGGAATGATGTGAAAGGTTACCAATGGAAGTTAAGGTTCAGTGGTAGGAATGGGGTAAGGGCTGAGTGGTTGGAATGGAGTAAGGAATGAGTGGAAGGAATGGTGTAAGGAATGAGTGGAAGGAATGGGGTAAGAATTGAGTGGTAGGAATGGGATAAGGAATGAATGATAGGAATAGGGTAAAGGTTGAGTGGTAAAAATGAAGTAAGGAATGAGAGTTAGCAATGGGGTAAGGATTGAGTGGTAGGAATGGGAGCAAGTGTTGAGCGGTAAGAATGGGTTAAGAACTGAATGGTAGGAATGGGGTAAGGAATGAGTGGTACGTATGCGGTAGGGACTGAGTGGCAGGAGTGGGGTATGGACTGGATGGGAGGAGTGAGGTAAATGTAGAATGGCAGGAAAGGGAGGAATGAAATACCAAGGGATGGGGATTGGGTGGATAGGAGTGTGAGAGGGTGGTAGGAAGGGACACTGAATAAGTGGCTGTGAGAATAACGGATAGTGTGAGAGTGGAAGGCTGGTTGGGAATGGGTTGAGTCCGAGGTTTTTGAGTGGGGGGGGGGACGGGAAGTGAGGAAAAATGGAGAAGAATATAGAAAAGGAGGGAGCAGAGTGATGTGAAAATGAGGAAAATGGGATGATGGGGATTTGGAGGGACTGGCGAGTGGGAAGCGAGAATGCGAGGTGCTGGGAAAGTCTATCTATCTATATACCTAGGCTGCTTCCCCCAAGGAAAGGGAGGTAGCCGAGACAGGACGACACACTCTCCATTTACTCATCCATTTAAACACATTCATTCACATCTTAGCCCCAAAGGGGAGAACGGACAGATCCTCACCGCACCACACCGCACAAGGGTCAACTGCGCAATGCAATCAGTGACATCCGCAGCAGGGCCCGACAGCAGAGCTGGTTTACCCCTGCCACATCATAACATACCCATCCCCTTACCCGCACCTGACCTGACTAGCTGATCAGACCAAATGCGGGAGAATATCCCCTCAGGGCTGCGTCATCACTTATTTATTCACAATTTCTCTCCATTTATTTCTGTCACGCACAGCCACTCTTCCTTGCTCGACATACATCCCTCTCGCATCCAGCGCTCTCTTCACACTATCCATCCATCCTATTCGTGGTCTTCCTCTCAGCCTTACACCTCTCACATCAGATCTAGTTATCTTTTTCACCAATCGCTCATTATCCATTCTCTCCATATGCCCAAACCATCGCAACACCCTCTGCTCAACTCTACCAGCCATCTCCTGAACAACTCCAGTTCTCCTTCGCACTTCATCATTTCGCACCCGATCCATACGCGTCACTCCACACATACTCCTCAGACACCTCATCTCCATTACATTCAAACTTTTCCTCTCTGCTACACCCAAATTCCATGTTTCAGCCCCATATAATGCAGTCGGTACCACAACACCCTCATACAGCCTTCTCTTTACATCCATTCTAAGCGAACGACATTTAAACACTTTTTTCATTCCTCCCAGCACCTTTCCTACTTCATTTATTCTAAACTTCACTTCTGGGAAATGGAGAAAAGAAAGAGATTTTGGAGAGGGAGAGATGGTCTGGGAGGGAGTGAGAGTGAAAGGTGACTAAGTTGGAGGAGAAGAAATGGAAGAGTAAGGAGAGCTGGGTTAGGGATGAAAGGAAAATAAATGGAATGGGTGAGTGAAGGAGCGAGAGAGAGGATGGAATAAGAGAATGTGCTGGTTGTTGGAATGCGAAAAGTTGGAAGACTGGAAGGGAGGGTCTGAATGGATAGTGTGAATGGATAGTGAAGTGGAAGATGGTGAGACTGATGTTGAAGGCTATGGGATGCAAGGATGGTACAGGAGGGAGTGCGAGGCTTAGGACTGCATGGGAAGGAAAGGAGGGTGGAGTAATGAAGGTGGTTGAATGGCAGAATGGGGAATGAATGTAGCAGGCAAGTAAGAGGGAGAGGGATGGAGAGGATGTGAGAATGAGGCAGGAGGGAGTGGAAAGGTGGAAACCATGAGAGAGAGAGAGAGAGAGAGACAGACAGACAGAGACAGACAGACAGACAGACAGACAGACAGAGACAGAGACAGACAGACAGACAGAGAAAGTTTAGTAAAATGGAAAGGGTTGAAGTGCGAGAGTGGTTGGAAAGCAGGAATGAAAAGTAAGGGGCGCTGAGAGGAATAAGAAAGTGGGTCGGGTCGAGCTGCGTGTGAGGGAGTAAACACGAGGGAAGGGAGGAGAGGGAAGGGAGGGGATAATGGGAGGAAAGAGATGGAAGGGTGGAAGAGTGAAAGGTAAGGGAATGGATGGGACTGAGAGAAGGAATGAGAAAAATGGAAGGGTAGGTATGAAGGGAGAGAGGAAGAGGGATGGAGTGGATGAATGAGAAGGATGGAATAATGGGAGGTAATAAGAGGAATGGGATGGATGGGAAGGAAGGCAAGGAGAGAGGTATGGAGTGGTGGGAGGGAGTGAGAGCGATGGAATGACAAGGGGATGTAAGGAGATGCAACAAGAAGGAGCATCACACTGTACAATACCCGTGCCCATCAAATGATCTAATGGCATTAAATTTGACGTAACCCGTGACCTTGCCTTTGGACGGAGTACCCTTAAAATCAAATTACTTCTTGCCAGACCGACCCTTAACCCTTCCACCAGGTTTGATCCGAATCAGATCAGAACTCTTTCATTTTGCTCACACTGAGACACACGGGTCGAACTTTGACCTTGCCATGTGACCCTTGGCCTTTGAGTCATTGTTTTCAAAATCAATCCCGATCTTTCTTGAGTAGCCCTTAACATTTCCACCAAGTTTGGTCTACAACGCATAAAAGCTGTTTAAGTTGACATTACTAGGTCAAATATTTACTTAGCTCTGTGACCTTGACTTTTGACCTATACTTCTCAAAAGTAATAGGTCAGCCTCCTGACTATCTCTTTACCCCTCCACTATATTTTGTTGGAATCAAACAAAAATTGTTTCGTTTAGTTCACACACACACACACACACACACACACACACACACACACACACACACACACACACACACACACACACACACACACACACACACACACACACACACACACACACACACACACACACACACACACACACACACACTTCGAGCAAAACAAAACGCTTGCTCACCCAAATATAATGAATGAGAGGGAGTGTGAGAGAAATGGGATTGAACAGTTGGAGAAAGAGGGATGGAAGAATGGGTGGGAAGGCATGGAATAAGAGGAGGGCATGAAAGGGAGGGAATAAATGAGAATGAAGGGATGGAATGATCTGAAGTGAGGGAGGGAGAAAAATGAAACGGAGGGAGGATATGAGAGGCATATGGAAAGGCGAGGGTGTAGTATATGAAGAGAATGTGTTAACTTGAGAGAGAGAGAGAGAGAGAGAGAGAGAGAGAGAGAGAGAGAGAGAGAGCGCTCAGGTAGCACAAAATGAGGGTTAAGGACACTTTGGGGAGAAGTTGAGTAGAGGATGAAAAAAGAGAAAATGAAATAAAGAAAGACAGCAAATTAATGAATAAAGGAGTGAGAGAAAATGACCCTCAGTTACTGAAGATAGAAAAGTAGCTGATTACTAAGATTAAGAGTAGGGAAATGATTTAAGATACGAGGGAAATCTAAAGCTAAGAGAGAAATATAACGTGAACTAAAATGAGCCTCTTCAAATAAGTGACATCTCTTTTTTTGTTCTTTTGTTCTCGCTATCGCCGCACAGTTATTTTCTGCTTAAAAAACACCTCTACTAATGATTTTACTAGTAGCTTGGCAGAGAATGATAGTAAAGGAGTTGGAAGATGCAATTATTAATTTCTTCACACAACACTGTGTGTATATATGTATGTGTATTTATATATATATATATATATATATATATATATATATATATATATACTGTATGTATATAAACAAATTATTCTCTTCATTTTAGCTTGGACCTCCCCTAGTTAAGGGTTAATTTGTAATATCGTCCTCCTTCCTCAACCTGCCATTTTCCCCTTTGCTACTCCCTTTCTCCTCACCTCCGTGTCCCTGAATTTCTCCTTTCGTTGTTCCTGTTCTGCACACCTCCTCTGCACACTGTCGTCTCTCCTCCCTGTGCCCCGTTATTTAGTTTTACACCCTCTCCGAAATTTAATCGGTCATTTTTTTCATGGTTCCATTTTTCAGTGTCATTCTGTTACCTACCCCATTCTTCCTTTCTCTCTCTCTCTCTCTCTCTCTCTCTCTCCTCCGCTTCTTCACCATCCCTTCCCCCATCATCTTTCTCTTCTTTCTCATCGTCCTTCTCATTCTTTCCCCCTCTTTCTTTCCCGGATCACTAACTTTCCTTCCCCTTTTTCACCCACCCCTCTTCCCTCTCTTTTACCCTCTTATCTTTCCCTCACCTGCACATCCCCTCTTTTCCCCTCTCTGTTTCCCCACCCTCTGTCATCTTTCCTTTATCTTTTATGCTTTTCTTTCCGTCCTTCTCTTTCCCAGGTCTCTTTTACTCCTCCTCTCCACCTCTTCTCTCTTTTTCAATCCCTCTCTCTACCCACTCCCTGATTCCCCCCACCTGCCATCTCCCCTCCCCCTCGCGTTCCCCATCCCTCTCCCTCCTCCCTCCCTCCTGAGAACACCCCTTTAGTATTCATGGCCAAACGACCAAACTGGGTAGGTAGTGTGAGGGAGTGATGGTGCAGTTTGAGGGAGTGATGGAGTAGTGTGAGGTGATGATGGAGTAGTGTGAGGTGATGATGGAGTAGTGTGAGGTGGTGATGGAGTAGTGTGAGGGAGTGATGGAGTAGTGTGAGGGAGTGATGGAGTAGTGTGAGGTGATGATGGAGTAGTGTGAGGTGATGATGGAGTAGTGTGAGGTGGTGATGGAGTAGTGTGAGGCGGTGATGGAGTAGTGTGAGGTGATGATGGAGTAGTGTGAGGTGATGATGGAGTAGTGTGAGGTGATGATGGAGTAGTGTGAGGCGGTGATGGAGTAGTGTGAGGTGATGATGGAGTAGTGTGAGGTGATGATGGAGTAGTGTGAGGCGGTGATGGAGTAGTGTGAGGGAGTGATGGAGTAGTGTGAGGTGATGATGAAGTAATGTGAGGGAGTGATGGAGTAGTGTGAGGGAGTGACGGAGTAGTGTGAGGGAGTGATGAAGTAGTGTGAGGGAGTGATGGAGTAGTGTGGAGGTGTGATGGAGTGACGGAGTAGTGTGAGGGAGTGATGGAGTAGTGTGGAGGTGTGGAGGAGTGATGGAGTAGTGTGAGGGAGTGATGGAGTAGTGTGGAGGTGTAGAGGAGTGATGGAGTAGTGTGAGGGAGTGATGGAGTAGTGTGGAGGTGTAGAGGAGTGATGGAGTAGTGTGAGGGAGTGATGGAGTAGTGTGAGGGAGTGATGGAGTAGTGTGGAGGAGTGATGGAGTAGTGTGAGAGAGTGATGGAGTAGTGTGAGGCAGTGATGAAGTAGTGTGAGGGAGTGATGAAGTAGTGTGAGGGAGTGATGGAGTAGTGTGGAGGAGTGATGAAGTAGTGTGAGGGAGTGATGGAGTAGTGTGGAGGAGTGATGAAGTAGTGTGAGGGAGTGATGGAGTAGTGTGGAGGTGTGGGGGAGTGACGGAGTAGTGTGAGGGAGTGATGAAGTAGTGTGAGGGAGTGATGAAGTAGTGTGGAGGAGTGATGGAGTAATGTGAGGGAGTGATGGAGTAGTGTGAGTGGATGATGGAGTAATGTGAGGTGATGATGTAGTGTGAGGTGGTGATGGAGTAGTATGACGGAGAAATGGAGTAGTGTGACGGAGGGATGGAGTCATGTAATGGAGTAGTGTGACGGAGGGATGGAGTTATGTGAGGGGGTGATGAAGTAATGTGAGGGAGTGATGGAATGGTGCGAGAAAGTGATGGAGTAGTGTGAGGGAGTGATGGTGCAGTTTGAGGGAGTGTGGAGTAGTGTTAGTGATTGATGGAATACTCTGAGAGAGCGATGGAGTAGTGTGAGGGAGTGGTGATGTAGAGTGAGGGAGTGAGGGAGTTGTGTGAGGGAGTGATGGTGCAGTCTGAGGGAGTGATGGAGTAGTGTAAGGGAGTGACGGAGTAGTGTGAGGGGATGATGGAGTAGTGTGGGGTGATGATGGAGTAGTGTGAGGTGGTGATGGAGTAGTTTGAGGGAGTGATGGAGTAGTGTGATGGAGTGATGGAGTAGTGTGATGGAGTGATGGAGTAGTGTGAGGGAGTGATGGAGTAGTGTGAGGGAGTATGGTGAAGTTTGAGGGAGTGTGGAGTAGTGTTAGTGATGGAATACTGTGAGGGAGTAATGTAAGGGAATGATGGTGTAGGGTGAATGAGTGGAAGTGCAGTTTAAGGGAGTGAAGGTGTAGTTTCAGGGTGTGATGGAGTAGTGTGGGGGACTGATGGAGCAGTGTGAGGGAGGAGTAGAGTAGTGTGAAGGGGTGATGGAGCAATGTGAGGGAGTGAGAGAGGGGTGTGAATGAATGATGGTGTACGATGAGTGAGTGATGGGGTTGTAAGGGAGTGATGAAGTAATGTAAGGGGGTGTTGAAGTAATGCGAGGGAGTGATGCAGTAGGGCGAGGGAGTGATGTGTAGGACGAGGGAGGGATGGAGTAGTGAGGGAGCTATGAAGTAGAAAATATAGTGCAGCGTGAGGGAGTAGTAGCAGATGGAGTAGTATGAGGGAGTAGTGAAGTGACGTGATGTGGAATGTGATGTAGTGTGAGGGAGTGAGGGAGTAGTGTTAGGGAGTGAGTGTGTAGTATGAGGATTAGGTTGATAGTGTGACTTCGAGATAGATAGTGTGAGGACGAGATAGATAGTGTGAGGGATGGTGGGATGGAGCTTTGTGGTGCAGGGCAGGACATGGCAGTTTAAAAAGTATGGAGAAGCTAAGTGAGTCGGAATGTAAAAAGCGGTGGCAGTATGAAAAAGTGAAGAGTTCCTTTGAGAGAGAGAGAGAGAGAGAGAGAGAGAGAGAGAGAGAGAGAGAGAACACTGACAGAGAGAAGTGAGGGGACTGTGTGGAAGTGGCAGCGTGTAGTGAATTTGCACAGTGCGTGAGAGTTCCAGTTAGGCAAGTATGAGAGAGAGAGAGAGAGAGAGAGAGAGAGAGAGAGAGAGAGAGAGAGAGAGAGAGAGAGAGAGAATGAATGATGGCATAAATCTGACGAGAGTGAAGGAATTAGGTGTAGCCTAGTGGTCATGGTGCTAAGTTATTAATTCTGACATAGGAAGTTTGAATCTCATTGTATTAGCGGGAGATAATATTAGCATTCAGTTTATGATGATATTAGTTTCAAGACTCCTCCTTAAGCTCACCAACACACCATAACAATATCTTTTCTGTCGCTGGTATACCCTAGTGTGTGTGTGATCAGTGTAAGTGGTAGGCAAGCAGTACCCATTTAGTGCCATAAGATAATGTGAAGTAAATACATATGTGGGGTAACTAGGAAAATAAAGACTGCTGGAGCTATGGGAACGGTCTGGCTTGTTTATGTCGAAAATCTGACTCATAAAAAAGGTATGCTATGGATGAAGAAGAAAGGAGAATGAAGGAGTAAAATGATGAGACGAGGAGAATGAGGATGATTAAAGTGATGGACCGAAAAGGATGAGCGTGAAGGACAAGAATATGATGAAGCAGAGTGAGGACATGAGGAGGGTAAGTGTGATGGAGTGAAGATGATGGTAGTGATGGAGAGGCCTGGGGGAAAGACTGAGAGACACCGTCGATGAGAAGGCGGTAGGCAAACACAGCTGAGATGAGAGAGAGAGAGAGAGAGAGAGAGAGAGAGAGAGAGAGAGAGAGAGAGAGAGAGAGCGAGCGAGAGAGAGAGAGATGAAGTAATGAAGTGACGAGAAAAATAAACTTGAGATGAAGGAAAAGAGGATATAAGAGGAAGTTAAATTCTTTGCTTATTAATTTTGTCCATTTATCTATCATCCACTCCTTTATTGCCCCACCGGGAGTGTAGGGTAAATATAAACAATGTAAGTAAAAATGATAGACGAGGGATAAATCCAATAAGAAGGATGGAAATGGAAAGAAATATAGAAAAGGAAATGTGGAGGCAAACAGAAATAAAACGAAAGATAGGAAAGAGAAAGGCGGAGATGAGAGATGAAAGGGGATAAGAGAGGATGAGAGTTGGGGAAAACGGACGAAGAGGAGAGACGGAGGATAGGAAAGTTGGTAAAGAGAAGAGGGAAGGGGATTAAGAGGGGCTTGAAGCGGAGAGAGAGGGGATAAAGGGATGAAGGAAGACGAAATGGGGGAACTAGCGATAAAAAATCTTTATAACAACCTGAGAAATCATATAAACGGTTAAGATGAGTCAGAATTGGTGAAGAGAGTTTGTAAACTTTATCTTGCTTAATAACCACTGAATCTGTGAGTCGGATGAAATAGGGTTAAAATAACAATAATGGATGATAAATACGGTAAAACACAATTAAAGGCTCCTCCGGATGACGTCTTTCGTATTTTATGTTTGCTGCTTTTAGAAGAGTTTATTCAGTTTGGGATAAACTATTTAAATGGAGGAGTTACATTCAGTCATTATTAACCCCAGAAGTTCAAGAGGCTTTTGCTGATTAGAATAAAATCGTCTGGAAGTAACATGAATAAACGAAAAAAAAAATATTGAGTTCAGCATTCAAAATAAACATGAAAATGTAATTAAACATGGGGATTGTAGCGTTTTTGACACATTCACTACCATGCTGAATTTGATTTACTTTTCTTAAATAGGTACTGTGTGTTCATTATTTAGCCTGGCTGTTTTGGTCGTGAGCGTGTCTACATATTGAGGAAAATAAGAGTCGTATTCTGAGTGGGCTTGGAGATTTGGCAACCTCTCTCCGTTAGTAATTTATTCTGCAAGTTACGTCACAGTGAACGCTTGCTGTTATTGATTAGCACCGAGGACGTTAAAGTGATACAGATAAATTTTTTTTTTTTTTTATGCAAGGAAGAAGGAACCACATGCCAGGAGCCTGCAAATTCTTCCCTCCAAGAAAAAAAAAAACAAGATAACAGAGGACCAAATTCAATATTCATTCATTTCGAGATGCTTGGACACACTCTGTTTGAAAGACTGGAGATCATAAGCAGTAGGAAGTACAGACAGAGGGAGACAGTTCCAGGACTGGGAGTAACGTTAACTCTTGCATTAGAGAGCTGGATAGAAAAGGGTTGAGAGGTTGTTGCTAGATGGGTGCTACGTGCCCGCTGTAGTGGTAGAGGGATGCGAGGGGACAGTTCAGAGGAGCAAGGACCATTGAAGTAGCGATAGAAAAAAGATAAAGAAGCAACAGTGCGACGAAGAGACAGAGATTGAAGGGAGCCAGTAAGCGGAAGAGAGTTAATGAGACGAAAATCCTTTGACTCCATCCTGTTGAAAAGAGCTGTATGTGGGGAGCCTTCCCACATATGAGAGTTGTATCCTACACAGGGGCGAATACTGCCCGTGGATAAAGTCAGCATGTGTGCAAGGGTAAAGAAGGTACAGAGTCGGCTTAGCACATCTAACCTCTTGGAAGCAGATTTTACAAGAGGTAATATGTTCATTCCAAGATAAATCCCGAGAGAATGAAACCCCAAGTATGTTTAAAGATGATGCAGGATTGAGCTGGATTTTGTTAAAAACTGAAGGGTACTCCCGTGAAAGATTTTTCCGGGTTAATAGGTGTACGAACTGAGTTTTTGATGCATTAATTAAAACTAACAAGGCTATTTTTACCCCAGTCAGATATATATATATATATATATATATATATATATATATATATATATATATAGTGTGGAGCCTCTGTGATACAGTGGTAAACTGTGAGCTTTCGTACATGAAAGAACGAGGGTTCGCCCCCCGCCAGGGTAATAAACTTTAGGAACGTTCTTCCGGCCACGTACTGCTTTGGCGGACATAAGGGGTGCTGTGGTTGAACCTGTCGCAGATTATAAAGTATGCTTGCACCCAGTTGGCTTGCGTGGGCCGATTACACTTTGTTCACAGACTACACACACATCCAAAGCCACTCCAACACTACAATTACACTTACAAGCACTTCTCACCCTAAGTACAATCTCTACCAGACAGCCTAAGCCACATGGTAGACATACATTGGCTGTATCGTCCCCACTTCGGTCGGGACAGGCAGGTCCTGCAGTGGACACTCAAACGGATGATATATATATATATATATATATATATATATATATATATATATATATATATATATATATATATATATATATATATATATATATATATATATATATATATATATATATATATGTATATATATGTATATATATATATATATATATATATATATATATATATATATATATATATATATATATATATATATATATATATGTGTGTGTGTGTGTGTGTGTATTGTGTGTAGGTAAATACATTCATTCATATGCATGTGTTTATTGGTTATCTTTATTTTTTTGAAGCAACGTTGGGTCTGGTTAGTACTTGGATGGGTGACCGCCTGGGAACACCAGATGCTGTTGGCATAACTCCCTACGCCCCTCCCTGTAAAACAATTAACTCTAAGCCCTTGGCCACCCTGTTTGGGATACATGGCGTCTGGCAATGAATGAATGAATGAAAATGAACATTTTTGTCAAAGTTTACGTGTTTTTTTTCCTTTTTTTCCCCTAGTGTGCGTTGCCAGGGTTTGCGCTTCTATTTCCATTTTTCTTTTCTTTTTTGAAAGCTTTTTCCCTAGTATGCATTTATCAGCTCCTGGGTGTGGCTTTGGTGGGGCAGTATATATCGGGCTGTGATGACGCCGCCGCTTTTTCACGCCTCTCCATCACCCGCCTCGCACACCGGCTGACGCAGAGATATGCAGTTTTTTATTATTTATTTCATTTAATTTCTTTTTTTATTACTTTAGGGGGTAGGGGAGGGGTTCGGGGTGATGTGACTCGGTGCAGCAGTTTTTCTCTCTCTCTCTCTCTCTCTCACGAATTACTCAGGTAGGATGGTGAAGCAGTGGTGGGTGAGACAGTGGTGGATTAGGCAGTGGTGTATTAAGCAGTGGTGGGTGAGGCAGTGGTGGATTAGGCAGTGGTGGATTAGGCAGTGGTGGGTGAGGCAATGGTGGGTAAGGCAGTGGTGGATTAGGCTGCGGTGGGTGAGGCAGTGGTGGATTAGGCAGCGATGGATTAGGCAGCGGTGGTTTAGGCAGCGGTAGGTGAGGCAGTGGTGAGTGAGGCAGTGGTGGGTGAGGAGTGGTGGGAAAGGCGGTGGTGGGTGAGGAGCGGAAGGCAAGGGCAGCGCTGAGTGAGGCAGTAAAGAATGAGAAATTGGAGTTGTAGGCAAGAGTGCAGATGTTAGGCAGTAAAATGTGAGCCAAGGGAAAGCGATGCAGGAAAGTATGAATCAGATGAGTAAAAAAAATAAATAAATAAATAAAGCGCTGACGTGTAATATATATGAACCACCGAAATGTAAGCAAATGTGAGGCAAGAGAAATGGAGGGGAGGTGAGGACTTAAAGTATGACGGGTGATGAAGGAAGGATGATGAGAGAAAATACATAACAAAACACTGATACACACAGGCGAAGGTACAGGGTAAGGAAGATCAGGTCATGAATGAACTAAAAGAAATGAATTTTTGAACTATAGGGCTGCAAGGATGGTAAGAGAAAATATAAGGTACTGAAATGTATCGGACGAAGCAGAGAAATGTAGGTTAGGTGGCAGAGACGATGCACTGAATTAGCAGTATGTAATGTGAGAGGGTGAAGGGAGAAACAGGACAGTGTGAGGCAGAGGAAAGACAATAAATGATGATGAACTGAAGTATGGAGGGTAAGACAAAGAATGGGCTTCCGAAGTGTTGGAAAGGTGCAGCGTAGGAGCCTGTGAAGTGGGACTATAGCCTATTCGATCTAATCTGAGAAGGAAAGAGCCTTAACCTTTTGAAAGCTGACAGCTGATTGATTGACCGAGTGCACTGATTAGTAACGATGTATTTTAAATAATTTTTTATTATAAAGGTTGCAATAACTGTTTGACGGAGTGATTGCCCAAAAAATTTTTATACATAGTTATTGGCATAGATTTATTAAAAAACGGGGCTTTACACAGTTTATCAGATGGCCTAAATACGTGTAAAATTTTGAATTTCTCGAAAGAAATCAAAACACGCTCAGGTAAAGTTTTACGAGTGAACTAATTTTTCCTCCATGTCAGGCAAATTATGTAAATTATGTCATTACTGCGACATTTTGGAAAATTTAACTAGGTGGAACATCGGAATTCCAGTGAAATATGACTGGTAGACCCGGGTGAATAGCTATGCCTCCCGCCACTTTGAAATAACCCGCAGCCCATACTTTTTTTCACAGTTCTGTTGTAAGCTGTAATTAGATATTCGAAACTAAAGGGTTGGAAAACTTACTCATGATACGAAGGTACAAACCAAAATGTAAACTGATTCGAAAGTAGGAGGCATAATGTAAACTGGTGCGATAGTAGAAAACATAAGGCAAAGTTATGCGACAGCAAAACTCTCAGATAAATTAAAATATTATTCTGCTTAGTCAAGTGCGACACCCCACGTTGCTGCCTGCCCCCCCTCCCACCCCCGTCTACCATTAATTGAAATTCAGGTAATGTTATATTTCATTGGAATTCCGATGTTTTACCGGGTTAGATTCTACAAACTATCGCAGTAATGACACAATTTGCCTTAATTTCCTTGAACATGAGCAAAATATCAAGGGACTCGTAAAACTTTACCTGAACTTGTTTTGATTTGTCCCGAGAATTCAAAATTTCACACGTATCTACAGTGGGCCATCTGATAAACTATGCAAGGCTCAGTTTTCTTAATTATTGTACGCAAATAACAGTAAGTAGTTTTTTATTTGGGCATTCTTATCGTCAAACGGCTATTGTAGCCTTTATAATAAAAATATTTTAAAATGTGTCCTTACTAATGAATGCACTCGGACAACCAATCATATGCCAGCTTTCAAAACCTTAGGCTCTTTTCAGATGAGATCGAATAAGCTATAGGTAGGTTACCGACTCTCATGGTCTCGTCTTCTCTAGCACATACTTTCAGCTACCACCAGACGATTTTCTTCAGATGAAAATGAAGCTTAGGATTATTGTCACTGTGAACCCTTTCAAGGTCGGAAATACCCTGATATTGTATTTCAGGTAATGACAAACGATATTTAGTAGAGAGTGAGTCACATAGGATGGGAAGTGATAAAAAGATAACAATTAATAAGTTACTGAGGAGACAGAGAGAGAGAGAGAGAGAGAGAGAGAGAGAGAGAGAGAGAGAGAGAGAGGCTGATAAAATGAAAAAGTATGGCACTGAAATGCGAAGGAATGAGAGATGAAGATGAAAAGTTAACACTACTGTTATTAAAATGCTAAGGACTGAAGATTGAGGGAGTAAGGGACGAAGCAGGGAAGTGTGCAGTGAAAGAGTTGTTAAAAGTAAGGCTAAAAGTGGGTAATAAGAGTGATGTGCTGAAGTGTAGTTGATGGGGGTACGATGCTGGGAAGTGTAAGACTGGAGAGAGGCAATAAAAGATGAGGCGCTGAAGTGTAAGGCAGAGAGGTAGCGATGCAATATAAGAAAGTGAGAGGCAAATGAGAGGCAGTGAAAGGGATAGGTGAAGAATGGGGAATGATGTGCGTATGTGGGAGGGGGAAGGAAAGAAGTGGGAGAGGGAGAGGGAGTCTGAGGCGATGAAGGAATGTAAGGAGTGAAGGAGTATAGCGAAGAACGAGTGAGTGTGGAGAGAGGGGTTATGTCTGGGGTAGTGGATGAGGGAGTGTAGGAGAGAAGTAAAGGTGTGAGGGCATGAGAAAATTTGTGGTGAGGGTAAGGTGTATTTGGGTGAAGAATTGTGAGAAATTGAATGTGAAGGGTGTGCAAGGTGAGTGTGTGGTTGGGTGAGGGAGTGGGGTGATGATGGGGTGAGTGGGGGTGGGTTGGAGTGATGATGGGGTGGGTGGGGGTGGGGGTGATGGTTGCAGTGTCAGCAGTTATTCCGCACCCACAGATCTGGGTCGAGTCCAGCCGCCAATACCTCAACCACGGCCACTCTGGGGTTTTATTTACAGATTTTGATATATTTTTCGACCTTACATTTCTTTTATTGTTGGTGTATGTTTTTCACATGTCTTACGCTTTTAGTTGTTTTATTATATTTTAGTGATTTGAGATCTTTTAAAAAATAGTTTAGGGGTATTGATTTTCTTGTCTCGATCACTATTTTTTCCATATAGTTTTAAATTTTAGGTTTATTCATTGCATTGCTCATTGTACTGAGAACTTTTTTATGTTTATTTATTGAATTCATTGTATGTACTTCCTTAATAGGCTTTATCCAGTTTTTACTACTCCTGCATTATCATAACGCATTTCGTGTCATAAATATGATTTTTACTTATATGTAACTAATACTCTTCCTTTGATATTTTCGAAGTGTTGCATTATTTCATCACCAGAGTCTCAGTGCTACTTGACATTTCTTTTGTTATCTGTACCGTTTATCTGTTTGCTCGTCTCATATTTCTGTTTTTACGTCGTACTTAATTTTTTTTTATTTACATACCTCATACAGTATGTGTCTTAATGTTTTTGACATATCTGTTGCTTCTGTGTGTGTGTGATTTTTATGAGTTCAATTCTGCTTTGTTCCTTAATATTTGGTACTCTTCATCATGTTTAATTCTATTTTTAGTTATTATTGACATACTCGTATTTTCATTTTGTTTTCCTTTCTTGATTTTTAACTAATATTTCACTGCATTTCATCCATGTCCAAGCAACATATGTAGTTTCCTATTCACTGTATCTCCTTTCTGTTCATTGCTTCTCTTTGTTTCTTTTAATTCCGCTCACTTATTATCTGCAGATTCATTTCCCAGCTTTATACATATATCTGAAGTATATATCTTGACGAGGTTGCACCGTATTTCATTGCAGTTCTGTGTTTTTTACTACCATGTAATTACTCCATTTTGTCTGATTTTACTTCATTCACCTTTATATATATTAAGGCATTAAAGCACATAATTATTCATTACTTTCTTATTACAATCTTATTAACCATACACTATTATTCTATTATTATATCCGCGCGGACGATAGGTCGGAGAGTGTAATGTTTAATCGGCAGGTGTGTGTGTGTGTGTGTGTGTGTGTGAACAAAATCACTCAAATAGTGAACATATTTTAATAAACCTTGGTGGAAGTGTTAAAGGCCATCTAAGAGACTGACCTGCAGTATCGTTTTCAGAACACATGTCAAATGTCAAGGTCATATAGCAAGGTCAACTTAAAATATTATTATATGATTTTCACTAAACCTGAAGGAATGGTTGAGAGAAAGGCAAGAATGAAGGGAATCAATTTTTGAAACAACCAGCCAAAGATCATGGTTACAGGTCAAGGGAAAAGGTCAGAGTGCTTGTATTGTGAGCAGTATAACTAAAACAGTTCTGATCGTATGTCAGCCAAGCTTGGTGGAAGTGTAGAGGGTCAACCAAAAGGATGACGTAATATTTTGAGAAAAATAGGTCAAAGGTGAAGGTCTAGTGGCAAGGTCAACTTAAAACAGTTTATTGCCCGATTTAAATCAAACTTTGTGGAAGGGTTCTGAATATGGGACGGATGGAGGAATTCGATTTTTAGAAGTCAGTCATAATACAAGGTCACAGGGAAAGGTCATAGTTCACGGTCACGTAGCAAAGTCAACTTAACGTTTTGATCAGAATCGCACCAAGCTTGAAAGAAGGACTGTGGGTACAGCAGGGATGAAGGGGTTTATTTTAAAGAATAGTCCTTCATAGGTCGCAAATTAAAGTCAAATATTTTACAGTATAACTCAGATTTGTCTCGATTCAGACCTTACTTCGTGACGGTCAGCCGAGGATAATGAGATCTGATTTTGAATAATATACCAGGGGTCAAGGTCACAGGGCAAGGTCACATTTGGAGGATGTGTTGAGGGTCAGGGAAGAATGAAATAGTACAATTTTGATAACCAATGGTCGAAGGTCAAGCACACAGACAATGTTATTTATGAGGTCCTTAGATCTTTTGTAGGGCCCGGGTTTTACACATCATGGTTACTTTTTGGTACCGGAATGCATTAAATTATTACGGTAAAGTTCACAGAAAGGAGATAACTGAATAACTGGTAATTATTTAGAAAGTTCTGTAGGCAGGGACATAGGTAGGTGGAGAGAGAGAGAGAGAGAGAGAGAGAGAGAGAGAGAGACAGAGAGAGGGGGGAGGAGGATGAAGGGATTCGGGGGAAGGGGAGGCTAAGCTAAATTACTCTAAATACCAGTGAAATATTAGTCATGCCCTATAGGTCATTTTTGATGGAAATTTATTTGCTTTAAAGATGAGTTACAGGCAGAATTGTGTGTGTGTGTGTGTGTGTGTGTGTGTGTGTGTGTGTGTGTGTGTGTGTGTGTGTGTGTGTGTGTGTGTGTGTGTGTGTGCTCAGAGTTATGAATGTTTGCCCAGTCATCGTATGAGGTTTTATTTTTTATTTTGCTTTTGTTTTTAATGGAACATGGATAGGTTTTGTGGTAACTTGCTAATTCATCATTCACTTCCTCCCATCTCTCTCTCTCTCTCTCCTTCGATTCTTCTTGTTCTATCTTCCCCTTCCCATGTTGTGTTCTTTGTCTATCCTCTTCCCCTTCTTTTACCAATAATTCCCCTTTGGTGGACGCTTGGTGGTAGGGGTGGCAGACTTTATATCTTCGCATGGCTTTGAATTTCCTACATTTGACTTGAGGATTTTCACTCACGTATTGCTGTCAAGAGCGTAGGTTGGTCTCCCGCACTTAACTGATCTGTACTACACATACAGATTGGGTAATGTGGGTCTGGGTATTATTTTGCACATTATTTATTTATTTATTTATCCATTTTTTATTTATTATCCCCTCCCTCATGCATTCGGCTTCTTTATATCTCAGGTTATTAAATCAGTTATTTATTCCTTCATTCATTCCCTTCCATCTCTTCCATGATAACTTTTTTTTTATGCTGTTATTTGTTCATTCACTCATTATCTTCTTTCCCTACTCTCTGTTAACTTTCCCTTTTATCTTGCATACTATTCAATCCTTCATTCACTTATATATCATGTACACACCTCTCTCATTCGTTGTTTCATTCAGTCATACGTTTACACAATCGTATTTTCTGCCATTCATTTTTATTCTTTTTATTTACAAGCTTCCTTCCTTCATTCATTCATTCACTCCCATATTTGTTCGTTCAGTCATTCACTTTTTAGAGTTCGTTTTCCCGCCATTCGTTCACTCATTTATTTATTCATTCATTCGTTCATTCTCTCATTTACTCGGACTACACACTTCATTCATTCATTCATTCGTTCGTTCTGTCGTTTGTTAATTCATTTAGGTTGCAAACGTCTATCATTAATTAATTCATTCCTTAATTTATCCATTCATTTAGGTTGCACATTTCTTGACTTCATTCATCCATTCATTTAGGTTGCGTATTTCTTACATTCATTCATTAAGGCTGCACACTTCTGGCATTCATTCATTAAGGCTGCGCACTTCTGACATTCATTCATTCATTCATTAGGTTGCACACTTCTCGCATTCATTCATTCATTAAAGCTGCACACTTCTCGCATTCATTCATTTAGGCTGCACACTTCTTGCATTCACTCATTCATTCATTCATTTAAGTTGCACACTTCTTGCATTCATTCATTCATTCATTTAAGCTGCACACTTCTCGCATTCATTCATTCATTCATTCATTCATTTAGGCTGCACACTTCTCGCATTCACTCATTCATTCATTTAGGCTGCACACTTCTCGCATTCATTCATTCATTCATTAAAGTTGCACACTTCTCGCATTCATTCATTCATTCATATAGGCTGCACATTTCTTGCATTCATTCATTCTTTCATTCATTCATTTAGGCTGCACACTTCTTGTATTCATTCATTCATTCATTTAAGCTGCACACTTCTCGCATTCATTCATTCATTCATTAGGCTGCACACTTCTCGCATTCATTCATTCATTCATTTAGGTTGCACACTTCTCGCATTCATTCATTCATTTATTTAGGCAGCACACTTCTCGCATTTATTCATTCATTCATTCATTTAGGTTGCACACTTCGTGCATTCATTCATTCATTTAGGTTGCACACTTCTCGCATTCATTCATTCATTCATTCATTAAAGCTGCACACTTCTCGCATTCATTCATTCATTCATTCATTCCTTTAGGTTGCACACTTCTTACATTCATTCATTCATTCATTTAGGCTGCACACTTCTTGCATTCATTCATTTAGGCTGCACACTTCTTGCATTGATTCATTGCTTCATTCATTTAGGCTGCACACTTCTTGCATTCGTTCATTCATTCATTTAGACTGACACTTCTTGCATTCATTCATTCATTTAGGCTGACACTTCTTGCATTCATTCATTCATTTAGGCTGAAACTTCTTGAATTCATTCATTTAGGTTGCACACTTCTCGCATTCATTCATTCATTCATTTTAGGCTGTACACTTCTTGTTTCATTCATTTAGGCCGTACACTTCTTGATTCATTCATTTAGGTTGCACACTTCTTGCATTCATTCATTCATTCATTCATTCATTTAGGCTGTACACTTCTTGATTCATTCATTTAGGCTGTACACTTCTTGATTCATTCATTTAGGCTGTACACTTTTTGATTCATTCATTTAGGTTGCACACTTCACGCATTCATTCATTAATTTATTTAGGTTGCACACTTCTCGCATTCATTCATTTATTCATTTAGGCTGCACGCTTCTTCCATTCATTCATGTGGATTACATACATCTTGCATTCATTCATTCATTCATTCTTGTGCACCGTGCATTCATTTTTTGGTCACACACTATTCCCTCATTGTTTCATTTATTCATTCATTCATCCATGCATTCCGTACGTTCATTTGTTTTGGTCACCCGCTTTTCCCACTTTATCATATTCGCTCATAAATATGTACACTATCACCAAAAAGTTTACGAAGCCTGTAAGAACTATGGATTCTGAGAAGTAGGAACGAGGAATTGAGAAACAGCTGTCAGTGTGTAGCTGGTGGTAGCCCTGATTAAGTATTCTCTAGGTGAATGGAAGTGATGCCAGTGGTTCATATCCCATGCTTGTTGTGTAATCATAACTGTTTCGTCTTTGTCACTCGATAGTCATAATTTATAGCAATTATTATGAAGTGAAGAAGTGTGACGGTAATAAAAACTCAGATATTCCACCACAGCATAGCAAGTTAGTTGTATTTGACGGGAATATAATGCCTCAGGCCGATCTTTCCCATCAGATGGATAAAATAGTCCGGCGTTAGCCTAAGTGATGCTACTTATGTATCGCAATGATTAAATTATATTAGGACGTTGGCTTATGGGAATGGTTAAAGATATAGGTGTGGAGCGTGGTCCCTTTATGCAGCTCATCTATTGTGATGCAACCCTTAGCACTGTCTACAAACATGTATTATATCCGGCGGTTGCCTGATATCCACATGTGTCACCTCACCTTCTGGTTGCTCATTCATTTCTAACACCCTTCATTTTCATAGATTACTACTCATACCAAGAATGTCAGTAGTACACTGTGCCACAGAAATACATCTGTCGGTTTTAGTAGTGTTTCGCGACACTATTTACATCATGAGACGTGACTAATACATTGCTATGCACCAGACATCACTGTAATGGCTTGGAGATGCGTCAACAGAATCAGCCATACCAGCCATTCCGGGATGACTAGCTACGTTCCGCTCATTTTGACACTCATCCTGGCCCGAGCTTTGACAACTTTTTGGCGAGAGTGTACATTCATTCATTAGTCATTTGCTCGTATAAATTGCCCTGATTCATGTATTCAATCATTGACTGTACTTTTAATTTTCCCTCATTCATTCATTCATTCATTTATTCATTCAATTTTTTTTTCGCATCCCTCAAATATCTCTCCAATTCCCTTTTGCATCTTTTCCATATATCTATATCGGTATCTTTTTTCCCCTCCCCTCCATTCCCTCCACCTTCCTTTTTTTCATTTATTCTGCCCTTTCCATCACTGCTTTTTCGCTGTCCACCTCTCCTTCTCCTCTTCCCTCCCCTCCCCTCCCGTCCCTCCCTTCTTTCATTTATTATCCCTCCCCCATCCGTTTTTTATCTTTATTCTCATCTTTTTCCTCTCCCTCTAGTCTGTCTTTCTTTCCTTTCCTTCCCTCATTTCCCTTCAGTTATCCATATCTCTTTCCCTCCTTTTTCCTTCACTCATTTCCCTCATTTATTCTTTCCACTCCCTTCATTTCCTTCAGTTTGCACCTCTCTTCCCCCTTTCCGTTTTCTCTTCTTTTCCTCACTGGTTCTTCCTTTTTGCCTCTGTTTCCCTTTTAGTTTCCTGTTTGTCCTCCTTTCCCTCAGTTATTCTCCCCTAACTCCACTTCTATTAGTTATTATCTCCTTTTCACTCTACTTCCTTCGGTTATTCTTTCTTTTTCCTCCACTTCCCTCACATGTTTTCTCCTTTTCCCTCCACCTCTCTTAGTTATTCTCCTTTTTCCCTCCTCTTCCTTTAGTTATGCTCTCTCCACCCTTACTTATCCTTTTCCTCTCCATCCCTTCCTTCTTCTCCTCTTTCCTCTATTCTTCCCTCCTCTTCCCTTTACTTCCCCGATTTGTTCTCTCGTTTCACCCATTTCCCTATTTCATCTGCCTTTCCCCTCCCTTCCCATCTATTTGCCTATTCACCCTTAATCCTGTGTGATATCCTCCCCTCTCTAACACCTAACCCAGTCCCATAATCCTCTCTCTCTCTCTCTCTCTCTCTCTCTCTCTTTCTCTCATTTAATCTTCTTCCTCTTCTTTGTCAGTTCCTTCCTTGTTTTCTCCTTCTTTTCATTCCCATCCTTCGTCTCATCATCATCTCAGTTGCCATCTCCCGTTTCACCCCTACTTCCTCCTCTTTTTCTTCTTCCGTCTCCTCCCGTCTTCCTCCACTCGCCTCTTTCCAAATTTCCTTTCCATTTCCTTTACTATCTTTTGTTATGTTCAGACTTTCATTCTTTCCATTTTCGTTTTTCTCGCATTCATTTTAGTCTGAATTCTTACTTATTGTTTCCCCCCCCCCACCTCTCTCTCTCTCTCTCTCTCTCTCTCTCTCTCTCTCTCTCTCTCTCTCTCTCTCTCTCTCTCTCTTCACTTTCCACTTACCTCCCTTCCCTCCTCCCTCCCTCCCTTCATCGGAATTTGTGTTGTTTACAAAGGCTGGAGGCTTGATGTACTTACAGCACGTGTGATCCTTCTCTGTCAATACTGGGGATGGGGGGAGGGGAGGGGGGATAGGAAGGGGGAGAATGGGAGGGAGGGAGACTGGGGAGGGGATGGAAGGAGAGAGAATAGGAAGGGGGAGGAAGGGAGAGTAGTCAGGGGGGTGAGGCAGGGAGGGACACTAGAGAGGGGATGGATGGAGGGAGGGAGGGAGATTAGGAAGTAGGAGGGAGGGAGGGAGGAATCTAATGAGAGAAGGTAGGGAGCGTAGGGAGGATGTGGGAGGGAAGGATCCTGGGGAGAGGAAGGGAAGCAAGAGAGGAGGCAGTGTAGGGGGGCGGAAGAAGTAGGGAGAGAAAAAGGCGAGAAGGGAGAGGGGAGGATGCATGATGAGGGAGTAGGTAATGGGAGTGAGGTATGGGGAGAGAGAGAGTACTGGGAGAGAGGAGAGGGAATGGGAAGCTGAGAGAAAGAGAGTACATGTTAGTTTATAGGAAATACAGTTAACAGGGAGGACCGTTGCCCCATGACGAGGTTGCTTGTTGGAAAAATAAACTAATTCTACTGGGGTCTAACCGGTATGTAAAAGAATAGGATGGAAAAGAGAAGGGCTTTCACCCATCCACTACTACATCCTGCAAAAAGAAAGCCCCATGCCTGTTAGAAAGAGCAGTCATGGAAAGTATCATAGGAAAGGCAGAAGAGGAATAAAAATGCACAATGTAATCTCTCATCTACAGATCTGTAAACGAAAGAGCCCATACAATCGCTGAATGTTCTCGTAAACAAGCAAACTGTCTCACTGTCTTCACTTACTTTCAAGCTGGAAATACACAGCGCGAAGTCTTATCCTATAGGCTCAAACGATTTATCTTGCCAAATTTTAAACGTATCAATAGTTTTTGCTCTCATTACTGTTGCTGGTATTCTATTCCATTGTTCCACTACGCGAATATTGTAGTATTTTTTCCCCAGATATTGTTGCATCTCCTGTTTTTGAGTTTCATTCCATTATTTCAAGTTACAGTATCATTCTGTATTTCGAACAAACCATTATATCTGAAGTCGTCGAATTTGTTTTGAACTTTAAATACTTGTACTTTATCTTCTCTAAGTCGTCGCCTTTTAGAAAAAACATATTTCGTTGTTGTAGTTGCACATCGTAGGGTGAATTTTGCAGCGATGGGATCATGTGTATGGCCCTGCGTTGTACTTTTTCAAGTTAGTCTTAGTTTTTAATAAGGTGTGGGGACTATTGCTGCACACAGTATTTTAGATGTGGTCTGGCTAATGACATATACAACTTGAAGATAACATCGGGCCTTTTATTATCAAAGTTCATTGCGATGAAGCCGAACATTTTGTTTGCTTTGTAACTGACTGCTATTCTCTGTTTTGAGCTTTTGCGATCGTTACTCATAATACGAAGTAACTCCTAAATCCTTCTCTTGTTATTATATGACATTCATATTTATTTTATTATATGTCATTCACATTTATTTTATTTGTTCCCGAAGTGCATTACCATACTTTTATCAACATTGAATTTCATCTGCTGTTTTCATTCCAGTGTATTACCTTATCCGGGAGGTTTTGTATAGATTCACAATCTTCCTGCGTAGTTACTCCTACTCTAATCTTCGTGTCACCTGCAAAACTCGTTGCCTTAGAAAAAAGTTTATTTTCTACATCATTGATGTAAACAGTGGAAAAAATAAAAACTTCTGTAGTTCAAGAACTGGTCCTGAAGGAACTCCAGTTGTTACTTGTAGCCAGTCTGATGATTCTGATGATTCGCCATTTATCTGTACACGTTAATTGCGATTCGTTAACCAATCACTAATCTATGAACATGATTTTTTAGAGAGGCCGTGGACATTTACTTTTTCTTGTGGTCTTAGATGGTGGACCTTATAAAACGCTTACTGGAAATGTAGGTAAATGACATTCGACGGCATTTTTGCGTCTCGGTTATTGTATTTTTTTAAGCACATTTGTGAGGCATGATCTATTATTACGAAACCCTTGCTGATTATGTTATAAGGTTATGCTTCTGTGACAAGGTAATTTTATCTCTAACGATTCTATCCACAAATTTCCTTAGTACAAACGTAACACTAATTCGGTGGTAATTTTTGGCACGTTTTTTATCTTTATTTTTAAAGACAGGCGTTATATCAGCAAGCTTAAGTGATGATGTACTGGATATTTTAGTAACACGAAAGGCAGACTGTTTATAGCATTCATGAAGTACACGAGGAGATATCTGGTCCGGTCCAGATGATTGGTTTGGGTTGAGTTTCTGAAGAAATTTTAACACTTCATGTCTTGTCACTTCGTTGAATTTATTGTCATCTGGTCCTGAGAAAACTAGTTGTGGGATGGAAATGTCTACGCTGTTCCCTTTGGTGAAGGCACTGTGAAAGGAGTCACGTAGTACTGATGCTGTTGTTTGGTTTTATGAACTAGATTACTTTCCGAATTTCTTAGAGGGCCTTTGCTACGAGTATCTTATACATTTTTCTTACGGCTTACACACTATGAGAATCTCTTAGGTTTTGACGTTGTCCAAAGAGAAATTTTGTCTAATAATCTCTTGTAGTCTTCCAGAGAGAGAGAGAAAGAGAGAGAGAGAGAGAGAGAGAGAGAGAGAGAGAGAGAGAGAGAGAGAAGGAAGGGAGGGCGACCTTTTAGAAGTAGTGGGAGACGGGGAAGGAAAATGGAAGTAAGGAGTTGATGAGAAGGAACAATGGGGAAGAGAAGGGATAGCTGAGTAAGGAGGTAGAGAGAATGACAGTACAAGGAGATCAGAGAGAATGGTAGGAGCAGGAAAGTCACGTTAAGACAAGGAATAA
This sequence comes from Coenobita brevimanus, assembly GCF_032717465.1. Lineage (NCBI taxonomy): Eukaryota > Metazoa > Arthropoda > Malacostraca > Decapoda > Coenobitidae > Coenobita > Coenobita brevimanus. The sequence continues at coordinate 24,334,479 of NC_137007.1, read as the reverse complement.
GAGGGAGGCGGGGAGGCGGGAAAAAATGGAGAAAAGACGAGGTAATTTAGGTGGAAAGCATGTGGAGGGAAGATGGCTGGAGAAGGGGGAGACAAGGAGAGAGAAAATGAGATTCATGGGAGAGTGGATGTGGGGAGAAGAGATAGGATTCTGACTGGGTAAAAGCAGTGTGAGGAAGGGAGGGGGAGGTAGCAGGGAAGGGCAGGGAATACAAAGGAGTAAAGAGGAAAGCGAGGAGCAACTGAGCTATTGGTTCTGGTGAAAGAATTAAGAAGGAAAAGAGAAAGAGTCAGAGAGAGATGGTAGGAAGTGAAGAGAGATGAAGTGGATAGAGTAACGGCGGGGAGAAATGGGGAAGCGGAGGAGGGAGGGGGACAGAGATTGCTGGGCAGGGAGAGGGAAGTAATAAGGCAAGAGAGGAAGTACGTAGGGAGAATGGAATTTAGAAGAAGAAGGTATGGAAAGGGAAGTGCGGGCGATTATGAAACATGAGGGAGGTGGGGAATGTGGGTATATGATGAAGAGAGAGGACGCAGAGAGGGAGGGACATGTAGGGTGAAGAAGAGAGGAGTAGACAAAAAGGGAGCACAGGGGTGCTTAAGAAGTAACCGTAATAGGAGGCCAAGTGTATATAGTGGCCTACAACAACATTATCTGCTGAGGAGGAACTAAGTACAGAGAAGGTCCAACTGTTTGTCGGAAAAAAAGGAGAAAAAGGGAAGCCTCTCCCTCGCTCACCACCCCCTTCGGCGTATTGGCTGGCAGGAAAATTATAGAAAACCCACGCTCGTTGTATTAAATAAAAAGCATGGAAATTATTTTGGGGATGACAGAAGAGAGCTAATCTAATCTACTCCATACTCTGTAATTAATCTGGAAAAAAATAGCCTGGAGACCATCACAGACTATGGTCCTAATTAACTGGTAATCTCTCCTCTGCATACGCGTCGTCCTGGAAAACGTATCACTATTTTGTTGAGACCTGTAGTGATGAAAAGGTCGTGCAATCACATTTTAATATATTCATAGTTTTAGCACTAACTGCTATTCTAGTGTTAAATTGAACGAATATTCATTTTTCCTATACGAGCATTAGTTTTCATCTTTAACATTTGAGTTACATCTCACTGCTTTTAGACGCAGCGTTAATGTCCACTTCAGACATATTTCGTAAATGACAGCCGTCGAGTTATACAGGATTTTAGATATTTGGATTAGATCTTGTGCATATCGCCGCTTAATCAGGGAAAATTATTTACGGGGTTGATCCTTACAGCACAAATGTGGCAGTGATGGAATCATGTTAGTGATATTTTGCTGTACATCCTCGAGTTTATTTTCATCTTAATACTATTCAGACACCAGTACTGAACACAATAATCCAAATGAAATCCATGTAATGAGGTAGACAGCTTGGAGACAATATTGTGATTTAAGATGCATGTCCCGTGCAGTGAAACCAAGCATCATGTTAGCCATTTTTATTATGCTATACTGTCCAGATTTTTTTTTTTCAGATTATTACTGCTAATATATCGTAGCTCGTTTTCATCCTTTACTTTCATTAGCACTCCATCAAGCCTTCAGCACTCACATTTAGTGGTAATAATATGAAAGTACACGTTTTGCATTTGTTCATTAAATTTCATGAGCAGTTTTTCACAACATTTCATCAGCTTATTTAATATTGCATGGACTGGAGTATCGTATCGCGTGCAGATTTAGCTACCCTAAAGACAAGTTCATTTACTGCATCAGTAAACATAAATAGTGAAAAGAACCGGCCCGAGAAGTGATCCTTGGGCTACTCGGGTAGTTACCTCGAAACAGTTAAAAAGTTATCCATCAGTTACTATCCTTTGCCAGTGATCAGTAAGCCAGTCACCAATCCATGAGCAGAATTTATCTCCAAGACTTTATTCTTTAACCCTTTGAGCTCAGGGATGTCGTTTCTGTTATTCAACCGTCGATTTTATTCAGTTTCGGAGGAATTTTTTCGAGTTGAAGGGGTTAGAATTACCCCTTCACTAAGTTAAGTAAAATCGTCTGGATGTAGCAAGATAAATCAATAAAGTAAGTCATGAGATAGAAATGGTCTTTTATTGGGAACTTTACAAACGGCCTCTTGAAAATCAATATACCTAACGTGGCAAGATATTTTGGCGTTGCAGTTATCGTGTACTCATTATAAAAATTCCAGTTAATTAATGAGGCAGGATCTATTGTTACGATGCCTTTGTTGGTTGAGTAGAAGAAGGAGAGAAGAGAGGAGGATAGAGAGTCGTGAGGAACAGAGAGAAAGGGAAAGGGGAAGAAGAAGACAGAAACAGGGCAGGAGAGGTAGAGTGAGCTGAAACATAGAGGAGAAAAGGGAGGAAGGCAAGGAAACAAAAAAGTGGGGAGAAAGGAACATAGAGGAGAGAGGGAGAAAAAAAAAATACTCGTGGATATTTACATACTCAAACAGGCGATCATGTCTTAACATTGTCTGATTTACTTTATTGACGTCTTTGATATTTTGTCTTTGCTCCCTCTAAACGATCTCTATTACCTCCGCGCGAAGTTGGAAGCTTGTGTGTACATAAATATCAGTTTGTCTGTTTGCGTACACGATATCTCAAAATGCTGTTAGGTTATCGAATTTCAATGAAATATGGTGGTAGATAGGTGGGCAGTGAATCAAGGAAGAGTAGAATGTATTTTGAGATGGGTCCGGATCCGGATGCAGGAGTAAATCTTTAATTTTATTGGCGTTAGAGGAGGTATACTTTCTCTGAGACTGTGTAGCAGGGCAAACCAAGACAAAATAATTAATTGACTGTATGACTGTAAAAGAATTCATGTGACAGAAAATGAGAATTTCAGCAGCACACAAAATCTTAATGGCGATGGCGGAGGTATGTGTTCTTCGAGAACTATCTGGTTCAGTTAAGGACAGATTCTTCATATGGAAACAGTTAATGGAAATTGTTTCTAACCTCTGCATTTCGAAAAGTTTCTCCTACAATCTGAACAAAATCACCTGACATCAGCAAGATGAACATAGAACTATATCGTATGGTTGGCGGGATTAACAAACTGACTTTTCTAATTAACAAAAGAACAGACATGTCACACACAAAGCTGTCCCGCACCTTCCCTACCCTGACGCATTCAGCCATACAGGACAAGGACTGGAAAATCTGACGGAAAGTTTCAGCCAGAGTATAAAGCAGTGTTGGTAAGGACACTGCTTATCATTAGAATATACTGTACTTTTTTTTTATGTGTCCGACTCTGGGCAAAGGCTTCAGGGCCTATCCCCAAGGCCCAGTAGTCTTCCTGCATCTCCACATGTCACCATTTCGGCGCTAACACCCACCGTCCATAATGAATACATGCTAGGGCTGTCGCATCCAGGGCTGGTGTATTGGTATTAGCGGGGGTGTTTTTATGACATGTCGGAGGGTCTTCTGGTAGATCAGTAAAGCCTACTTTTTATGAAATTCATATCCGTAAATTATTCCCCGTCCCAGCAAGGATTTGAACCTGGGTCCAGTAGGACTGCAGGCCATCTCTCTAGCGAATGAGCCACCGCCTCCGACATAAATGTAATATGAGACCACTCATCATGAATCTTATGTACTTTCCTACTAACAGATACATTTATACGAGTATACACGCACACTTTCTTTATCTATCTATCTCTATCTATCTATTCATAAACACATTCTCTCTCTCTCTCTCTCTCTCTCTCTCTCTGACGGTCAGCCTATCTCTCTATCTATCTATCTGTCTGTGTCTATTTATTTAATCTATCTATCTAGCTGTCTGTTTACCTATTTATCTATCTATCTCTATCTATCTATATCTATATCTATCTATCTATCTATATTGATATATAGCTAGATAGATAAGGACTTTTATTAATATCTGCTGAGCCCACCATTTTGTAACAATGAATTAAAAAGTATCGCGTGCAAAGTTTCATGAGAATTAAATGATATTTAAGAGGTTGCCCATGCGTGGTACAAATTAAGCCCTGTACGTGTAGCGTCTTAGGTAAGATATAAGGATGTTGTACTGACTCACTGTGTATCTATGCCTTATCATATTTCAGTCTTTCTTATTTATTTTGATTTTTTCATTAGTGAATGAGAACAGTTTGTTATTGTGTTTGTGTTTGTTTTCGGGATTTGAAATTCAGAGTTTGCACAAATGGCCACTGGAACTTGTTTTAAGAAGCTGATTTGGGTCGTTGGATCACGCCGTTCCTCCCTTCCCAGGCAGAAGCTTCCTTCGAGGGACAGATGATGGAGCTCCTGTTGCACCTTCATTGTGAAGAAATAGGGGCCGTGACTGAGAGCATCATGATCATTACATCCAGGACAGTGATGGAAATCTGGCACGTTGAAAATTTCCCGACGAAGTACGAACCTGATGTCTGCAAACACCTTCGTCTTTTGCATAAAGAATGGTAATGTCTTCGAGAGAATATCGCAAGAGTGATTGACACCAACTTACGAAACTAAACTAAGTTCAAGCCAAGTTTACATGACCTGTTTGATATTCCTCACAGGATGCACTTTCACTCACCAATATTCCTAAAGACAGTTTTTGATTGCCCAAAAAGAGACAGATCGTAATGGGAAGATGGGAGTCTTGGATTAAAAAATAAAAAAAAAATGTAAAAATGGCAGCCAGGAAGCAGAAAAGAACTGAAGCTGAGGTAGAAATCCGTGAAAGAGAAGCACAAGAAAGAACACTCGGATGTGCTACTGCAACTTTACGATCCTCATCAGCTTCTTCAGGGGAAAGTGGAGAGCCAAAATCATGTCTTGAGCAGAAACCAGCGAAGCATCCAAGAAAGAAATGCAGGAGCACAAATGAAATAAGTTCTGATGTTGCAACAGCTCTGAATCGTACACAGACCTCTGACAGGTCCGCAAGCCTTATTGTTATTCTTTTACTCTTCAGATGGAACAGGATGTGGATGACCTGTGTCTTAGTCCAAGTGGCATTTGTAAAAGTCGGCTTCTTTACAGGGAAGCACGTGCTCAAGAGATCAAGGCCTTGTTTACCACACAAACCTCACTTGTCCTGCACTGGGTTTGACACAACAGCTGTCAACGCAGGCATTTGTGGTGGTATGTGTCTTAGCACTGAACAGAACATCGGGCGATATATGATGACTGCTTGCCGCCATCACACTGCGTAATGTCTGCTTGAATCTGTCTTCTCTGCAGTGGTAGACCAAGATCAATCCAAGGGCCCCACTTTTAAAACCATTTGTGATCTTCCGCAATTTATGGCCAAGTTTGGGCTTACGGGAGTACATAACAGGCGATGCAGACCCCGAGACAGAAGCTCTTCTCCAAGCATGGTTCCATGAAACCATGCAATCCACAACTGACGAGGACTTCCACTTTTTCCACTTTCCACACGTCTAAGCAGGACTTTGTACATATCAGTATGTGATGAAAAGGATTTGGGGCAGGCAGGGTTGTATGCTTCAGTTAGGCTTACAATGTGTGACACTTTGGTACTTTGAAGAATCAATGCAGTTCATTTAAACTTTTTATTGTGTTAACTTTGAAATGAACTTCATGAAATACCCACTTCTGCATTATGATATACATCTGTTGAAATTCACCCCGTATATTATGTAAGTACCCCATAGATGTGTGTATATACGAGTATATACAGTATATAGGCTATATATATATATATATATATATATATATATATATATATAGAGAGAGAGAGAGAGAGAGAGAGAGAGAGAGAGAGAGAGAGAGAGAGAGAGAGAGAGATAGAGAGAGAGAGTGAGTATTTCTATCACAGGTCACAGATGCAGTGGCAGAGAAAGGAAAGAAGGGATGGCATGAGTGGAGTGGCCCTCTTAGCGATAAAAGGACGGGGTAAGGAGAGGAAACACGAGAACAGGAGGAAGGATGCTGAGAATGGAGGAGTAAGAGGGGAATAGAAGGTGAGAAGAGGATGATGGAATCTCAGAAATAGGCAGGAAATGGAGTAAGAAGGGAAGTAGTTGCTAGAATGTTAGAAGAGATGAACGAGACGAGGAGAGAACATACGAAGTAAGGAGAGGAAGGAGAGGGAGGTGTGAAGGGAGAGTCTCAGAGGTTAGGAGGGGGAGAGGAAAGACAGGAAAAAAAGATGGGAAGAGAGAGAGAGAGAGAGAGAGAGAGAGAGAGAGAGAGAGAGAGAGAGGGAACTGGAGACAAAGAGGACAATAAGGAGGAGGAGGAATAGGAGGGGAAGGATAATGAGAGTGGGGAGGAAAAGAATTGGGAAGTAAGGGGAAGAAAAAAAAGTAGAAGAACGTAAGACAAGTAGTCTTACTAACGCATACTTGGCACCTCCTGTTCTGGCAGGAAAAAGTGAGAAGGAACCTTATGCAACGCAGAAAGACTGTTATGAATATTTTATAGGAAAGTGTGAAAGGGAAACGTGTAGAGTAGGATACTTTAAAACTATACGTTAAAGAAATGTAAAGATTCTGCTCTGAAGCCTAGAGTTACACAGAGTAAAAATCTCTCTCTCTCTCTCTCTCTCTCTCTCTCTCTCTCTCTCTCTCTCTCACACACACACACACACACACAAATATATATATATATATATATATATGTGTGTGTGTGTGTGTGTGTGTGTGTGTGTGTGTATACGACGATAGATAGACAAAATCTGTTTGGTACCCTGACGACTAAAACGATTTATATGTTCAGTACCCAGTCTCTTAGGCCCACTCTTCATCACTCATTTGGTTCTCAGGTTAAACAATAAAACTACTGTTGTCAGTTCCAAATTAGAATTACAGTCAGTCACTGTCTCGCACTTTTCCCTACCTTCCCCAGTTCACCCAAAGTCCATCACCCGTAACTATTGCCCATTTCAAATCATAATTATAGTTACAAGTGACGGAATATGAGAGGATGTGAAAGGGTGTGAGTGATGGATGAGTATAATTCTAATTTGGCGTGGATTATATGCAGTTACTAAACATGGTCCATTCATTCACTACTACGTTATCAAGTCAGTGTACACTTAGTTTTCTTGTAAACTTTCTATACTTTATTTTCGTTTCTACTTCTTTTGGTCAAAGCTTTGCTGATACCTTCTTTATTGATTCCCATTTTCCATTCAAGCACTCGTATGAAGACTCCCCAAATTTTAGCCAAAATAGTGAGTGAAAGTTCAAGTGCCTTAACCTGTCTTCATAAGGATAATTTCTAATGTCATGTATGATCTTCATCATTCTTCTCTGAACAGTTTTAAGTTAATTTTTATTCATTCTACTGTAAGGTGACCTGAACTTCTCTAACTACTCCTGATGTGGTATGACTAGTGTAAGATATAGTTATGTACTCGTACGAATTTTGGCTGTCCCACTACTCGCACGTTTAAATATGAACCCAGTAATTTCGTTTTCCTTGTTACGAACTCAGCTGCACCAAAGCCTTGGTTTTAAGTCCATACTGACTAGAACTTCATGATCCTTTTCACAGTCAGAAATTTTACTTCCAACCCTGTCTTATTTATACCTGTAGTGTCCTGCTGGCTTACCCACGCTTAGCACATTACATTTGTCTGTAAGAACACCATCTGCCAGTCTGGCCAATCAGATTATCTTTTTTTTAGATCCCCGTGGAACTTTTATTGATATTAATAACATTTTCAACTTTGGCATCGCCAACGAATTTATTGCCTCTACTAGTAACCCGTCGATCAGAACCACCTATGTATATTAAGAACAGGAAACATCCGATAATATAAGTCTGAGGCACCCCACTTGATACTGTTCCGATCTGATTTGACAACATTTATACCAACCGTTTGATTTCTGTCTACTGACCACGACTTAAGCAAAATCGGTCTTATGCCATGTGACCTAACCGTCATGAGTAGTCTTTCATGAGTAATTCTGTCAAATGTTTAACTGTAAGTCAAGGTAAGCTATACCTTACTGTTTACCATCATCAGCTGCCACTATACCTGGGAGGAGAAAGACGAAGGCTTTATGAGGTAAGACCGACTCACAGTCAGCCTGTGCTAAAGCATGTACATGATTGCAATTCTCCAGGTGCTCCCAGTTTTACTTCGAGTTATTGACTCTAGAAGATTCCTTGTTATAGAAGTTAAGGTAATTAGTGTGTTATTTGAAGAAATATTTTTGTGTCCCTTCTTAAAAATGGAAATTACATTCGCACGCTTCTGTTCATCGGGCACGGAAAGAAAAAAAAAAATGTGGTTTTGTGCATGGAAGAATGTGCTGCTTGAAGAAATTACATAGTCGTAGAAAGACGTGTAAAGGCAGGAGAGTCAGAGGAAATTGTTAGTTATGTATTATGTATGGAAGGCTCATTTTGTATTCAGTATTTGTTCTGCATCTGTGTCATTTTAGTCTTTTCCCCCTGGTTCCTCTCCCTTCTTGTTGTCAATCCTTTTTTCTCATTCATCGTTTCTTATTCTCCTCTTCCTCGTTTCTTCTCTTCTCCCATTACCCTACTCCTTTCGGTCTTCTGTTCCTCGTCTCCTCCTTTCTATACTCCTACTCCATCACTGATTCTTCTTTCATCAACCCTTCTTTTCCCTTTCATTTCATAATTCCTTGTTCTGTCCCTCTATATAGTCTCTTCCCCTCCCTTTGCCACGTCTTCTTCTCCTTTCCACATTTTTCATGTTCACAAGCATCTTCCTCTCCTTTGTTATCTTCCATCCCTCCCTCCATCTCTCTCTCTCTCACACACACACACACACACACACACACACACACACACACACACACACACACACACACACACACACACACACACACACACACACACACACACACACACACACACAATTCTCATCCCAACCCTCTCTCTCATTTTCTGCCTCCTGCTCCTCCTTCATTTCCTCATTTCGCCTTTTGTCTTCCTCTTCCCACTCCCTCGTTCCGTCTCTCACCTCCCTCTTTCACGTCTTCCTCCTCCATCTCCCTCGGTCGGCCTCTTTGCTGTCTCCTTTGACGCCTCTGCATCCCACTGTCGTTCTGTCACTTTTCATCATCCAGTTTTCACCCACATTTCTCCTCATTTCCTTGTTCCCTCTCCCTTCCCTACGTTCTTTCTTCACCTCCTGTCATTCTTCCTTCCACCCTATCCTTCATTCTCTTTTCTTCACTCTCCATCCTGCGTTTTACCTCCTGCTTCTCCCGTCTCCTCCTTCTCCTATGTATCCTGTCAATCCCCTCCATCTCCTTTTCCTTCCCTTTCGGCCCTCCCTCTCATCACCTCCATTCTCTCCATTTTTCATTGCCTTCCTATTCTACGTTCATCTTCCACCCCCCCCCCTCTCTCTCTCCCTTCCCGACTCTACCTCCTTTTCTCTCTTTCTCCTCCTTACCCTTCTTATTCCACTTTATCGTCCGCTCCCTTTCCCTGCTTAGTTCTCGCTCCCTACCCTTCCTTTTCTTCCGGTCTTTCATTATCTCCCTTTTCTCCCGTTCCCTCTTCCTTTCTATCCCCTTCCTAACCCACGTTCTTTTTCTTCCCCCTCCCATCACCTTTTTCCCTTTCAGTTCTCTCTTCTTTTCCTTCCCTTTTGACCTCCTTCGCTACCCACCTCTCACTTCTATCCCTTCCGTATCCCTCTCTCTCCCTTCCCCTCCCTAACCCAAATTTTGCTCCCACCCACCTTCCCTCGCTTTCTATCCGTCTGTTCCCTCCCTCCTTCAGTTCCTCTTTTCTTCCTCCTTTTCCTTCCCGTTCCTACCCCATTTTCATCCCCATTCCCTCTCACCTTTTCCCTCCCCTCTCTGTCGTCTCCCTACCCCTCTCACTCCCTTTTCTCCCTCCCTTCATCGCCTCCCAGCCCTGCTCTGAAAACCGGGAATAATAAATAAGGCAGGACCTTCTCGCTGCCACAACACGGAAACACTTAAAGAGGCGCACTTCAGCCCTCCCATGATTCTTTAATGTCGCGTCGCTCTTTTCCCGGCGCACCGAGGGTGATTTATTTACTCCCCACCGTGCTGATTTTGGTGATGTTGGGCGATATATCGAGATGTGTGGGTAAAACAGGTGCATGAGGGAGTGTTGTGTGCATGGGTAATAGTGGGCTTAAGGCAATGTGCTGGTGTGTCTTGGAGTCTCGTCACCAGCGCGACAGTGGCTGCTCGCACCGCCTGGGACCCTCTGTAAACAAAGCGTCTCAGTGTCTGCTTCTGCCCTCGGCTTTGATTCGGTTTAATAGGCTTTTCTGGTTGCGTATAAGGCAAATGCTCTCAAAATTGTCAAAGAACGTGTTCAACTCCGTCGTTCAACGTGGTGTGAGTGCTGCACGAAGAGGCTTTAGTTGTGTTGTGGTGAAGCTCCAGCCTGCATAATCGAACGCATGCGAGAGTTTTCCGCCGAGTTGGTGCCGAGATGAAAAATTCCCCCAGGCGGTGGGAATATATATTAACGCAACTTTTCCCGGCCCCTGCCTCCAGCTCCAACAGACTTGTATTAGTTTCTGAATAATCACAGCGCTGCCCCTCACGTCTGTCCCACCATGCTGGTGTGTTCCATACTGTATGTATGTATTTCATATGTATTATTATGCTGTCAGTTACTCAGCCAGCAAGGTTCAGATATATATTACATATTTGGATATACAATACATGTGTACATGAGTGTATGTTTATATATATATATATATATATATATATATATATATATATATATATATATATATATATATATATATATATATATATATATATATATATATATATATTTCTATGTATGTATGTATGTCCATCTATCAGTCTATCTGTCTAACTATCTATCTATCTATCTATCTGTCTACATATGTATAGATAGATAGATATAGTCAAGAGTGAGAGCAGGGGAAATGAGTTATTTGAGAGGAGCATGTGGAGTCACATGGAGAGACAGACTGACAAATGAGGAAGTGAAGGAGCGTTGTGGTGTGGATGTGGATGTGATAGGAAGCGTTAGGAGAAACACACTGAGGTGGTTTGGCCATGTGGAGAGGATGGAGAGTGAGAGACTGACGAGGAGAGTGTATGTGAGTGAGGTGGAGGGGGAGAGGGAGAGGGGGAGGCCAAGGATGAGATGGAGGGTTGGAGTGGAGAGGTATATGAGGGAGGGGTGTGTGAGCTGGGAGCAGGGGACAGGGCGACGTGGAGGCGATTTGTTTGTGGCCACCCCACATGGGATTAAAGCGTCTGGCAATATATATATATATATATATATATATATATATATATATATATATATATATATATATATATATATATATATTGTTTCGTTCTGTTTAAAAGGCTCCAGCTTGCATGCATACTGTGCGTCGGCCTTGGTCACCTACTGGCGGCTGTCCGTGCTGCTCGATCTCTGGCAGCTTCCTTTTTCACTTCCTAATCCTAGAGGTCATACTCTATGACCTTGTCCCAGGTCCTTTTTTTTTTTTTTCGGTCTGCCTCTCGCAATCCTTCCCCCAACGTTTACACTTCTCACATTCTGCACCCAATTGCCATGCCCCATCCTCTCCACATGCCCAGATCAAGTCAGTCTACCCCTCCTCATCACAACACCAATACACTCCAGTTCCATCCTTCCTCTCAGCTCCTCCATTGTAAACCTAGGCCCCCTAGGCCTCGCATTCAAGGACGCACTACACGCCACCTAATCATTTGCCATTTCTGAATGTTTGATCTTACGAATATCCTCTTTCTTAACTGCCCAGGTGTCACTACCAGACAGTGTTACACTCCTAACACGTGTCGCATATAAAGATCCCTTAGCAAGGAGGGAGAGCACCTTCTCTCTCTCTCTCTCTCTCTCTCTCTCTCTCTCTCTCTCTCTCTCTATATATATATATATATATATATATATATATATTACATAGATGTATATGAAAGAGAGAGAGAGAGAGAGAGAGAGAGAGAGAGAGAGAGAGAGAGGGAGGGAGAGAGAATGGCGACATGATGTGAGAGTGAGTGCCGAGTCTGATCAGTGTGTGCCAGGCCTCTGGGGGTGTGCTGCCTCTGCTCTAATATTGACCGGGTAATAAATATATCACCACCTCCTGCACCCCCACACACCCACTCTCACCCTGCCACACACAGCTACCCTGCCCCTCACCATCACCGTCTCTCACCATCATCCTGGCCTTCATTCTCACCCTTCACATTCATCCTCACGTTCTCCCTCACACACACCCTAAACCTAACTTTTATCCCAATCCTCATTTTCACCCTCTGTCCAACCCTAACCCTCACGCTCGTTGTTGCAGTGTCTCCATTGCACCACTACTGCTATCATTGTCACCACTTACACCATCTTATTTTTATATCATCTGTCTTAGCCTCTGGCGGAAAAGTGCAAGGCATAAGTAATTTGAGCCTTTCTTTGCTGACAGTGTGGGTATGATTGTGGCTCATTGTGGCTGGCTGGACCAGTACGGCAGAGAGAGAGAGAGAGAGAGAGAGAGAGAGAGAGAGAGAGAGAGAGAGAGAGAGAGAGAGACGGACGGAGGTGGGGAGGGATGATACATCAGATTTTAAGATCCACTTCGCTGCCTCCTCTTCTCTCGCTTTCAGCCTTGTCACTTCTCCATTTTCCTCTCCACCCAGGCAACGATTGTGACGTGTGTGTGTGTGTGTGTGTGTGTGTGTGTGTGTGTGCGTGTGTGTGTGTGCGTGTGTGTGTGTGTGTGTGTGTGTGTGTGTGTGTGGCGTAGTGTCATATCAAGGGATAATCTTGGTAATAAGCAGACGTTTATGTTCCTGCAATTACCCTGGACCCTCGCTGAAAAGGGTTCCCACGGATTCTGTTTATTACCCGTCCCCATCCCATAGGGGCTCGGGGACGGGTATCGTTTACATTCGGTTTGTCTGTTTTTTTGTTTGTTTGTCTGTCTCTGTGTATATGTCTATCTGTTAACAACTTTACGCGAAAACTACTGGTGCGATTTTGACTAAAATAACAGGGATGATGGGCTATGACCTTCTGGTCACCTGATAAAATTTTGGGGCAAATTGGGCCAAGGCCTAGGCTGTAAGCCCAAAAATGTAAACAAAATGATTTTTTTTTTTTTTGCCAGAGCTCCTTTCAAAATCGTCATATCGACATGAAACCAAAACTTAAAGGTGCATCTTTCAAATCTGCATCCTATAACATGCCTCATTACATCAGGGGGGTCACCTCCCAGTTTGCGGTAGAGGATCAATGCCAGATGGGTCGAGCCTAAAATTTCAAATGGGCATAAAATCGTCAATTTTCACTCCATTTGCTCCAGATTTGATATGTGATATCCTTGACTAGATTTCCTGTTGTGTTTATACGTCAGCACTAAAATGACTGCCGGGGACGGGTTTGCTGTGCCTTGGCACCGCTTCTTGTTGCCTCTGTTTCTCTGTGCTTCTGCATCATTGTATCTACAATAAAGTCAGTGATCGATAAGCTCTGAAACACACACACACACACACACACACACACACACACACACACACAGTACGCCATTTCCGAACAATAACATTCTGTGATTCTGCAGCCGGAGTCGTCATCGTATACCAACATTTCTCGTCATGTTTGTGCTGTAGGGACATGAGGCTGTCTGACCCAGCAGCGAAAACTTTTTACCACTGCCAGCGGAGTTGGAGGAGGTTATGTACTTTCCCCTGTTTTTCTGTCTGTCTGTTTGTTTATCCACAAAATATCTTAAAGAGTTATCAATGGATTGCAATGAAATTTTGTGGATATGTGGGTCATTGCCCAGGAAAGAGTCGATTAAATTTTCATGGTGATCTGAGCTCAAGTCCCGGTTCAGAACTTTTTTGTTTGCTTGTCTACAAGATGTCTCAAAAAGTTTGTGATGGATTTCAATGAAATTTGGTGGATATTTGTGTCATGGGCCAAGGAAGAGTTTATTCAATTTTTGTAATGACCTGAATTGTTTGTTATAGGCGTTGGTTGAGGTATGCACTCTCTTAGTTCTGTTTCTTGTCATGTGGTGTGTTGCAACTTTTTTTTTTATGTGAGGAAGAAGGAACCAAAGGCTATGAGCCCGCAATAACTGTTCCTTCCGAGAGAAAAACAAAATACAAGAGAGAGCCAAATTCAAGATCCAATCATTTCGAGATGCCTGGACACACTGCGTTTGAATGACCGGAGATCATAGGAAGCAGGAAATACAGACAGAGAGAGACAGTTCCAGAGGTGACCTACTGCATAAATGAAAGATTGGGAATAACGGTTAACTCTTGCATTAGAGAGTTGAACAGAAAAGGGATGAGAGTTTGTTGCTAGACGGGTGCTACGCGCCCGTCGTTGAGGTGGAGGAATGCATGCAGACATTTCAGAGGAGCAGTGACCATTGATGTAGCGATAGAAAAGTGATAAAAATGCAAGACTGCGGGGATGAGACAGAGGTTGAAGGGAGTCAGTAAGAGGAGAGTTAATGAGACGAAAAGCCTTTGACTCCACCCTACTGAGAAGAGCTGTATGTGGGGAGCCTCCCCACACATGAGAGTTGCACTCCACACAGGAGTGGATAAAAGCCATGTATAGAGTCAACATTTGTGCAGGGGTAAAAGAAAGGAACGGAGTCGGCTTAGCACACCTAATCTCTTGGAAGCAGATTTTACAAGAGATGTAATATGATCTCTCCAAGACAAGTCCCAAGTGAATGAAACCCCAAGCATGTTCAAAGATGACGCAGGATTAAGCTGAATATTATTAAACATTAGTGGGTACTCCTGTGGAAGAGTGTGTCAGGTTGATAGGTGTAAGAACTGAGTCTTTGATGCATTAAAAACAAGATTATTTTTACCCCAGTCAGAGGTACGAGCCAATTCAGACATTAGGTGTGCCATTGCCTCATCCCTTGTTTGTTGAAGTAACTGCTGAGATGGGCGTTGTTGGAACCGAATAGAAAGGTGAAGGGTGGAGTCATCAGCGTATGAGTGGATAGGGTTAGATGTACAGCTTAGAAGGTCATTGATGAATAGAAAGAAGAGAGTTGGTGATAGGACAGAGCCCTGAGGAACACCACTGTTGATAGATCTAGGAGAAGAACAATGGCCGTCTACAACAGCAGCTATAGAACGACCAGCAAGGAAGCTAGCGATGAAGGCACAGATAGACGGATGGAAACCGTAAGAGGGCAGTTTGGAAATTAAAGATTTATGCCAGACTCGATCGAATGCCTTTGAGATGTCAAGTGCAATGGCAAAGCTTTCGCCAAAGTCCCGAAAGGAGGATGACCAGGAGTCTGAAAGGTAGGTGAGAAGATCGCAAGTGGAGCGTCCCTGACGGAACCTATACTGACGATCAGAAAGAAGGTTGTGATAGGAAAGATGCTTTAAAATTTCTCTGTTAAGAACTGACTCGAAAGCTTTTGAGACACAGGATATTAAGGCAATTGGACGATAGTTAGAGGGTTGGGAATGGTCACACTTGTTTGGGACTGGCTGAATGAGAGCAAACTTCCAGCAAGAAGGAAAGATACAAGTTGATAGACAAAGGCGAAAGAGTTTGCCTAGGCAGGGTGTAAGCACAGAAGCACAGTTTCTGAGAGAAACAGGAGGGACTCCATCAGGCCCAAATGCCTTGTTAGTATTGAGGACTGTGATGGAAGAAAATACATCAGCTGAAGAAATTTTAATGTCAGCCATGAGGGAGTCAGATAGGGGAAATGATGGAGGAACAGCACCGGAATCGTCTAAGGTGGAATTGGAGGAGAAAGTCTGAGCGAAGAGGTCTGCTTTATCAGTAGAAGAAATAACTACAGAGCCATCAGAGTAGAAAAGAGGAGGGAAGGATGATGAGGTACAGTTGTTAGAAAGGTTTTTGGCAAGGTACCAGAAGAAGCGGGAAGAATTCGAGTTGGAAAGTTGAGAGCATTTAGTATGGATGAAATTATTTTTAGCAGAGCGAAGAACAGACTTAGCACGATTCCGGGCAGAAACGTATAAAAGATGTGATTCAGGGGTGGGTTGGCTCCGGTGCCTTTTATAGGCCCTCTCCTTGTTGCGGACATCATTAGAACAAGCGTGATTAAACCAAGGCTTTCTTGCTTTAGTCAAAGGATATGAGAAAGGAATGTATGCTTCCATGCCCGAGAGAATAACCTCCGTAATGTGCAAGGCACACTCAGATGGCTTCCGGCCATGGAAGCAATAATCATTCCAGGGAAAATCAAAGAAGTTCTGCCTAAGGGCTTCCCAATCCGCAGCTCCAAAATGCCACAGACGACGTTTCTTTGGAGGGTCCACAGGCCGTACTGGAGAGATAGGACAGGTTAAGCCTTTCACAAAAGAAAAAAATCGCGGTAAGATATCAGTAGACGTTTGTGATGGCCGTAGGAGCTTTTTTGTAGTACTTCTTTCTTAGCAGTTTATATTGTATCTTACACAATACTTTCAACTGCATGTTATGTATAGCTATCTAAATATGGACACAGGCCACAGCTGCAAATACAGAAGGGTTATTAAGATGTGATATGGAAAATAAGTCCTTACAGAAGAGGCTTTTTGAACGCATTTAAGACACCTAGATATACGACCCTGGGGTACCATTCCCAACCATATTTACGGTTGATTCTCTGTAGGTTTTGCAGAGGGAACTCAGTACACATAGAGATTCTACACTGATCTTCGTTCTTCTTGTAGAAAACAGGTATAACCTGCAATCATTTTCCTCTCGTAACCAAGATTTCTGTGTCAGCAGGAGGATCAGATGAGGTGGGAAAACTTTCTACTTTCTTTGTACTTTCCGTAAAAAATAATCGTGGTTATGACAGGGAATCGATCGTAAATGTGTTCTAGAATTCCCCCCAGACTGCAACACTACCTCCCCCCTCCCCCCCGGCCTGCACAGTGTTGCCAGGCTGCTAATGCAGTGGTGGTGGCGGGAGGCGTAGCACAGAGGCCTAGTGAGTGCTGTTAATGTCATAGGCTCTTACTCAATTTAGATTGAGCGATTCGAAGCAGCACCTTTTCCTAACCGATTTGTTTTATCTACTTCTTAGTACATTCATCTGTGGTAGTTATGGAAGCTGTAACAATGTTATAAAGATATGAATAAAATATCATTGAATGTTGGTGTATATTATGCAAAACAAAGTTTGGCGTGCCAAAGAGAATACTGCACATCATCACCACAAGCATACAGTACCATCACGAATAGATGAATGCTAACATTTCCCTGCTGGGTGTGGTGATGGAAGGTGCTGCATGAAGTATATTTATGTGGTCATGAAACACACAGTAAAAGAGTATAAAAACGAACGATACACCCTAACATTCAAAGAAAAATTAAAAGCAACGAAAGACAGGAATGATGCAGGAAGGGAACTGTCGCCGAAGTTTTCCTTTTCATAGTGTGCGCCTGTATGAACACATCTGGACAGACGTCTGTGAATATGGTATTAAAGAGAGTAAAACATCTGGAGACCTTAGGTAATACATCACGGAACTTTACCTAAATGCTAGTATCCCCATGTCAACTCGTCCTTGTGGGGAGCTGGGTCCTGTCGTGGCCTAACAGATTTAGTCTCTTGAAAAACATGTCAGCTCTGGTCAGTGATGTTGACTGATAATATGGAATACTTTGTTCATTACATGTATATTCTTGCTGCCTCCGGACGATTACAGTTTCTTGTTACGTCCCCGTCACACACTGCCACAGGCTCCAACAGCAGTAGTTCAGCATAAGAAGGACGTTGGCCAGTGAGTTGTTCTTCCTATAGTCGGCCTTTTGGTGTACAGTACACAAGATCAACTCAGGCGTCGTAAATAAACACTGGTTTCTTAAGTTCGCTGTCTTTATTTTCCAAATAATTACACTTCATGCTTGCCAACTTCACTTCACTGTTTTCACAAGTACCGGAGCTAACAATCTGCACTGACACTGAACTAAACTCAGACTGAACTGACAACCCTCTAGTACCTTCCCCATCCATATATAATCTTGCATTATACTCGAATCTTCGAGTATACTCTAGCTACAACAGTTGCCAAATCAGAGACATCCAAAACATATCAGAGCTTTCTTACATTACGTAGCACTCTAAATTCTTTAACATACAGACTTTAAATTACATAATTTCATAAACAATCACATTAATAAAAACATAGAGAAGAAAAAAGCATGAAATTTAATGTATAACTTACAAAATACCTTTGTTCACAAATAAGCACGTTAACTTGCAACTCTGACACGTAGCGGAAAAATTCGAGAATCGTCGGGAATACTCCAGCATTCACTAACTAGCAAATGCCGCTTCTTCACATCATGTTGCCAAGGAGAGATTTTTCGAGCTGATTGGGTTTGGCAGTCTTCATTTAATTCCTTAAATACGAATGATCTTGATCTGAATTAAATTGTCGGATGATAGTAGGAACAAATGACAAGATCATTCTGAATATATAATAATCCTTTAATATTCCTTGTTTTGTGTGGTGGATGTGAGTCACGGGATCCCTGGCACTGTGTACTGGAGACAAAAGAGGGAGGGGGAAGGGAGGAGACATGTGACCAGCGACCAGGCTCTTCACTTGTTATTCCTCTCTCTCTCTCTCTCTCTCTCTCTCTCTCTCTCTCAAAATTAGACTTTCATATCGTAAAATGTTTTTGGTGTTTAATATTTCTCTGTTGAATTGAAAATACTAATAAAATTGCCTGTCGTTAACTGAAATATTTCACCTGGATGTTGCAGACGACAAAAGAGGTTAATACTGAGAGAGAGAGAGAGAGAGAGAGAGAGAGAGAGAGAGAGAGAGAGAGAGAGGCCTTCACAATAACATTGCTCCCTGCCTTTGTATTCCACTCTCCCTCCCACAACACCAACACTCCCTCACTCACATACTACCGAGGAAATGGACTCTCTCTCTCTCTCTCTCTCTCTCTCTCATTAAAGTCGGGGCACGGACCAGAATTTAGCTCTTCCTTTCTGTGCTGGTGAGGGAGGCGTTTTGTGGGTTGTTTGACTTGCCTGTCGTCCTCTGGTACATAAAGAAAAGACTGAAACCTAAGTCTTTGTTTGTATTACCCTCGTCGTCCATGACTTTGGTGATGATGATGATGATAGAGGTAGATGTAGCAGTAGTAGTAGTTGCAATGCGGCATACCACACTAAAACGAATTACTGTGCCTCTAGTGCCTGTGACAAGTTTCGATTATGTTATGAATGAACACTGAAGAACAAGAACAAAGAAGGGAGTTAGTATGCGTAATGGTAGGCATTGGCTGGTGTATAGGTACTGTAAAACTGCTGAACCCATCCTGAACACGTCAGAATAAAGCAGAGATGTAGAATCCTTCGCTGGGCCTCCTGTTTACCTCTCCCTTGGGGGCCTTATTTTTGTGGGCTAAGGAGAGTGCCAGGCGCCTCTTTGTTAGCGATGTATTTTTCATGTAACGCTTTAATATTCTCGTACTCGTATGTGCTATTTTTATGCAGATGTAGTTAGCATAACATTAAAAATTTCCAACTTGACATCTACAGAAAAAGCTCGTATACAGAAGTTGCTAGGGAGCCTCCTTAGGCTACGAGAATGACTTTTTTTTTTTTTTTTTTAATTATCGCAAGTTTGATTGTCAAACCTTTATTTCAGCATTTTGTGCCATCTTCACCGACCTGGCTACCCAAGAAGGAGTTGACCAAGATATGACAATGTCCCGTGCCGATTTGCTCATTTTGCACTGTCCTGCTAATAAGCACAGAATAATTTTTCTCTCTCACTTGTTAAAAGAGTTATTAGCCTCGTTATTGAAAAAAAAAAAAAAAAGGCCCATACTGGTAAAAGTATTTTTAAGAGAATGAATGAGGTCATTCAAGGTTGACGATTTATTTCAATGTCTAGCTAATATCTCCATTGTAAAAATTTTTGTCCATAAACGTGTATAATATGTATTATTTTTTTGTAAGAGCACAATACTTTTACCATACCTTTTTAAATTGTTAGACTGACTAAAAGAACAGTTCGCCTTCGCTGTTAACGATTAATCAGCTGCGGCTATTATCACGGTTAGTGATAGAGCAATAATCTTAATTTCATATGAAAGTATAAAATGCAGTCCCGCCTTTCTCTGTACCCATGATTGGTAATCTGGGGGTAATTACCCCCAAAGGCGTATTTTTGCCTTTTCAGGGGGTAATATCAGTAAAGCATTGTTTGGAAATTTTTTTCATTTTTTACAATATAATAAACACGATTACCGTGAGCAGGATCTGGCAACTTTCTGGATAGACCTTGATAAATAATACACCAGTCTGTCATAGTGGGAACACAAGATCCTGACGTCTTTTGCAGCTAAATACCGCTGTGAAATGGGTTTTTCTACTGTGCTAAAAAAGGCCAAAAAAACAAAAACAGGACGGATATTGACTCTGACATGCGACGTATTTTACTTTAACAGAGCCATGCATAGAAATCTGATTAAAGGAAAAATCTTTCACCCATCACACCATTAGTCTAACCAAATGTATGTTCTGCTGAAAATTCTTAATTTAATGTAGTCGAAAACCATATATCGACTTCTTTCCATAACTTGTATAATCACTTGGAAAATACGGTGCCAGTACCAATATGTTTTTCTACTATTTGTCCCTGTTTAAGTAGGATGGAGTTTAACAGCCAATCTTGGTGTGCCAAGGAGCAACATTGGCAAAAAGGTTAAGCACCACGGCTCTACACTGCGCTTTTAACATTAGTTAATGAGGACATTGCACATTCAGCATATTGGCGATAGAAAATGGATATCTTCTGATACTCGTTAGAAAATAGTTTGCTGCCCATTTAAAAGCTAATAAGAAAACCCGACGGCAGCAGGGACTGGCATACCTGGGACAACTCCTTCATGGACTGAAATACCATTAAACAAAATGCAAAAACTGAAGTTCAAAGATTTTTTTGCGGTGTGTATATATTATTGCATCAGTACTTTTTCCGTATCTTATTCGTTGACGGTGGTATTCATGGAATAACGATGATAAGTATTTTTATCATTATGATACCACAGCCATCATCATCATCGTCATCATCAGATGTATCAAACGTCGTCAGGAAACACAAAGAAGCACTTTCTAACTTACACTGAGTTATGTATAATATTCATATTATAAATCATGTATAATATACACCATATATATATATATATATATATATATATATATATATATATATTCTTACATAGCCTATGATTTCATCATCCTTTGTGTAATTTTAACGCACAGTTGCTGCATGTTTGATCACGAGCGTGTTCTGCCTCAGTCCCCCCCTTCTACCGTTATAGTAGAGTAAGTCGTTCTCTCTGTTATACTTTGCGGGATTTTCAGCTCTCTGTCCCCATGGCTTCATTTGCACGTCCCTCTTACAAGTTGTATCAAGCTCTGCCAGCCCCTATATAATGAGCTCAGTCTCTGCATCATTGCCACTTAGATCTGCTCCTCATTTTGTTCACATCTCTGTCCTCCCCTGTACAGATATTATTATTGTGAGTGCTCAAGAAATCTCCAACCATCTAGCAGCTGTGTGTAATTTGAGTATAACTGTTGTTGCATTTTTTCTGTACTGTATATAGCATAAGTTTAATTTGTAGGCCTAGTGAAGTTTTTGTAATTCGTGTGGGGTTCTTTATGTCAGTCATTTTTGATAATAGTTTGTATCTGTAATAATTTATCTGGCATTCACTGAGTATTATCTGGTATCTCATTTTATCAGGGCTGACTTAGATAAATTTATTCTTGCTAATTTCGTGTTAATAGAGGCTATTGCAGTTAACCATATATTTAACCTGTTTTTGCCATTACATTATCCTTATGAGTCCTGAATGTTTTGTTGTTAGTTTGAGCATTAAACTTTAACTTGTAATTTTACCTAACTCTTTTGTTTTGAACCTGGAACTTTACGGGACAGTAGTGACTCTTCGTATTCTCACTTAAAGTGTACATTATCTTTCTCTGTTTCGTAACACAAATTTGGCGACCTCGCCAGGATATTCAGGATATTATCATAAGGATATTGTTTGATATTTTGTGACTGTGATATATTCATGATGGCTACTATTTCTACACTTGATGAAGCCAAAGATTTTTTGTCAAATGTGCAAACAGTGTGTGATATAGAAAACAGAACAAAGAATGAACTTAAGATTGTTGCTCAACAATTGGGATTTGTTGTTCGCTCTCATCAGTCTAAAGATCAAATTGTTGCCATGATTAATGAAAGCCTGTTTAATGTAACTCCTCCAAATGAGCAAACGCAGATTGAATTAGCTAAGTTACAGCTAGCCCTGCAGGAGGCCCGTGCTAGGGAGGTTGAGGCACAAGTTGAAATTGCTAGGATTCAGGCAGACCATGAGTATCGCATGAAACAAGGTGGAACTGGATCATCTAGCTCTGATGGTTTTGATGTGGCTAAAAATGTTAAACTTGTCCCTCCTTTTAATGAATCTGATTTAACAAAGTATTTTCAGTTGTTTGAGAGGGTAGCTACAGGTTTTAATTGGCCTAAGGAGTATTGGCCAGTACTCCTTCAAACTGTTCTCACCGGTAAAGCTCAAGTAACTTATGCATCTTTGCCTCAGGATCAGTCTGATAATTATGATGTAGTTAAGAGCTTGATTCTTAAGGCCTATGAGCTTGTTCCTGAAGCCTATAGAGTAAAATTTAGGACAACTTACAAGCAAGATAAGCAATCCCATGTTGAGTATGCAAAAATCAAAGAAGATTTGTTGGAGCAGTGGTTAAATTCTAAGAATGTGGATTCTGATTTTGGTAAATTTAAGCAGATGATTTTGCTGGAGGACTTCAAAAGGTGTATTTATAAAGATGTAAGCCTATATCTTGATGAGAAAAGAATAGATAATTTGTCTGATGCTGCAGTTTTAGCTGATGAGTATGTTCTCACTCACAAGAGATATTCTAGAGAAAAAGGGAAAGCTGAGAGTAAGTACGTTGCCTCTGCTCAGAGTACAGGTAACAGGAAAGAGAATAAGGATGATGTTTCTCAGGAAGTAAATACCAGCTTCACCTCTAGATTTCAGAAAAGTAAATGTACTTATTGTAGTAAGCTTGGTCATACTACGGAGAGATGTTTCAGGAGACAGCGTGATGTGAACAAAAAGGAGTCTTTAAATATTCAGTCAATTGGTCTAGTGTCCACTCTTGAGAGTTCCCAGAATTCTTTAACTGAGTTAACTGAACCTGCTTTGAGGGGTAACTTAAATTCTCATGATGGAGCTCCTCTTTTGAGCAGTAACGTGGGTGACACTCTCAAGAGTTCATGTGCTAATTTCCTGTCTGATGGTTTTGTCAGTCCTCTGGACAGTAATGACAGGAAATCAGTTAAAATATATCGTGATACAGGTGCTTGCCAATCCCTTATGCTGACCAGTGTTCTAGGCTCTAATGTTAATTCCTCTGATGAAACTGTAATCTTACAAGGTGTAGGGAATAATTACTTCTCTGTCCCTCTGTGTAGAGTGAATTTAGAGTCTGGTTTTGTTAATGGTTCCGTTATGGTTGGGTTGGTTGAGACACTCCCAATGTCAGGTGTAACTTTCTTACTTGGAAATGATATTGGTGGAAGTCAAGTGTGTCCAGCTCCTCAGTTGTCTAGTGAGCCAGTGGCTGCGTCCCAGGATTGTGATGTCCCTGATGTGTTCCCTGCATGTGCTGTCACTAGGGCTAAGTCTAAAGTTACTGGTGATTTAGAGGATAATGATGATGATGATGTTATCCTAGCTGACACTTTTCTTGCTAATTTGGACCACTCACCAGATGAGGCAGTACCCCGTAGTGTTGATAATTTGTCTCGTCAAGAGTTGGTTGAGTTGCAGGTTGCTGACCCTGAGTTGAAAGGTCTAGCTAACTCTGCTTACAGTGAAGAAGAGTCAGCCGGTGCTTCTACTTGTTATTATGTAAAGTCAGGAGTACTTATGAGGAAGTGGAGACCCCCAACAGCATCAGCCGACTGTGAATGGGAGGTTGTACATCAAGTTGTCATCCCTCGTGTTTGTAGGCAGGATATCATTAGAGAGGCTCATGATTCCAGTTTGGCAGGACACCTTGGAGTGAGGAAGACTGTGGCACGCATTTTGAAACACTTCTACTGGCCAGGTATCTTCAGGGATGTTTCCTGGTATTGTAAGTCTTGTCACACCTGTCAAGTTGTGGGGAAGTGAAATCAGACCGAAAAGGTTGCACCTTTAGTTCCCATTCCTCCTTTTGAGGCGCCTTTCACCCGTGTGTTGGTGGATATTGTGGGCCCTCTTCCTAAGACTTCTTCAGGATTTTCTTATGTGTTGACCCTGATTGATATGGCTACTCGTTATCCTGAAGCCATTCCACTTAGAAATATCTCAGCAAAGAACGTGGTTAAGGAAATGCTAGGGTTCTTCACAAAGTTTGGTCTGCCCAAGGAGGTACAGTCCGACCGGGGAAGTAATTTCATGTCAAACGTTTTCAAGCAGTCTCTGAAAGAGTTGGGCATCACCCAGATCACGTCTTCAGCTTACCATCCCCAGACCCAAGGAGCGTTGGAGAGATATCATCAAACACTCAAATCGATGCTCAAGAAATACTGTTTGGAACATCAGAAAGACTGGGATAAAAGTCTTCCGTTCGTTGTGTTTGCTGCAAGAGAATCTCCAAATGAATCACTGGGCTTCTCACCTTTTGAACTACTGTTTGGCCATGAAGTAAGAGGACCCCTTAAGTTACTCAAGGAATGCTGGCTGTCGGAGGAAGATGACGTCAACCTGCTGGAGTATGTGATGAAGTTCAAAGAACGGCTGTCCACTGCTTTACAGCTGGCGAGAGAGAATTTAGGAGCTGCTCAGGAGAAGATGAAGACTTGGTATGATAAGAAGTCCAGGTTACGCCACTTTCAGCCAGGAGATCAGGTTTTGATTCTGCTACCAGTTCATGGGCAACCTCTTCAAGCCAAGTTTAGTGGCCCTTATTTCGTGGAGAAGAAACTCAGTGATGTCAACTATGTCATCGCCACGCCAGATCGTAGAAAGAGCAAGCAACTATGTCACATCAACATGCTAAAGTTATATCACAGGCGGGACGAAAATAATCCAGTCTGCACTGTAGCTGTTCCACCCGAGTCTGCAAGTGAAGCTCTCCCATGCAGTATGAGCCTGAGTGATAGTTTGGGGAAGAATCCTGATATCATGAATGATCTCCAGACTAAGCATTCTCATCTACCACCCAAGGAAAGGCAGGAGTTTTCGGCATTACTGCAGGAGTACCAAAGTGTTCCGTGCCACTCCAGGAAGAACCACTGTGTTGATGCATGATGTCGATGTTGGAGACGCAAAGCCAATTAAATTGCCTCCTTACCGTGTGAACCCAGTGAAAGTTCCTCTCATCCAGAAGGAGCTTGGCTACCTGTTGGACCACAAGATGATTGAGCCCTGTCAGAGCGAGTGGAGTTCTCCTGTCACTCTAGTCCCTAAGCCAGGTGGGTCACAGAGGCTTTGCATTGACTACAGACGTGTTAATCAGATAACCAAAACAGACACTTACCCTCTCCCTTGTGTGGAAGATTGCATAGACAAGATCGGAAAGGCTAGGTACATAAGTAAGTTTGATTTGTTAAAGGGATACTGGCAAGTACCTATGACTGAACGTGCTAGGGAGATCTCATGTTTTGTAAAATTAGGAAAGACCTTTGCATGGTCTGTAATGCCATATACAGATTGTTTTAGAGTAATAAGAAATTTCCTTTGTAAATTTCTTTTTCTTTGTGGGGAGGTGTTACATAGCCTATGATTTCATCATCCTTTGTGTAATTTTAACGCACAGTTGCTGCATGTTTGATCACGAGCGTGTTCTGCCTCAGTCCCCCCTTCTACCGTTATAGTAGAGTAAGTCGTTCTCTCTGTTATACTTTGCGGGATTTTCAGCTCTCTGTCCCCATGGCTTCATTTGCGCGTCCCTCTTACAAGTTGTATCAAGCTCTGCCAGCCCCTATATAATGAGCTCAGTCTCTGCATCATTGCCACTTAGATCTGCTCCTCATTTTGTTCACATCTCTGTCCTCCCCTGTACAGATATTATTATTGTGAGTGCTCAAGAAATCTCCAACCATCTAGCAGCTGTGTGTAATTTGAGTATAACTGTTGTTGCATTTTTTCTTGTACTGTATAGCATAAGTTTAATTTGTAGGCCTAGTGAAGTTTTTGTAATTCGTGTGGGGTTCTTTATGTCAGTCATTTTTGATAATAGTTTGTATCTGTAATAATTTATCTGGCATTCACTGAGTATTGTCTGGTATCTCATTTTATCAGGGCTGACTTAGATAAATTTATTCTTGCTAATTTCGTGTTAATAGAGGCTATTGCAGTTAACCATATATTTAACCTGTTTTTGCCATTACATTATCCTTATGAGTCCTGAATGTTTTGTTGTTAGTTTGAGCATTAAACTTTAACTTGTAATTTTACCTAACTCTTTTGTTTTGAACCTGGAACTTTACGGGACAGTAGTGACTCTTCGTATTCTCACTTAAAGTGTACATTATCTTTCTCTGTTTCGTAACAATATATATATGAGTTTTATGCCAGGTACCCTTTTTTTGGATAAGGGCTAAGGCGTTACCCCCGGGTAGAAGACTTTGGTTTGGAGCGTGTAGCATTTTATGACCGGATGCCCTTCCTTATGTCTACCAATGACCCTTGGGTGGATTCGATCCTCCGACCCTTCGGTCAGAGCGGAGCGCTCTAACCCACTGAGCCACGGCTGCTATATATATATATATATATATATATATATATATATATATATATATATATATATATATATATGTATAATGTGTGTGTGTGTGTGTATATTGTCAGTCTATCAGTTTGTTTACCTCTCTGTCTGCAGTATCTATCTCAGGTGTTTGCGTGTCCTCCCTCTCTGCGCGGCTCCATTTTGACATCGGTCGAGAAGTTGTAAAATTATGAAAAGTGGAGTTATTAACGATTGTGTGTGTGTGTGTGTGTGTGTGTGTGTGTGTGTGTGTGTGTGTGTGTGTGTGTGTGTGTGTGTGTGTGTGTGTGAAGTGACCAATATAACAGGTCAAGATATATGTGTGTAGGCTTTTGGCATGATCAGTGTGCCTGTGTGTGTTGAGGGATTGTATTTATGTGTGTACGTGTGGGTTATTGATGTGCTTGCCTGTCTCAGTTTATGGAATTTATGTGTGTGTGTGTGTGTATGTAAGCAGTGTGTATGCATGAGTCTGCTGGCCTATTTATGTATGTAATGAACACATATATAAAATC
The DNA here is from genome assembly GCF_032717465.1 of Coenobita brevimanus. Classification (NCBI taxonomy): domain Eukaryota; kingdom Metazoa; phylum Arthropoda; class Malacostraca; order Decapoda; family Coenobitidae; genus Coenobita; species Coenobita brevimanus. Next base: position 24,307,204 of record NC_137007.1, on the reverse strand, counting down.
TACGAACATATTGGTAATGAGAGAGTGTTGGCCTGTGGTTCACGGGGACGGGGGTTCAGTCCGGACTGTGGCAGGGATAGGTTGAAATTCAGAGTTTACTTACGTCAATTTGTAACTGAATGTCTAGATTATCGTGAGATGTTCAGACTCAAGATTAATCATACAACCGTATGGAAATGTTGTATCATCTTAAAGAATCCACTTTTTAAAATAAGGGTGTAGCGCTTCCATTTTCATTAAACTTTCATGATAACACCCATCGACACAACACAGTATCCCCCACCCCCAGTTGATGCCATTTGGTGCTGCGTGGGAGTGTGTGGCACCATATGGGAGTGTGTGGGTGGATTGCTGGATCCCAGGAAATTGGCTTTTTATCCAAAACCTAATATAATATTTAAAAAAACGTCGCTTAGGTGGAAGTCTGTTGTATTGTCTTTGTTTTTTTCTTGGAAGGAACGGTTTGCGGGCTCCTTGCCTTTGGTTCTTTCTTTCTTGCATTAAAAAGAGTCTGGAACATGCATATATGTGTGCCTTTTCTGTTGGCTGTATGTGAGAACTTGGTTTATATGAAATATGAATATATGCAATGATAGGGTCTACATTGGTATTCAGTAATATTTTATGCAAAAATAAGGAACCTGAGACTGAAAGCCTGCAGTCATTTGTCATTCCAGAGGATATTCAAAAGAATAAGCTAAGATCTGTCAGTTTCGAGATGCAAAGACAGTGGAGCTCATAGGCAGGGTGAAAATAGACTGAATGTATAGCTACAGAGCTTACCAGCTGCATACATAAAAGGCGAGAGTACTGAGTGCTTTGCCATTAGAGTTAGAAAGAAAAGGATATTGTATGTACATATCAGAAGTGTGTGTGTGTGTGTGTGTGTGTGTGTGTGTGTGTGTGTGTGTGTGTGTGTGTGTGTGTGTAGTTATCTTTTCAGAAAAGAGAAAGATAATGCAGAGACTATGCAGTAAAATCATCTTTTTCAAGTAAAGCAATATATAAAAAGATCAGATCAACATCTGTTTATTTCGAGGTACCTGGACACAATATGTCTGAAAGTGTAGCTTGGGGAAAGAACGGATTAAGCAAGAGTATTGCAGAACTGATCAGTTGTGTATGTGAAGGAATGGAAATACGGGGCATCTGTTACACTGCATTAGAGAGATGGATAAGGGTACGGGTGAGTGAATAAACAGATGTTGCATTCCCACCTATAGAAGGCAAACAAACAGGGAGTTCAAAAGGACTGCCTAGTGAATCAAGGATTGGAAACACAGACATGCAACACTTGATACTCTCAAGAGAACAATGCCCAGTGAAACGAGGATAGTAAAACAGAGAGATATTCAACACTGCTGTGAAAAATTTTCATGGTGTCACTGTGAGGAGAGGAGTTGCTCTGGCAAATAGTATTTGGCTTACCGTGGTTAGAAAAGCTGTATGTGGCGACCCTCCTGCCCCACACGAGTACTTCAAACAGCTGGTGTCCGATGTATGCATTAAAGAAAACATGGAATCGATTTAACACACTAACCTCTAAGATGCCAGCTTAACAAAAGAACATGTGATTCCGTCAAGAAAGACCATAAAAAGAAAGGGAGGGACACCGAGAATGCTGAGAGATAATTAAGGCTTCAGTTCTGTGTTGCTGAAGGCAGTGATGCAGTTATGTTAATGACAGGTCTGGGTTAAAAAAAGAAATGAGAGGGACAGAGAGAAACTGAGTTTATGAGAAACTGAAACCAACCATAATTTCTACCCCAAACAGAGATAATGGACAAGATAAGAAGTTAGGCAAGCCATAACCCAATTGCGTGAGTTTTGTATCCTCGTATGATGGACTTGGGAAACAGATGAAACTTTGAAGGATGGAATCGTCAGTGTGAGGGGATAGGGCTAGATGTATTGCTCAGATCACTGGTGAATAATAGGAAGTGAGTTAATGAAATTACAAAACCCTGAAAAAAAAAAAAACAATATTGATAGCATTAGGAAAGGAACAGTGGCCGCCAACAACAACAGAGACTACAGAATGGCCAGAAAGGGAACTTGAGATGAAGTTAATAATGGAAGGATTATGAGGCAATCCGGAACAACAGATTTATATGAAACTCAGCCACAGGTCCTTGTAATGTCTGTCATAATAATAAGTTCCTGCAAACTCCCCAAAGGCAGATGACCAGATACCCCGAAAAAATGAGAAGTCGAAAGTGGTTCGCCCCCGACGTAGCCTAGTTTAACGGCCAGAAAAATTACGGATGAAATAAGCTTAACTTCACTGCTACATCAATTTCCCAAAGCTGAACAAAATACTGAGGTGCGAAACCACTCTTAAGTTATTTAAATGAGATCTGCTTAATTATGATGATCATAGATTTCCCTAAAGCTGAATAGATGATCCGGCTTTACAAAGATCTTAATAATAAGCTGCGACACGCATATTAAATAGGATAAGGATAGACTAAAATGCTCTAGAAATGAAAGATTTTCAATGATTTGGTTGATGGTGAGAGAGGAGGGAACGAGTACTCATTTTTTTCGGTCAGGGTAAAGGACAGACAACTTCAAGCAAGAAGAAAAGGTACCGGTACAAGTTGACAGAAGAATATAAAACAGTTTGCCTTGGCAGGGTTCTTTAAAACAACAGAAGAGAACTTTCCAAAACCAAATACCTTGCCTCTTTACTAGTAAAGAGACCAGAGAAATAGAAAGGTACTACCTTGGAAATATTATACTCGTAGTTATAAAAAAGTGTGAATTGGAAGGAGATGGAGGAATAGTGCTGGAATCATCCAGAGTAAACCGTGAGGAAAAAGTTTGAGCACAGAGTTTGGCTTATCAGAGAAAGAGACAAAACATGGCCTCTTGAGTGCGAGAAAAGGAGAGTTTTTTTGGCTTGGTGCCGGAAAGATCGGGAAAAGATAGAACTGGAAAGATTACGGCACCAAATGATGAGTGAAAGTATTTTTGGCCGGACCAAGAACAGATTTAGCAGGACTCAGGGCAGAAACATTAAGTGCTTGTGATTCTGGGATAAATTTGCACCAGAACTTTTTGAAAGCCACCACCTTTATGAGGACAGTGTTGAAAAGGTTTAATTTTACCGCATTAGTTAGAGGGCAAGAATAAAGGACAGTATGCATCTGTCTTTAAAGGGATATTGGTTTAAGTGTGTGTGTGTGTGTGTGTGTGTGTGTGTGTGTGTGTGTGTGTGTGTGTGTGTGTGCAAACAAATGCGACCATTTATCACACCAGCTTCCAAACGCCAGACAAGTGACAAGGGGGCCTGGTGAGGGGGATACGGGGAGAGGGTGGGGGAATGACGAGTGGGGAAATAGGCGATGGGAAAGAGGAGTTGGTGATGGAGGGAGAGGAGGGTAAGGGGAGTCGGTAGTGGAGGGAGAGGAGGGTAAGGGGAGTCGGTGGTGGAGGGAGAGGAGGGTAAGGAGTGGAGGAGGGAGGAGGGGGGAGGGAAGGAGAGAGAGGACTGTACGGGAGACGGTTGGGAGAGGAGCAATGCTTGGTGTTTGCATACTGTCTTGATTCATTGTTTGTTTACATCATCCTGGATCTGGACTGTCAGAGGTTAATTGATATTGCTCTGACCTCCTTTGTCTTGGTTTGTTTTGATGCCTCTTGATAAACAGAAGGTCGGCCTTATTGGGAGATTTGTTTATGTTTGTGAAATGTCACCCGTTAATATTGCCCTTATTTGAGGGTATTGCTATTGTTGTTGTGTGCTGAGCTTTTATTTTTTATTCACTTTAATGATATGGTACTTTCCACATCGCTTTATTTTGATCATACCCCTCCCACACTCATTCGTCCTTCTCACACTCATTCATCACTTCCGTACAAATTCATCACTTCCACATTCATTTATCACTCCCACACTCATTCACCACTTCCACACTTATTCACCACTCCCACACTCATTCATCACTCCGACACCTGCTCATCATCACCCCCTCTCTTGTCTTTTCCTCACCCACTCGCATCTCGCACACTCACTTACTCTTTCCATGCCTCATCCCTTCTAAAACTTTCCTCAACCCTTAGCACACACTTCTAACTGCCCCCACACCTCTCACTACCCTCACACTTCTCACTCTTCTTTCTCCACCTCTTACTCTTCTTTCTCCACCTCTCACCCTCCATCACAGGACCCCTCTCGTAATCACATAATCCCTGATTCGATTTTCCATTTCCCCTCCTTCCCATCTGCACCTTATTTATCTGTTCACATTCTCACATCCCCTCCCAACCACTCTCTCACACACACTCCCATGAGCCACACATCATCCCACAATCACCCCATCCTCCACCAAACATCCCACACAAACTCCCATCCTCCATCCCCCCTCCCACACACACTTACTTCCTCCACCCACCCTCCCACACACACTCATATCCTCCACCCAACTTCCCCCCCCACACACCCACATTCACACCCCCTACCCACCCACCCACACACACTCCCATCCTCCATCCAACATCCCACAGAAACATCCACCCCCTACCTACCCTCCCACCCACACTCTCATCCCCCTTTCACTTCCCCCCCCCACAATCCTACCCCACCAACCATTTCTGATAACCCACCCCTCCTTTCACACCAAACTTACCACCACTAATGTCCCACAATCAGTTATCTACCACCTACCCCTGCACTCCCAGACTCCCATTCCATCCATCCATTCCTATCCTTCCTTCTTTCAGCCGCTCCCTTCCCTTGCTCACCAAATTTCCATCCCACCAACCCTCCCACACATACCCTTCCCTCACTTATCCTTCTTTACCCACACTTTAATCCAACCTACATTTCGACACAAGCACCTTTCCCACTTGCTTCCATCCCTCTGTGTCCACCCTTATTCCCATCCTATCTACCTCCCCACGCACTTTCACCATCCACCCACGAACTCCTCCCTCCCCCACCTTCCGCACCTTCACCCCCAAGAGAGAGAGAGAGAGAGAGAGAGAGAGAGAGAGAGAGAGAGAGAGAGAGAGTGAGAGAGAGAGAGATGGAGTGATGAGGTTCGTTAGGTGCATAGTTTATATTGTCCTGGGAGGGTGTGCTGGTGTGGTATGCGTGTGCTGGTGGCTTGCTGGTGTGCTGTGCTGTGCAGTGCTGTACTGTGGGTGTGGTGCTGGTGTAGTGCAGTGTGTGGTGCTGTAGTGTGATGGCGGCATGTGGTGTGCTGTGATGTTGTGTAGGTGTGTTGGTGTTGCGGTGTGGTGTAGTGAACTGTGTATGGTGGAGGTGTGGGGGTATGGTGTGATGTGGGAGAATAGCCATGATGATGTGGTGTGGTGTTAGTGTGGTCGTGTTATTCTGTGTGGTGTGGTGTCATGTGGTGGTGGCTGTGTAGCGATGGTGGTTAGGCAGTGGTAGTCTAATGACGTAGTTGTGCGATGTGATGTGATGTGGTGTGGCAATGTGATGATGATGATGATGATGATGTGGTTTGGTCGTGAGCTGTTGTAGTGGTATGGTGTGGTGACGATGGTATGGTGAGAGTGGTGTGTTGGTGGTAGTGGTCAGCTGGAGTGGTGTATGTGACGTATTGAGGCAGTGGTGGTGGTGATGTGACTGATGGTGATTTAGTGCTAGTGTGATGTATGCTGGTCTCTCTCTCTCTCTCTCTCTCTATCTATCTCTCTCTCTCTCTCCATTTTCTTAAATTCCCGCAATTTCACGTCCCCCTGACTTTTTTGTTTCTTCTTTTATTTTTATCTTGTTTTCGTTCCACTTCCCTCTCTATTTTCGCTCTGTCCAAAAGCTTCTTCCTTCTCTCCTTTCTTTTCTCCGTTGTTTGTCCCCACTTGTTCTGATTTCCTCCTTTTTATCTTCTTGAATTTATCGTTGCCTTGCTACTCTATGCTCCTTTACTCTCCTTCCATTTCCTCCTTCCTAATTCTCATTTCTCCGCTCTCTCTCTCTCTCTCTCTCTCTCTCTCTCTGTCACTGTTATTCCACTTCTTTTCTCACGACGTAGAATTTTAGGTTAGGTCATGTCCATGCGTCCTTGCGTCCGGTAGTCCGTGCTTCCGTTCCACGCTGTATTTCAGAAACCATTTGTTGGAATTTTCTCATATTTTGTATGACTGTAGTGCTATATAGAAGGTTGTTGCTCGTCATTTCAAAATTTGAAAAAATCCAATCCGGCAGACTTATGACCAGTTTTTCTACTTTTTGAAAATTTAAATCCATTTTATCTCCTTTCCTTTAACAAAGGAGAGGGAGGGGATGCGTGGATCACGTGTTTACTGTGAGGCAGGTGTGTGAAAAGTATTTGGCGAAAGGTAAGGATGTGTCTTGGGTGTTCATGGATTTAGAGAAAGCATATGGCAGAATTAATAGGGAGGCTTTGTGGACTATCTTGAGATTGTATGGATTAGGTGGTCTGCTGTTAAAAGGAGTGAAAGGTTTTTATGTAAATTGTAAAGCGTGTGAAAAAGTGGGAAATACTGTGAGTGATTGGTTTCTTGTGAGCGTAGGGCTGCGGCAGGGATGTGTGATGTCACCTTGGTTGTTAAAATTTATATGGATGGTGTTGTAAGGGAGGTGAATGCAAGAGTTTTAGGTGGAGGTTTGAGTCTGGTGAATACTGATGGTAGAGAGTGGAATCGGAATCAGCTGCTGTTTGCATATGATACTGCACTGGTGTCTGATTCGGAGGAGAGATTGAGACAGTTGGTAGAGGAGTTTGCAAGTGTGTGTGAAAGGAGGAAATTGAGTGTGAATGAGAATAGGAGGAAAGTGATGAAGTGTACGAGGTTGGTAGATGGTAAGGGGATGAATATACTTTTGAATGGTGAGTTGCTTGAGGAGGTAGAGTGTTTTAAGTATTTAGGGTCACATGTTGCGGTGGATGGAAGAATAGATGTAGAAGTGAAGTTTAGAATTAATGAAGTAGGAAGGGTGCTGGGAAGAATGATAAAAAAGTATTTAGATATCGTTCGCTTAGAATGGATGTAAAGAGAAGGCTGCATGAGGGTGTAGTGGTACCGACTGCGTTATATGGGGCTGAAACATGAAATATGGGTGTAGCAGAGAGGAAAAGTTTGAATGTAATGGAGATGAGGTGTCTGAGGTGTATGTGTGGAGTGACGTGTATGGACTGAGTGAGAAATGATATAGTGCGAAGGAGAACTGGAGTTATGTAAGAGATGGCTGAACGAGCTAGGCAGAGGACGTTGCGATGGTTTGGACATATTGAGAGAATGGATGAAGAGCGATTGATGAGAAAGATGACTGGATCGGATGTGAAAGGTGTCAGGCTGGGAGGAAGACCACAATTATGATGGATGAACAGTGTGAAGAGAGCATTAGGTGCCAGTCTGTAGAGCATGGAAGACTGGCTGCGCCTGATAGAGATAAAAGGAGTGAAACTGTGAATGAACAAATGGTAAAGCGGCCTCGACGGGATGTTCTCCCGCATCTGGTCTGATCAGCTGATCAGATCAGGTGCGGGTATGGGGATGGGTCCATTGCGATGTGGCAGGGGTAAACCAGCTCTGCTGTCGGGCCGTGCTGCTGATGTCGCTGGATTACGCTGCACAGTTGACCCTTGTGCGGTGTGGTGCGGTGAGGAGCGGTCCCTTCTCCCTTTAGAGGCTAAGATACTAATAAATGTGTGTGTGTGTGTGTGTGTGTGTGTGTGTGTGTGTGTGTGTGTGTGTGTGTGTGTGTGTGTGTGTGGATGAGTAGTTTGGGGTTTACAGGTTGTAACGAAGTGAAATATAGTCTCTCTGGGACTTGTTCTTTGTGTCTTTCTTGTATTCTTTCCCATTTTTGTCCTCCGTTTCATAAAACTTTTTATCTTCCCACATTTTTTTTCTATTAAATATAGGTTTCTTTATCTCTAACCTTCATCTCGAGGTTGTCTCCTCATAGTAGTCTCGGTCTGCTTTTATTACAATTTCCGAAGGGAAGATGTATATTTTTTCTATTTCTTTTTGGTATTCATCTTATTATAACGGTCGTTGCCACAGCCTCTCGCCATTATTCCGAAAATTACTACCGGTATGTATATACCTAGATCTGGTATATGGAGAAGCCTTTCCAGATTTTTTATTGAGGCTTTTAGAATTATTTTGTAGCCCAAAAATGTAAGAACACGGGCGCTGAGTCACCAAAATACGGGCCTAGAACCATCAGACGTCAGAACAACCATCCCAGTAAAAGCACATGTTTGGTTTGGCATCGAAAGCGCTTACTGTGCAAGGTGTACTTGATTCGAACGTGCCCTCAAGTCTGTATGATCTGTGATTCTTTTCAGGTGATCTAAAAATACAAGAAAATGCATTTATTTACACATAAGAAGCAAGCTTTGGGAAATATCATGTATTTGCTCTAAAATGTTGTCTTTGTTGTTTATCGCATCTTTATCCATTTCTCCATGTTTCATACTTCCTTTATCTTCTCTCGTTGTACTTCTGTCTTTCCGTCTGCCTTCCTCTAACATTGGCGTCTGTGAGTATATTCCCTTTTCTGCGAGTTCATTTCATTTCTTTATTTTGATCGGCTTGTGTGTGTCTTTGTTTTCGTCGTTTCTTTCTTTCTTATTGTTTGTTTCCGTCTCACTGAAGTTGTCTTGGCTTTCCCTTGCCTTACTCTCGCATTAGCTCACCTCCACACTTTTGTCTTTATTTATTGGTATATCCGCCTTAACGCTTTCCTTTGATATTACTTTTTCTCTTTTCCTCAGCTCTCTTCTCACCCTGCCTTCTGTCCTTATATTGCTTTCTGTCTCGTCTGTCTCCGTCTTTTTCACTCTCTGTTCCCTCATAATGCTTCTCTCTTTATTCCTTTGCCATCTGCTGTCGTTTGCTCTCCTACGTACCATCTTCTTTGTTGTTCGAATGCACGAAGCGAGCCATAACACTAGTCTTCAATCAAACTTTAGTGTGTAAATTTCTTGCCCCACATGACTTATAAAAGTTCCCTGCTTGAGATGCACCAAAACTTTTCTTCACAGTTATTAAACCAATCGCTGCATGACATCATTTTGACAATTACAGTACATGAAAATTGTCTTCCGGTCCTATCAGACTTCCCCCCAACCCTCCAACAAGAAAGTCAAATATAGCCAAAAAACAACAAAAATATTTCCGCTTGGCAACAACGGAGCACTATTTTCCCCCTCAGCTGTTAGGCCAACCACTGCATGTTGTACCATTCTGAAACTGTCATGAAGATTGCCATCCAGTGGTACCACTTTTTCTTTAAAAAAAAAAAAAAAAATGTACCCGAAAAATGCCAAAAATACAATATTGTTCGCCTGGAAATGTTCCACACCTGTGGTGTGGATGCCCATTTCATGATTTTTCTTTTTTACATCTATCGTCTCAATTTTCCTTTCCCTTACTCTTCCTGTCTCTTCGTTTTCAATAACAGGTTCTTTTTCTTCTGCCACATTACCCCATCTCCATACTTTTTTTTTTTTTTTTTTCCAGACTAAGAAACTCACCCGACTTCACTGGGGATGTTGTACAACCTAACCATGACTGTTTGATCAAAACATACTACACATGCGCGGCCCAGATATATGTAAAGTAGTTTTAAAAAATACTGACCATAAGTCGCACGACCTTGGCTTCTACTTCACATGTGTAGACAGAGCTTCAGGTCTCTAGATGGACAAAACTATAGCGAAATGTTCTGATGAAATATCATGCCAGGTATCGCAACTGTGTGCGGAGGAAGTAAGTATACCATTACTTGTAATAATCTGTGAACTTAAGACAAAATACATTAATTACCAAAGAGGTGGAATAGAGCTTAAAGTGCACCAGTGTAAAAAACCGAAATTTAAAGAAAAGTTGAACAATACAGTGGGCTACTTTCTCTCATATGTGTAATATGCAAAATATCAGAAAAAAAAAAACTTATGGAACAATTGGTTGCTGATTTGGATTATTTTCAAATAAGCATTTCCGCTTTATAGTTGGAGAGTCATTTGTCACCACATACCACAGCGACAAAAAACATAGGAAGGAATTGGATGGGTTGACTGTATTTATCATGACTGCGAGCAAGCTTATGATGGTGTGCATCATCGACGACTTAATTGGAAATTTAAAAATAGAGGAGTTACAGGAACCCCACTAAAATTGATGGAATTAGTTTTTAAGTGACTGGAAAAATGAGAACAGTAATACGAAAAGTTACTCAAGCTGGAGAAAGGTGGCAAGTGAAATTACACTGGAATAATTATTAGTTCCAATGATAATCTTATTGCGGTGCTGGAGAAGGACGCCTTCACGTGGTGGCACCAACATAAATGGGCGGCTCTGCTGCTTGATTATAAAGACGTCCCTCCATTCCCCCCTGTTCCCCGAAAAGATGATGGACTTCTGAAGAATGACTTCAACCTGCAGTCCACCGAGTTTACGTTCAAATGACCCCGGAGACTCCGCAAAAACAGCAACAACATCATAGTTCTTGTGTAATATTATGAAATGATATAATACAATGAAGAAAAATGAAACAGATATTTGAATGTGTGGAAATTATGCAAAAATACTGAAATCCATTGAAAAGTAATGCATCTTGCAGAGAACTTCAGGCTAATTCATAATTATCGCAGAGGAATTTAAAACGGTCAGTGAAACAGCGTAAAAAATATATTATGTTACATATTTTGGAAACAGTAGAAAAACGCCTTAATGAGAATAGAGATTAAGGGGGAAAAAATAAGAAGCATGTTGGAATTAAAGTTAACTCAAAGTTGCCACCTGAAGACCGTGCAAATGAAAAAGTATGAAAGGTGTACATTGTGCATACTACTGGACAGAACGAAAGTAGCAGTTATGTATGTAGATTATGACTGAGTTAGGAACAAATAAATTTTGCATATGGTCAACCCTTGCTGATGTTGTAGCAGTGTAAAACCCTTACTAGAACACACACACACACACACACACACACACACACACACACACACACACACACACACACACACACACACACACACACACACACACACACACACAGAACTTAAAGAATATAAGAAATAACCTCAATATGGTTGCCTAGTCTGGAGAAATTAAGCGATGAAGAGATGACTAAGTTCAGACTCAGAGAAAAAAGCAAAGAAAAAGAAAAGGGTGAGATATGATACTGTTGTGCAAATGTGTAACAGGGAAAGAAGCTATTGACAAGACAGACCACAGAATACCCACAGACAGACGGCCAAGAGGACACGACCAGGAACTGCACAAAGTAAGAGGTGATAAATATGACAGGAAATACAGTTTTCCGATGACAGCAAGTGACTCACGGAACCGACCACAAAATGAAGTTGTGTCGGTGAGAAACAGGAACATTTAGAAATTTTTGTGAAGCCGGTGATGAAATAGTGGCAGCTTACCCCCCCCCCTTCTTTCTCTCTCTTTTTCTCATATCTGGTTGTGACCTTCCCTTACCCTCATTCTTCTTTGTCCTCATCTCCAGCTTCGGCCTCTGTTAATCCTCTTACGTTATTTCGGCCGTCCGCTGTGTCCTGTCATTTCTTTACCCCATTTCCGCTGCCATTTCCTGTTTGTCTTCCACCTTTGCCTGTCTCTCTCTTTCACTTCTCTTCCCCCACTTCTTTTTTCACTTTCACCTCTTCCACTCTTCTCTTTTTCATGTCTCTTCCTCTTTATCACGTCTCTTTCTTCCTTTCTCACTTCTTCTCTGTCTCTTTCACCATTCTTATTTTCTTTCACTTCTTGTTTCTTTCTCCTTTCTGTGTTTGCATCTCTTCCTTTTTATCGTCCTTTGTCACATCTTTTCCTGCTCTGTTACCTCTATCTCTCTCTTTCACGCGTCTCCCTCTCGCATTCACGTCTCATCCTGTCTTTCACCAGTCTTACTGTCTCACCTCTCTTTCTCTCATTTTCAGATAATTTTCTCTCTTTCAGTTCTTCCTACCTCTTCCTTTCTATTTCATATCTCTTCCTGCGACTGCTCTTCCTCTTTTATTCTCTTTTGTTTTTTTGTTGTTGGTAATGAGATGGCTGCGTTTTTATCAGGACGTAAAGCAGTACCTGAAGTTGTGTGTGTCCTTGCCTCTCGTATCATGTTTGCAAAATGTGTAGTATGATACAATATTATGTGCAGCCCTTCCTCATAGTGGGGATCTGGGCGTTTTCTCTGAGATGAGTAAAATTTTCTGCCGCTCATCGGTGTAATATGCATGAAGTGTGGGTGTTTCGGTGAATGTCCTCTACACTCGCCGTTTATGATCATCCTCGACCCCCACCACTGACTTAAGAGAGGTCGTGGTTTTGGCTTCCCGCTTGAATGGAAACCTGTCAAGTGATTAGGTGGTGATTCGAAGTTTTGCTAGACTACGCGATTTACTGCATCACCATGAACTGCTTCACATGTGCTGTTTAAGTAAAGCTTCCCACGACGACCATAACCATAGATGATACGTCTCTGGCCTGAAACCCTGGCTACAACTTCTCTGCAGCCAGTGGTGGGAGTAGTGGATGAGCAGGAACCATGACTCAAGAGTGTACAATCACGGTTAGTATTTGTTTTACGTGCCTGGGGTGCTGAATACATGACGCGAAACTTCAACACTGGTTAGTTGGACAGAATCTCATTTGGTTCAGACAAAGTTGCCATACAGTGTAATGGAACTGTTTTGTATCCATGAATATTTATGTCCAACAGTATGAGCACCGTTACAATTTGGACCTTGGAATCTGAGCAGAATGTTGTTTCCCCAGGTTTATTTTTCCATTGGTAGTTTAAAGTATGAGAGAGATAGTCCAAGTTCACGCAGCACATTGAATAGTACAATAAAAAAGAACTGTTTGCTTGTTGAAATGAGACGTACATTATTGCTTTAAAATTCTTTATCCTCTACTTCAAAGCGATAAGCACGGAGGAGTAGCAGTATTTTTTTCCATATTCTCTCTGGGACAAGAGACTCTTTAGCAGTTCTTCATTGGCGATTTTATTTTACATAGTGTATCCTTATATTCTCCTCTGAGCCACATCCAGAAACATACTAACAAGGAAGAGGTACAGTACAACGGCGCTCAGTGCAATGACCCTTACAGTCACCTCAGTACAGTGCAATACAGCAATATAAAGCGAATGATTCTGAAACGTACTGTATTCCTTCCGTACCAGCACTCAACGTAATTATGATGTGCATTACAGGTTTTCTTGTTTCTCGTTATTCTTTCATGCTTAATTCATGGTAATCGTCATTACCATCACCTTCACCGTTATCGTAATTACTGTATTATCCTATCCTAGCTTTTCACGTCATACACTGAGCCTCCTGCAGTTGGGTGGGTACTGTGTACGCCTACCATTTCTTCTGAGTTGGGCTCAGTACCACTCCGGTGCGAACATTTAAGAGGGTAGTTTATCCTTTCATTTTATTTCACATGTTCGTGCCTGGTTGAGGTTCCTCCCATAATATAATACAGACTCACTCACTCACGGACACAGCCAGTGTCTACATATACTTGTTGCCTTACATTTCATAATGCCTTCTACATCTATAACCCAGCGTGATTCTATGGGGGTGAGGGAGCATTTTTCTAGTGACAAAGTGGTTTTCCCCGATCATACAGATCAGTTGTCCCTCAGGACCGTAAAACAATTTGAACGTGTATAATACAGCTGCCCACCAATGTCAGGCGTGTGCAAGTCAGCCGTTACATACATACATGCATACATACATACATATGTACATGCATGCATGCATACGTCATGCATGAGACAGATGGAATCTAAAGACTAGAAAAGAAAAATGGACAAGAATTATGAACTTTTAAAAAATACTCATGTCACACTTCCATTCCTTTCTAGATAACGTGTTCCCTCTTTCCTTGACATCTTTCCTCTTGTAACCTCATAACAATTTTTTTTTTTTTTTTTTTTTAAGCTGCATGAAGTAGTGCGTGGGCAGGAGCGACGGATTAATGACCCCGTCACTACGACCGGTGTACTTTAATCTCTTCACAACGGCCACGTCATTTTTATTCATTTTTGATGTCTCCAGGAATTACATTCACCAAAGGAGAGTCTTTTATATCTTGGTGGGTTAGATATAACCTTAGTTAACCCTTTCATTACAAGAGATTTCCCCTAAACAATATCAAATCCTCTATTCGGTAGACTGCAAATAAGAATAAAAAAGTGGGGAGGGAGGTGCACTGAGAGAGCACAACACCCGCGTCAACCAAATGGTCTAAAGGCTGAGTAGTTGACACTGCCCTGTGACAATGGCAGTCGGCATTTTACTCTCAAAGTCGAATTACGTCTTTCTTGCCTAACCCTTAACACTTCCATCAACTTTGATTTAAATCAGATGAGAACTGCTTGGGTTGACTAAAATGACCTTGAACTTTGACCTTTCCCTGTGACCTTAACCTTAGACTTGTTGTTCACAGAATTAAACGCTTTATCCCTGTTTTATAGTGAACCCTCCCACAAAGTTTAGATTACATTGGATAAAAGCTTTAAGTTGACCTGGCCATGTAGCCGTGACCTTTGTCCTATTGTAAAAAAAATAGGTCAATTTTGTTGGCGATCCTCAAGTCATCCACCAGAATAGATCCAGATCATATCAGAAATGTTTTAATTACTTTGTTCACACACATACTGTACATCCAGGTAGAACTTACATCTTGTCCAGGTAACCTTAAATTTTGATTGATTTCATAACTGAATCCCTTATTTCGTGCCTGATCTTTAACTCTTCCCTGCAGTTTAGTTCAAACCAGATACTGTTCGAGCTAACCTTGCTCTGTGATCTTGATCCTTGATGTTTTCCTATGACCTTGACCTTTGATTGCCGTCAAAGTAAATCCTTTAATCTTATCCATAACCCTTCCATAAAGTTTCGCTTAAATCAGATAAAGGCTGATTAATGTTAATCTTGTACTATGACACTGATGACTCTGACTTTTGACCTGTTGTCCAACAAAACAACCGTTTTACTCCCTGGCTGACCTTCAAGATTTCCACCAAGTTTAAAACATGATTAAAGCTATTAGTTATTTTGTTAACAAACAAAGGTCGAACTTTGACCTTGACCTGTGACCTTACGTTTGACCTATTGTTGACAAAAACAATAGGTGTCCTCATTGGCTGACTCTCAACCCTTCCACCATGTTTGGTTAAAATCGGGTAGAGACTGTCTGAGATATTTTGTCCACACACACACACACACACACACACACACACACACACACACACACACACACACACACACACACACACACACACACCGCTCAGAACACAGCAACCGTGCTCATTCTATGTGTTGTAAATTTCTTCGTGGTAAAGGCGTTAAACGGAATAAAAATATTTAGCGGCAGGAAAAAGAACAACCACATCCCACTGAAAGGCCTCACATGGTAATACTTATATGTTGCAAAGCATCATCATTTGCCAGTTTGTTTCATTTTTTCTCTCTTTTCCAGGTACGTTGGTCTGTGGTGAGCGAAACAGTAAGAGAAACATCATTAGTTCGGGGTAATGTCTTTAGTTTTTTCTGTTTTTGCCTTAATTTCTTTCCTTTTTTTTTCCTTTGCGTCCGTGTTTTTGCCTGGGCTTTCTGAGAGGAAAGGAATATTGCTTCACGTAGAGGAAGTTTAATTAGTGTTACTGTAGTGGTGTGTGTGTGTGTGTGTGTGTGTGTGTGTGTGTGTGTGTGTGTGTGTGTGTGTGTAGGCAATAAGAATCACATATTAGCATACAAATTCATTCTAGGGTACACAGAAAGATTTGCATATAAACGCACATACAGAGGCAGGCACACACAGACACACACACACACACGCATGTATATAGACACATACACAACAGCAAGATGAAGGTTTTATGTGCGCTTCCATATGCAAATATTACACAGCCGCACACACACACACACACACACACACACACACACACACACATATATATATATATATATATATATATATATATTTCTGTGTGTGTGTGTGTGTGTGTGTGTGTGAATTCTCTTTCACTAACACACAATACACAGAACCTCTCATACACATTTCTCTTACTGTTTTGGCATACAAACAATGGCTGAAGAAGAAACAGTAAATCCAAACATCACACTTAAAAGTACTTACACACACACACACACACACACACACACACACACACACACACACACACACACACACACACACACATGAACCTTTTCTTTCTCCCTCAGCACAGAAACACACGTACACGCACACATATTCTCTTAAAAATAGCGAAAAATATGTGCACACAAACATAAACACAGAGAAACGCAAAGCTTCCTGTATAGAGGCAAGTTTACGTGTGCAGGCAGCGTAGGTTAAACCGTTAGGGCGGAGTTACGTGGAGAACCATGGGATTTTCGACGTTAAAGAGGTCTGCTGTTTTACTGGTGGGGGGGGGGTGCGGCTGGTGAGGTGGTGGTGGTAGTGGCTGTGGCAGTGGTGATGGTTTTGTTGTGGTGGTAGTGTGGTGATGGTGCTGTTGTGGTGGTAGTGTAGTAATGGTAGTTGTTGTGGTGACTGTAGTGATATGTTGTTGTGGAGGTGGTGGTGGTGGTGGTTGTGTCTGTGGTGATGGTGGTAGCTATAGTGAGAGGTGGTAGTGGTGATGGTGATATATGGTAGTAATGGTTGTGGTGGTCAGGGATGGGGTGAGGGTGGCGATGGTATGTAGTAGTCGTAGTGCTAATGTTGTGGTAGTGGTGGTGAGGTACTGGTAATGTATGGAGATGGTGCTATGTGGTAGTGGTAGTGGTTGTGGTATTGAAGTGTGGAGGTAGGCTGGAGTAATGGTAGCAGTGGTGTGTGGTGAATAAGACTGTGGTGAGATGGCTGACTGCTCCTTTGCTTTAGTGGTAGTGATGGTGGTGATACTGGTTATGGTGAACTGTGGTTGTGGTGGCATTCTGTGGTGGTAGCGTTGGTGGTAGTGGTGATCGGCTACATAGATGGAGGTAGTAGTGTGAAGTGAGAATGGTTGTGACAAGTGAGGCAGTGGTATAAAGTAATGAATATTGTAATGATGATGTTAAGTGTGATGATGGCAGGGTAATGAGTTGTGATGATAAAGATGACATATATGGTACTTATGAATCGTGATTTATAGTAGACTGTGCCTTAAATCTTACAGCGCTACACGAGCAATAATAATAATGGTGGTGATAATTAACTCTGGTGGTGATTTGTGATGATTAGTGATCCTTGATGGTGACAATGAACTGTATTTGTGTTGATGGTGGTGGTGAAAGTGAGCTGTGGTCATGATATCAAGCTGGAGTAGAGAGGGTAGTGACAGTGAGCTGTGGTGATAATAGTAGCTATGGTGGAGGTGATGGTGTTAGTAAGCTGTAAAGGTGATGGTAGCTACAGTGAGCTATGATGCTGACAGTGAGCTGCAGTGGTGAGGGTGAGTTGCGGTGGTGATGGTGAACCGCGATGATGATACTAAGCTGTGGGCGTGGTGGTGACTGTGGGCTATGGAGATGATATTAGGCTGTGGCAGTGTCACTGAGCTGTGGTGATGCTAGTGAACTGTAATGGTGGTGATGACATGAATCTGTGGTCGTGATGGTGGTAGTGAGCTGTGGTAATGATAGTGAATTGTGACGATAATAGTGAATAGCGGTGGTGCAGTGGTGCAAAAAAGCTGTGGTGGAGATAATGATTTGTGATGATAAGGGGCAGTTGTGGTGCTAACAAACTATGGTAGTGAGATTGAGCAATGGTGGTGATAGTGAGCAATGGTGGTGATACTGAACTGTGTTGGTGAGTGAATCGTGGTGGCGGTGGTCATATTGAGTAGTGGTGGTGAGAGTTATGGTGCTGGTAGTGAGTTGTGGTGGTGGTGGTGACAGTGAACTGTGGTCGTGATGGTGGTAATAGGGAGCTGTGGTGGTGTTTATAGTGATAGAGAGACGTGGTGGTCGTGGTGGGCGGTGATGGGTTCTTTCTCTTTTGCATAACAGAATGTGGTAGTGGGGATGCAGACAGAGATCTGTGTGGTGATGGTGGTGATGATAATAAAGACTTGTGTGGTGATGGTGATGGTGAAAGTTAGCCGTGATGGTAACAGCAGAACTAAACTGTTTGCCGATAGAAGTTGCGAAAATGAACTATGTTGGTGATAATGAGGGAGATGAGGTGATGGTAGTGATGGTGATACTGAGCTATGGTGGTGATAGTGACCAAAAATTGAGATGATGGTGGTGGTGAAAGTGAGGTGTGGTGGTGATAGTGACAGGGTGCTGGGGTGGTGATAGTGATGGTGGTGTTAGCATAGCGTGGCGGGGCCGGGTAAAGGTGTGGTAGCGGCTTATTGGTGTAAAATATGCGTATCCTATATCCACTTCCTCCTCACAAACACATTTTTACGGGTTTTTCAAAGAGCAATATCCACATTTTCCCTATCGCTATATTTTGCCCCGCCGAAATACTAAAATTCTCTCTCTCGCTCTCTGTCTGTCTGTCTGTCTCTCTCTCTCTCTCTCTCTCTCTCTCTGTCTGTCTGTCTGTCTCTCTCTCTCTCTCTCTCTCTCTCTCTCACACACACACACACACACACACACACACAAGAACCGCCAAATTCATAACCACATCTGTATATTCAGGTGCACAGGTAACCAGTAACATATCAAGTATGAAACAATATATAGACGGAAGATGTAGGGAAGTAAAGGGATTCACTGAGCACTCTTTTCTCCTTTGCTGCCAAGGGCCTTCTAAGACAAAGTTCTTGCCCGGAAATACAACATAAACAGAAGTGTTGTTGTAGACGTAGTGGAAATTATTTGTATCGCCTTCACCACAAGATCTCTCTTTAAGCAGGATAGAAGAGTGTGATGTATGAAAAGTAGTACCGGTATAATAAATGACGCCATTCTAGCAAAGAGGAGCGAGTGAGTGTATTGTAATTACACTGGACTGGACGTAATGATACCACGGCTAATTGCTGAGGTGGCCAGAGTAGGGGACGAATCAGTAAGAGAGAAGAAATAGTACGTAACCCTCCAGTAATGATATGTATGGATTCTTGGTCTGATGCAGCAGTAATAATAAAAAAAAAAGTATCGTAATGGTGTTGTACTCAGCCGTGACGCACCTGGGCTGCATGTTACTGATCTGCACGTCAGACAGGTTTGTGCATATTTTCTGAGGTGGAACAGTGTATGACGACGGGAACATAAGCTTTCATTATTGTTATTTTTTGTTGTTGCTCCAGGCTCAGAACCTGAAACCAATGAACTGCAGGCTGAAGTAGTCCACTGTCTAAACAGGTACAACACAAGAAATGTCACGTGAGTCTCTAAACCAATGATCAGGCTGCCCGACCCCTGGGGTAACCACTTCATTACGATGAACTAATATTTGTAGGTATTCTTATTCGTACCAGAAAAAATTTATTCAGTTAAGGAAAGCTCCCAGGCAGTGAAGAATTAAAGCTATATGTAACCCCTCCAGTTCGAAAATATTGTCCCCAGTTGAATGAAATCGTCTGGCGGTAGCAAGAATATGGTGAAAGTAACATGCAGTGGCGTAAGGGTAACCTGACTAAAGAGGTCAGGTGAGGAAATGGTGACCCCACACCACCCAAATATCATTGACCCTTTCAGTCCAGTGATGTCTTTTATTACTTTGTTCTTGCTACTTCCAGACGATTTTACTAAACTTAGAAATCTCTTGTCGAGGGGGTAAATTATCTAACCATCCCAGTACGAAAAGTCTCTATAAAGCTGAGTAAAGTCGTCTGATGGTAGAAAAAAAGGACAACTACGTCAGGGGAATGAAGGACTCTAAGAATTTATTAATGAACTGTGATATCTTCTTTCCGGTTAACATCTTTGTATCACTGAATTGTCAAAATTTTATGGAATGTTGTAGCAGTTAATAAATTTCAAAGTGTTATTACAAACAGCCGTAACGTTACAAGGGGTGGGGGCTTGGCTTTGTATCGCAGGAAAACACTGAACCCCATGGAAATACATATCATATATAGACTTGAAATGGTACATATTAAGCTACAGTCACAAAGTATAAAGGCATAGAAATACAGACCTCAGCAAACGTACTGTAAATATGAATTATTACGTGTTTATCTTTCTATGATGATATACCGCACGGTTTTGTTAAATATAACTGCTGTACACAATGTCCTTCCCAACAAACAGAAATGGACCCAGATATAACAACAACGTACAGAACACGGTAAAGGATGCAGATCTGATAATAATGCGGAACAGTCTACTACATATGAAATTAATCGACGTAGGTCTAGTATACCTTACGTCAAAAGTAAGTCGGAGAGATGAACACCGGTGGATAACATAGACAGTAATTTACTTTCCCATAATGTTAGGCAACTAGAGATGAGAAAACATATTTTTTAATATAATGCTTGCAACTCGCCGATATTTAAAGGAGTATGATATAGTAGTTCTAGGCTCCGTGCCTTCTTTACCCCTGCACAGTTGTTGACTTTGTGCACGGGTTTTATTCGTTGTGTAAAGTACAACTCTCATGTGTGGGGATGCTCCCCACATACAGCTCTTCTGAATAGGGTGGAGTCAAAGGCTTTTTGCCTCATCAACTCACCTCCTCTTGCTGGCCCCCTTCAATCTCTGTCTCTTCGCCGCACTGTTGCATCTTTATCTTTTTTCTATCGTTACTTCAATTTTCACTGCCCCTCTGAACTGTCTGCTTGCATCCCTTCACCTCTACGACGGGCGCGTAGCACCTGTCTAGCAACAAACTCTCATCCCTTTTCTATCCAACTGTCTAATGCAAGAGTTAACCGTAACTCCCAGCCCTTCATTTATGCAACATGTCAACTGTGGAACTGTCTCCCTATGTCTGTATTTCCTATTTCCTATGATCTCCAGTCTTTCAAACGCACTGTGTCCAGGCATCTCGAAATGAACGGATCTTGAATTTGGCACTCTTTCGTATTGTTTTTGTTTTTTTCTTGGA